>NC_088242.1:22841454-23213954 GCF_036934945.1 Oncorhynchus masou masou | reverse complement strand
CTCCTGGGGCTGCACGTCTTCAGCTGTGTTCTCTGTTTTCTCTCCTGTTCCAGCCCCTGACGAAGCCCCCACAATCCTCTCTGTCACGCCACACACAACTACATCCGTGCTGATTCGCTGGCAGGTAAGAAGAGGTGTGGTGATTGGTCCTGATGTCGGTCTTCCTATCCTCAGTAAAACCCAGTCATCTGTCAGTCAATGGGCGGTAATGAGAGGGCAGCGAGGTGTATAGGGTGTACTTAGACTGAGTGGAACACACACCTTCTCCCCTTCTCCTCTCTCTAACACTAACACCTGAATTAGCAGACCATAAAGGGGAGATGGAGAGTTCAAAGGTTACCGCCTGTAGGAGTTTTACATCGAGACATCCAAGCGGTTATTGCGAGACTCTTCTCTCTTTCGCCTGTTCTCTCTCTCCTCTCTTTACCCTTTCTTCTGGTCCTGTTGTCTCGTGTTTTATGACGAGGGAATTTCTCTCTGTTTCTCTCTGAATCCTGTCTCTTCATCTTATTCCTGTTGTACACTGCATGTGGTTGTGCATAGGAGGGCCGACCATAACTGAGATGAGGCAAAGGGGAATTACAGGGGAGTCATGAAATAATTGATGCACATTTCAATTGTGTTTAAATAAAAAGCTACAGTTGAAGTCGGAAGTTTACAGCCAATTATATTTTAACTCAGTTGTTCACAATTCCTGACATTTAATCCTAGTAAATATTCCCTGTCTTAGGTCAGTTAGGGTCACCACTTTATTTTAACAATGTGAAATGTCAGAATAATAGTAGAGAGAATGATTTATTTCAGCTTTTATTTCTTTCATCACATTCCCAGTGGGTCAGAAGTTTACATACACTCAATTAGTATTTGGTAGCATTGCCTTTAAATAGTTTAACTTGTGTCAAACATTTTGGGTAGCCTTCCACAATCTTCCCACAATAAGTTGGGTACATTTTAGCCCATTCCTCCTGACAGCTGGTGTTACGAAGTCAGGTTTGTAGGCCTCCTTGCTCGCACATGCTTTTTCTTTTTCAGTTCTGCCCACAAATGTTCTATAGGATTGAGGTCAGGGCTTTGCGATGGCCACTCCAATACCTTGACTTTGTTGTCCTTAAGCCATTTTGCCACAACTTTGGAAGTATACTTGAGGTCATTGTTTATTTGGAAGACCCATTTGCGATCAAGCTTTAACTGATGTCTTGAGATGTTGCTTCAATTTATCCACATAATTTTCTTCCCTCATGATGCCATCTATTTTGTGAAGTGCACCAGTCCCTCCAGCAGCAAAGCACCCCCACAACATGATACTGCCACCCCTGTGCTTCACGGTTGGGATGGTGTTCTTTGGCTTGCAAGCCTCCCCTTTTTTCCTCCAAACATAACGATGGTCATTATGGCCAAACAGTTCTATTTTTGTTTCATCAGACCTGAGAACATTTCTCCAAAAAGTACAATCTTTGACCCTATGTGCAGCGGCAAACCGTAGTCTGGCTTTTTTTATGGCAGTTTTGAAGCAGTGGCCTTTCAGGTTATGTCGATATTGTACTTGTTTTACTGTGGATATAGATACTTTTGTACCTGTTTCCTCCAGCATCTTCACAAGGTAATTTGTTGTTGTTCTGGGATACATTTGCACTTTTTGCATCAAAGTACGTTCATCTCTAGGAGACAGAACGCGTCTCCTTTCTGAGCGTTATGATGGCTGAGTGGTCCCATGGTGTTTGTACTTGCGTACTAGATGAACGTGGTACCTTCAGGCATTTGGAAATTGCTCCCAAGGATGAACCAGACTTGTGGAGGTCTACAATTTTTTTTCTGAGGTCTAGGCTGATTTCTTTTGATTTTCCCATGATGTCAAGCAGAGGCACTGAGTTTGAAAGTAGGCCTTGAAATACATCCACAGGTACACCTCCAATTGACTTAAATGATTTCAATTAGCCTAGCAGAAGCTTCTAAAAGTAAGACATCATTTTCTGGAATTTTCCAAGCTGTTAAAAGGCACAGTCAACTTAGTGTATGTAAACTTCTGACCCACTGGAATTGTGATACAGTGAATTATAAGTGAAATAATCTGTCTGTAAACAATTGTTGGAAAAATGACTTGTGTCATGCACAAAGTGGATGTCCTAACCGACTTGCCAAAACTATAGTTTGTTATCAAGACATTTGTGGAGTGGTTAAAAAAAATGAGTTTTCACGACTCCAACCTAAACATCCGACTTCAACTGTAGCTAACTAGAAATGAATCAAATGTCTAGTTAGCTAGCTCAGCTTTGTAAATATGTCTGTCTGTGAGAGAGACTATGTTGAACATGTCCTAATGGTAGTCTAACATTGTGTCGTCATCACAGCCTCCGCCTGAGGAGAAGATTAACGGTATCCTCCTGGGCTTCCGGATACGGTACCGGGAGCTCCTGTACGCCCGTCTCCTCAGTTTCTCCGTACTCACTGCCAACAGCCCCTCTGCTACCTGGGCCGAGCTCACCTGTGAGTAACAACCTTCCCACAACCTTCTTGTAACTTTTCCACAACCTCACATCAACCTCTCCACAAGTCCCCTACAACCTCTGCACAAGGTCACACAGAACTACATCAGAACATGTACATAACCTGCCCTCCTTGTCTTCCTGTAACTCTGTGGTTGTGCATGGCAAATCTTACTCTATATTCTCTCTTATAATCAGTTATGACCAGTCCTATCTTTTGTTTAATGTAGAGCTGTTATGTTATATCTGCTCTGTCTGTGTGATACATCATTTCTCTTTGATTCAATTATTGTGTGTTTCTCTAACTGTGTGGATTTTTTTCAGAGTAGTCACAGAGTGCATTAACGCAATGACATGTCTCTCCTCTACTCATGCCCTCTCCCTTCTGGCTGCCCCTTCTCACGCTCATGTTTGACCCCCCACCTGCTCCCTCACAGCCCCCTACAGCGTGCGAAACCTGAGCGAGTCCTCTCTCACCCAGTATGAGCTGGATAGTAAGTCCTCACAGGCCTGCCTGCGCTTCACACTCTGTCTCACTGCTGATGAAATACACACTGAACACCACTGTGCCCTAGTGATGGCACACACACTGGCACACACACACACTTTCATTTAGTCATTAAGCAAAAGGAAGTTAGTCCGTGTGTAAGCTCTAGCCATGTAGGTGATGTACCCAGCTGCCTTGTCTTGTGTGTGTCAGGAAATGCAGAGTGAAAATTGAGTTGACTAAATCTAATGAAGTCGTTACCATATTTGTTTGTCTGTTCTGACAGTGAGCTCAAACAGACCAGTGTGTGGGCCCTGAATTAAAGACGCCTTGTCTACTGTCTATGTGGATATTGTATCTTCAATAGGATTCACCAGGAAGACTTGCTTGTCCAGTCCAAGGTTTATGGGCTCACGTACTTGTATTTGTTTTGTCAAGCATCACAAGACCAGACGGTCACATATTTTCAGTGTATTTCTTTCCAGTACGCAACAACTGCTCAATTACATCCTTGGATAGATTCTAACTACTGCATAAGACATATTTTACAAAATCAACAAATGTATTTTCTGGCATGTATTGACCGCCCTTACAAAAGAGGTTTCTCGCATCGAGGATCCTTCCTGTTCCAATAAAGGTGAAAAGTGATGGTGGGTTGTTGGTTAATGTCAGTGTTGTTCCTTGTTCTCCAGACCTGAGCAAACACAAGCGCTATGAGATCAGGATGAGTGTGTATAATGTCATGGGGGAGGGACCAACCAGCACACCACAGGAAGTGTTTGTCGGAGAGGCAGGTAAGTCGCTCAGTGAGGTAGGGAGGTTACACACAACAATCTCTCTCTTTCTCTCTCTCTCTCTCTCTCTCTCTCTCTCTCTCTCTCTCTCTCTCTCTCTCTCTCTCTCTCTCTCTCTCTCTCTCTCTCTCTCTCTCTCTCTCAATCCTTACCTCAACAGAGGACCTGAATGGTAGAACTATAGACTATCCAGTATAGTAGAACTATAGACTATCTGACCACCCAGTATAGTAGAACCAAAGACTATCTGACCACCCAGTATAGTAGAACTATAGACTATCTGACCACATAGAATAGTAGAAATATAGACTATCTGACCACCCTGAAGGCAAATGTTTATTGGATTGGCACCATTTACAAATGTATTCAGGTTGCAGGATAAGTTTGTTTTTATTAAATTTGACTGTGTGAGCCTGAGCATAAAGTGAGAGTAGTTTTCCCTGTTCTCATCTGTAAAGCTATCAGTCCACACACAGGCAGCTGGACAGTAGTGTTTCCAGAAGCAGTGAGGAGAAAAACCCACTCAAACTGATTCCACTGATATTTCTTCTGTTTTGTTTCTACCTGGATTTTTGCTAGATTTTTACTCCTTCTTTTTTCACAGTACCCACTGCCCCACCCCAGAACGTGGCCATCCAAACAGCAACGGCCACCCAGCTGGATGTGACGTGGGAGTCTCCTCCATTGGACACTCAGAACGGAGACATCCAGGGCTACAAGGTAAGTTGGAGGGTTTCACAAGAATTCCATACCATAGAATTCTAATCATTTGAATCATTACAGTCAAAGTCATTTAAATGTATTAACAGTTACACGTTTCTGCGTGACTCTTTAATCACAGTGGGATGTAAAGGCTATCTTTACTATGAGCTAATATGTGTCTGTTCCCCATATCTCCTCCTCCCTCCAGGTGTACTTCTGGGAGCTCCAGCGTAAGAACGAGACAGAAAGGCTGCGGACTCTGTTCTTGCCAGAGGGAGGGGTCAAGCTGAAGAACCTGACTGGATACACCACCTACATGATAAGTGTGGCCCCCTTCAATGCAGCTGGGGACGGGCCCCGGAGCCCCCCGACCAGGGGCCGCACACAGCAGGCTGGTAAGCATACTGTCATGTATACTGTGTACAGTAAACAGTATACTGCCATGTAAAGAAACCCACAGGAGTTATCTGTGTCTTAAAATGAAAGGAAAGCAAATTTATTGACTTCAATTCAAATTCCTCCTCCAACCCTCAAACATTCCAAGGGTTTCTATCTGTGAGCTTTTATATGATGTTGGTGTCAGCATGCCAAGCCAGAAATGTTAGAAACCACACGGCGTAAATATCAGTTCCCTATCAATGGCCTCTTTCAGTCTCTTGACTCATCCGCTAGTTTCCTGGACAGTCTTGTTTGGTATGAGATGGTATGAAAATGTTTAGAGGCTATATTTTTTCAGTTTTTTAGTCTCAAAGCTCCTTCCTGTGGTTTCTTGGAAAAGCTTTCTCTCTGGCACAGTTATCTAAATAGCAACAGAAGACAGTCGCCAGATTGTTTTTCCCTCCAAAGATCAACCCCCCCCCTCCCTCCTTTCTGTACAGTCACTGTAGAAATGGGTTTTTCATCTGATCCCCTTGTAAAAAAGAAACATATTTGCAGTTTGCTGTGTTTGATATCTCAAGGGGGAGGGGAGGCGCAAAAGGGGTTGGAAGACACAGAGGGGGGATGTGCTCTGACCTTTTAGGCGAGAGATGGAATAGATGGAAGCAGATGACAAGTGTGTTGAGGAGAGTGTTGAGGAGAGGGCAAGAGATGGAGGAGAAGAGATACACAGGGCTGATAGCAGGAGGCTCATCACACAATGAAGCCTGTGTTTGAGGGTTACAAATAGTCCTACTCAACGACGTAAGAGAACAGGAGAGCTGTGTTCTTTGTACAGTAGTAGTGTCACAAGCTCATTTATGTCACTAGCCTATTATTACTGGAGCCTGACGGTATGATGGCTGTCATGCCCTGGGGACATTAAATGACTCTAAAAGCAAACAAACAGCACATCATCAATAGTTTTGAAATGACTTTGCGTCTTCAAAATCGAGAGCATCCATCACATGCACACAGAGGCCTGGGTTCAGAGGCTGAGACAATAAAAAGGGCTTTGGCTTTAATGCGAGCGGAAAGGGTCATAGAAGCGGAAGCCTATCTCTTGTTTCTGTAGTGTGAGAGAGCTTGATGTACAAGTACACCCCCTGGACGCTAGTCTATCACAGGGCCATCCTAATGTACACAATCCAAAATATAACTGTATATTCCTCTGACCCCCTAACCTCTGACCTGTGTGTCCACTGACCTCCAGCCCCCAGCGCTCCCAGCTTCATCCACTTCAGTGAGCTGACCACTACTTCAGTCAACGTGTCCTGGGGTGAGCCCACCTACCCCAACGGCATCCTGGAGGGCTACCGGCTGGTCTACGAGCCCTGCACCCCTGTGGACGGTAAGACACCCCCCTCAACCTGTCCGACGCATCCCACCTCACATCTGACAACTCACAATTAATGCCCATCTTTGAGGATGCATTCCAAATTACATCCAATTCCTATGTAGTCCACTACTTTTGACCAGGGCCCTGTGGGACCCATGGCCCTTATCTAAAGTAGTGCCCTATATAGGGGAATAGAGTGTCATTTGGGACACAACCCGAGTCTCTCTCACTGTATGAGGGCTAAACATCAACATACCTAATAACTACATTGAAAAACTATATTTTTCCATTGCTGAGTGAGTGGTGGCCATTATTTCCTTTGTTGACGCCAAATAGCATGCTGAATCAGTTGATAATGTTGCTATGTTAACCCTTTTCATTCATTTCCCATGTATGTCCCAACAACTGTTGGAGTGTGCCTGTGTCTGTATGTGTGTCAGTGTGTGTGTGTAATACCCAGTCCCTGGGTATTAGCCCCACTCTAAATGTGGTGTGTTTGTCTAGAGTCTACCGTGGCCTGTGCCGACTGTCTTCACTCCCCCTCCCCCCCAGGCGTCAGTAAGATAGTGACGGTGGACGTCAAAGGGGCCCCGTTCTGGATGAAGATCAAGGATCTGGCTGACGGGGTGACCTACAACTTCAGGATCCGGGCCAAGACATTCACCTATGGGCCTGAGGTGGAGGCTAACATCACCATGGGGCCTGGGGAAGGTTCGTCTTCCTCTAGCTGAGGCCCATATCCTGACTTGACACTTGACACTTAACTCAACCTTCTATGTAAATCCTTAATTGACATCAATGAATGATTTACACATGCCAGAGTATGCGAATCTCAAGCTAAGCTTAGGCCCTGAATATGCCCTAATATTTTGAAGGTATATTGAAGTTGCCTGACCCTACAACCTTTCTCTAACCTTTGACCACCATGCAGGAGCCCCCGGCCCCCCTGGAGAGCCCTTCATCTCTCGCTACGGCTCAGCTCTGACCATCCACTGGGCTAACGGTGACCCCGGGAGGTCACCTATCACACGCTACGTCATCGAGGCCAGACCCTCAG
Organism: Oncorhynchus masou masou; assembly: GCF_036934945.1. Lineage (NCBI taxonomy): Eukaryota > Metazoa > Chordata > Actinopteri > Salmoniformes > Salmonidae > Oncorhynchus > Oncorhynchus masou. Next base: position 23,206,675 of record NC_088242.1, on the reverse strand, counting down.
GTATATACACCCAACACGTGACATACTGGACTGGACTCCACTTGCTTGACTTATTCTTTTTAGCTTCTAGTGGAGCAAAGGGCCTCAACGGTACTTCTCCAGTGAACTATGTTCTGAACAGTTTTCATTTCTGGAGCCGGTGGACATATTGGATAGTTCCAGATGGATCCACAGTTCACAATCCTTTCCAATCATGCAATCTGTTAACCCAGCTTGGTACTTGCTTCGACAGGAATAATATGATTTAGAATAGGGTGTCAATATGGTCCAAACAGACGGTGATGTTTACTCACTATTCTTTTAATGGAGTATTGATTGGGGTGCAGCGGAGCTTGAGACGTAACGTCAGGTTTCGCCTGTGATTGACAGCTGTACAGCGGGAATAGAGGAATGATGGATGGAGGCACATCGAGAGAGATGGATTACACCACTGGTGACTTGAGGAATGGGTGGACGGGAGTAAGGGGCACTGTGCCCCAGATGTTAAGAAAGTATCATGCAGATTCACTTGGTAGCATACCGAGTGAGCCTGTCCCTAACCACATCAGTAGGACTACTCAGCTGTCCATATTACTAGTTACTATGGCACAGTTTTTCATTGTCAGGAAAATACTCCTGGCGCTACTACAGGTTAACTTTACCCTTCATATCTTCACGACGTCACTAGTGACATAAACTTTAAATGAACTCTGGTGTTGGCTGATGTTCTTGAGCACTCCATCAACGTCAAACTCCTAGGAAGATGTATGGTTATTAGCACTTAGCCCTTATGGATTCTGGCATCCATTACAAAAGTAAACATGAAACATCCCATAATATTCCATCTTGTGAATCATACCTACTGTCTTTTTATACGGTTGTATACCTCTCAAAGACAAGAGAGCAGTATGGGAGATTTACAATATATGAATTGCATGATGTTTATATGGTTTGAATTACCTTGGATATAGCCAGATTATGTTTTATACTAACATATAGACTTCTAAATGGGCTTTTCTATCGCTTATATAATGACTACTTTCAGTCTCGTTTACCAGTTTTTTCATGTTTGATTACTACTCATCCAAAAACCTTCTTCTACTTCTTCTACTCTGCCAACAGATGAAGGCTTGTGGGATATCTTGATCAAGGACATCCCAAAGGAAGTGACGTCATACACCTTCAACATGGACATTCTGAAGCAAGGGGTTAGTTATGACTTCCGGGTCATTGGAGTGAACGACTACGGCTACGGATCTCCTAGTCCACCCTCAGCCTCCATATCTGGTGAGTTCATATATCTATGTCCCAAATGTCACCCTATTCCCTTGTGCACTGCTTTTGACCAGGGTCCATAGGGGGGACACAATGGTAATTGAGCTTTGGGTTTTTATGTTAATCAATGACAAAATCTTACCTTGTTTTATAGAATTTAAGAATAATCAGTGTAACAGAAAATAGATCGTTTTCAGAAGCTACCTTTGCGTCAGTGCTCCCTGCTCTGTCCTTGTGTTTAGTCCAGTTGTTATATTGCGTGTGTTCTTCTCCTCCAGCCAAAAAGGTGGCGCCGTTCTATGAGGAGTGGTGGTTCCTTGTGGTGGTGGCTCTCGTGGGACTCATCTTCATCCTTCTACTGGTCTTCATCCTTATCATCAGAGGACAGAGCAAGAAGTACGCCAAGAAGTCTGAATCAGGTGAGAGGTCGAGCGGAAGACATGATCAGCATCATATTACTAGACAACAAGGTCTTTGTTCTGTTGCTTTTTATCTCAAAGATTCTGTATTTCTATTCTACAGTGGTCTACTTTTGGCATATAGCCTACGGGGGGAGTAAAGGGGGAGAGAGAGGGAGAAGTGGTGCATAGAGAGAGAGACAGGGAGAAATGAGAGAAAGAGACAGTGATCTGTAGAGAAGGAGTATAGTAGGGGGCCTATCTAGTTGTGCAGTCTGCTCCTCTCTGACATCAGCAGGTATTTCCTCTGCCTCAGCACTTCTCTCTGCTGTGTGGCGCTGCCAGTGCCAGGCTGCCAGGCTGGGGCAGCCCACGGTCTGAAACACAAGAGGTCCTTTCTTCTCTTCTCTCCCTTCTCTCTCGTCTCTCGCTTCCCTCCCTTCTCTGCTCTCTAACACAGAGATCCTCTCACATACCCCCTGTAACCCCCCTCATGGAATACTGGACTGGTGCAGGTTTACAAATCAGCTCGTTATAGTGACTAAATGTTTGCAGAACGGCAGCTTTGCCGCCAGATGCCCTTGCAGGGGTCTGCTGTGTAAGGGGGGTAGTATACTGTATGTGTGGACCCTTGGAATCTATGTTTAGATGCCTGGCTAAACTCACCTAATATACTGGTGATGACATCACTGTGGTATTTCCAGTCACTCTAGTTTCTATAGAACTCAGCAGTAACAGTAGTAGTGGTAGAGTACATAACATAGCATATGCATAACATCCATTCATGAGCCATCTTCTTGTGTTTCTATAATTTGTAAGTCGCTCTGGATAAGAGCGTCTGCCAAATGACTTAAATGATGTAAATGTATAGAACTCAAAGCGTGTGTCCCAAATGACACCCTATTCCATATGTAGTGCACTACTTTTGATCAGGACCCATAGGGTGCCATTTGGGACACAACCATACATTAGTAACAGCACTAAAGCTGATCCACCCCCTAAAAATATATTTAAAAAAAAAACAGTACTAGAGTGGGCTACTGTACATGACATACATAATACAACATCCATGCATCCTCTTCACAGCATCACTAACCCCCACCTGCCTGTCCGTCCATCCCTCTGGCCTGTGGTCACACAGTGTCTCCCTATGTGTGTTCATCAGGGAACAACTCTAACTGTAATGCCCTGACCCATGGAGATATGGTCAGCCTGGACGAGGGACGCTTCCCCGCCCTGGAACTCAACAACCGCCGGCTGTCCGTCAAGAACTCTTTCTGCCGTAAGAACGGCGTCTACACCAGGTCAGTAACAAGTATGCTAGCTGTTCTGGTAGACTTCCAGGCATTGCGCTAACGCTAGTTAGCTATGGTTTGCGAAACTACCTTCAACTACCTTCAAACTGCACACAAACATGAAAATGGAATCCATGAGTTCATCTGACGTATTGTCAAAATCCCATTAAATTGACTGGTTTGAATATGTTTATGGTACTGTATAGTTACACAATACTAATGATTATGGTTCTGTGTTTGTCATTATTGAGGAACACTATGACCTCATGCCTTGAGAAGTCCAACTGAGGCTGATGGCTGGATGGAAAGGACTTTATGCTGTGATGGATTGGAATGGATACTCCTATAAAGCTCTGTTTCCACTGTAAAACAGTACACACAGAGAACTGCTGCTTTTTCTAATGAGGCAGTATATTACAGACCTGGGTTCAAGTACTATTTAAAATCTTTCAAAAACATTAAGCATTTGCTTTAGCTTGCCTAGTTTGCCAGATGGGCAGGATCTGTACTTGTGTGACTATTCTATTTGTTCCATTGCACCAGACAAGCTCAATCAAGCACAGCCAAAGTATTTGAAATTATTTTTAAATAGTATTTGAACCCAGGTCTGGAATATTCCACTGTCCACAGCTTAACTGTTGATGAGTTGTCTCTGTTAATCTCATTGTCTGGCACCTTGGACCAGTGATCTGAATGGCAACTGACCAAACTCACAAGGAGGGACTGAAAATGGATTGAGTCACAGTTATAAACCCATGACCCTTTATTTTCCATTATATGATCACCCCAGTTGCAAAGCTACTGTTAATTTACCAAAGTTACCAGAAATGTCTATAATTTTGGTAATTGATGGTAATTTTTACTTGGAAAGCATTCATATATAGTATTTTTTTTTAAAGAATATATATATATATTTATTTGGATATCCGTGTCCATATTGTCCATGAGTTTCTAGTGGACAGACCATATGGTTCAAGAGAAAATAGACAAATTAATTTAAAAAGCATCTAATCAACAATGGAATTCATATCAACTCTGCAACTCTTCCAACTATCGACTTTTTCCACAATTGCCATCAGTTTTGCGCCAAAACATTTACATCAAAGACATAGTAACATAGTAAAAAAAAGGGTTTAATAAAATATATAAAGGATCATTTCATGCTGAAACCCTTATATTAAACACCAATAGTATTCACTAATCTAGTGGTTTATATTTAGGATCATGTGTTACAGCTTTGTCATTATTCTAAAATCATCTTATTTGATTATTTGATGTATTTTACATGTGATAAGGCCCCACAGAGGGCCAGAGATAATTAAAGACACCTGTGATAATCTGAAGTAACCAACAAGGTCCAAGTTACCAAAATCCTGGTAGTTTACTGGTAACGTTAGAACGTTTCCAGCAGTAATATACCCTCCCTTTGCAACCGTACCCAGAGTGTATCCATATTGCCTTGCCATATAATGAGCGATCACAGCATTGCCACTATTGAAATTAGTCTTTTCACTGTTTCTTTCTGTGTTTTATCAGTACGTTAGGAATGACCACCACATTGCAATATATTGCAGGCTCTGTGTGGAGTGTGTAATTGTGTGTGTAGTATTGCCAGCGCGATGGTACTAGGTTAGAGGAGATAGTATTATGATGAGTGTGACTGACTGACTGTGTGAGCATCCCAAGTAGAGCACTAAATAGGGAATAGGGCTCCATTTGGGACTGACGGCGAGCGAGCGAGCTCACAACAACCAGCTGGAGAGCCAGGTGCCCTCTGCTCCGATGCTCTGATGCTCTGATGCTGTGCCCGGGGGAATTAGCCCTGTCCTTGATCCCCGGGAGGTGTGTGTGTGTGTGTTTGCCCTTGGGAAAGGATCAAAGGTGCCCTGGCCTTTGAGGAGCAGCCAGCTAGCCAAGTGAGAGGAGGGTTGAGAAGAATGGTGAGAAGAAGGAGTGAGAGGAGGGGTGAGAGGAGGAATGCTCAGATGTACCTCTGCTATCTCTGAACTCCCCATAGCTGAGGTGTAAGGAAGGGAATAACTGGTAAGGCTGCTCTCGAGCGGCTAGATCTTTTTTTTTACCATTCGGCCATCAGATTTTCCACCAATGCTCCTTATAGGACACATCACTGCACTCTATACTCCTCTGTAAACAGGTCATCTCTGTATACCCATTGCAAGACCCACTGGTTGACGCTTATTTATAAAACCCTCTTAGGCCTCACTCCCTCCTATCTGAGATATCTACTGCAGCCCTCATCCTCCACATACAACACCCGTTCTGCCAGTCAGATTCTGTTAAAGGTCCCCAAAACACACACATCCCTGGGTCGCTCCTCTTTTCAGTTCGCTGCAGCTGGCGACTGGAACGAGCTGCAACAAACACAAAAACTGGACCGTTTTATCTCAATCTCTTCATTCAAAGACTTAATCACGGACACACTTACTGACAGTTGTGGCTGCTTTGCGTGATGTATTGTTGTCTCTACCTTTTTGCCCTCTGTGCTGTTGGCTGTGCCCAATAATGTTTGTACCATGTTTTGTGCTGCTACCATGTTGTGCTGCTGCCATGTTGTGTTGCTACCATGTTGTTGTCATGTTGTGTTGCTACCATGCTGTGTTGTCATGTGTTGCTGCCTTGCTATGATGTTGTTTTAGGTCCCTCTTTGTGTAGTGTTGTCTCTCTTGTCGTGATGTGTGTTTTGTCCTATATATATATTTTTTAAACATGTTTAATCCCAGCCCCCGTCCCCGTAGGAGGCCTTTTGCCTTTTGGTCGGCCGTCATTGTAAATAAGAATTTGTTCTTAATTGACTTGCCTAGTTTAATAAAGGATAAATAATGTTAATTTATTTTGGTGGTTTACGAGAGGGTAAAGAGTGTGCTACTACCCCTCTCTACATTTGAGAACTATTAAATATTTCACACCTCACTCACTCAACAGTGGATGAGCATCTGAGTGATGGGGGAAGAGAGGGAGGGAGGGAGGGAGGGAGGGAGGGAGGGAGGGAGGGAGGGAGGGAGGGAGGGAGGGAGGGAGGGAGGGAGGGAGGGAGGGAGGGAGGGAGGGAGGGAGGGGAGGAGTGGGCCTGTTGAGCAGAGCTTCCTCTGAATTGTTAAGCAGGCAGTTTATCATAATCTCCCACTGGGCCGACAATAACATTTCTTCACATTCACTCCTTAACCCTGTCTGCTCATAGCAGGGCTATCCCAGCCATGACTAATCTTGTGGAACTAGTCCTTTCTCACAGAAGAGACTATTGTGGAACCAGCCCAATGTGTATCTGCATCTTGTTGTAACATCTAGTGCGTGAGATTAGCCCAGGACCAATAAGCAATTTGAATTAGTAGTGGAGATTTGTATAGCTCTTACTGCAGAGGGGAGAATGTGATGGGACAAAGTTACAGGTTTGTCATTGAGAGTTTGTGTTGACATTTTATGACACAGTGAACTGGTTTTTATCTAAATGACGAAGGGAGACTTGTCTTGTCTATGTCAGTCTGGGGACTTTAAGGTCAACAGCAGACAGACAGCAGACTTGGGCCGGGCTGGGATAGGCTCTGATCCAACAGCAGACAGACATCAGACTTGGGCCGGGCTGGGATAGGCTCTGATCCAACAGCAGACAGACATCAGACTTGGGCCGGGCTGGGATAGGCTCTGATCCAACAGCAGACTACATCAGACTTGGGCCGGGCTGGGATAGGCTCTGATCCAACAGCAGACAGACAGCAGACTTGGGCCGGGCTGGGATAGGCTCTGATCCAACAGCAGACAGACATCAGACTTGGGCCGGGCTGGGATAGGCTCTGATCCAACAGCAGACAGACATCAGACTTGGGCCGGGCTGGGATAGGCTCTGATCCAACAGCAGACAGACATCAGACTTGGGCCGGGCTGGGATAGGCTCTGATCCAACAGCAGACAGACAGCAGACTTGGGCCGGGCTGGGATAGGCTAACAATGGTCACTGATCCAACAGCAGACAGACATCAGACTTGGGCTCTGATCCAACAGCAGACAGACTGGGATAGGCTCTGATCCAACAGCAGACAGACATCAGACTTGGGCCGGGCTGGGATAGGCTCTGATCCAACAGCAGACAGACAGCAGACTTGGGCCGGGCTGGGATAGGCTCTGATCCAACAGCAGACAGACAGCAGACTTGGGCCGGGCTGGGATAGGCTCTGATCCAACAGCAGACTACATCAGACTTGGGCCGGGCTGGGATAGGCTCTGATCCAACAGCAGACAGACATCAGACTTGGGCCGGGCTGGGATAGGCTCTGATCCAACAGCAGACAGACATCAGACTTGGGCCGGGCTGGGATAGGCTCTGATCCAACAGCAGACAGACAGCAGACTTGGGCCGGGCTGGGATAGGCTCTGATCCAACAGCAGACAGACATCAGACTTGGGCCGGGCTGGGATAGGCTCTGATCCAACAGCAGACAGACATCAGACTTGGGCCGGGCTGGGATAGGCTCTGATCCAACAGCAGACAGACAGCAGACTTGGGCCGGGCTGGGATAGGCTCTGATCCAACAGCAAATGGACAGCAGACTTGCTCAGCAATTCCTCCAACGGCTTCAGGAAGATGGATGTTAGTGTTGTCCAGGTTCCAGACAGCTGGGATGTGACAGGGGAGACCTGAGCTAGCTCAACATGATCCGGACCTTATCTGGAGGAGCAAGGAGAATGTTGCAACTAATGTTGCAACTTGTATCGCTTATCAAGCGGTGCAGTCCTTCATTAGTGACTGTGTGTCCTCCTCTATCTAACAGGGCTGTCAGCAAGGTTACAGTGTTGGAGGTTATAGGTTCAAGGATCTACTAACAGCCATTTATGGGCCAACATTAAAGGTCCTGAACTCCACTTTCTGAAAAGTACTTTTACTCTCATGGCTAACTACCAGGAAGTTTGAAAAGACAGGCTGAGTTGGCGGGAGCTTATGTTCATGACAGCTCTTGTTAAACAACTTGGAGGCAGTGAGCGGTGTTGCAGTAAAATCATCTCAAGCAAATTTGGTGACACACAAAGCAACTCAAACAACATGGAAATTGCATCAATCATTTTTTTAAATTATTTTTTATATACATTTCCCATTTTGCATGTCTCTTGTGATGCAGTTCACAGCAGCACTGACGGATGTGTTGACTTGACAACTGCCTCTGAGTTTTCAACGACCCTTCCCCCCTTTTGTTCCATGCTGGCTGAAGACCTAGCTAGCTAGTAACACCAGAAACAGATGAAGACCTAGCTAGATAGTAACACCAGACACAGATGAAGACCTAGCTAGCTAGTAACACCAGACACAGATGAAGACCTAGCTAGCTAGTAACACCAGACACAGATGAAAGAGATGAAAGAGTAAACATTTAAGTATCTTTGCCATAGATAAATGGGGTAAACTTTTAATTATATTTGCTGACAACTTAGTCAGATATTGGAGAGTGGAGTATCTAGCTATATAAACCACAACCCTCTGCAAACACGCCTTCTGTGATGTTGGTTATAAGGCTGTACTTATTTAAATTAGGGAAGAGAATACCATGTTATCATTGGTGTATTCCAATGAGAGTTAAGGTGATGTCACCTTGTCCCCTTAATAATGAATGCAAGTGAATGCGGGAGGAGACCAGTAACTTTATGATCAAACTTGCTCAATGAAGAAGCAACAGTCATTTTTTATACTTTGATCTGGTTTCCTTCAAATATCATCATCCAATTTCAAGAAAAACATTATTTGGACTGTTCATGACCTTTAACTTATAGAAAATGTCAATAATACATGAATAGATTTCCATTGTGTTCATTTCACTCCTGTATCCAAGTGTATTAAATGTAATCTTGTTACAAATTATTAACAGTATTAGATGGAATTGAAATGCAGCTCTCCGTGATTTCTCTAAAGGGTCGGGATTTAGTTCAAATTTGTTAGCACCACGCCCGTGATTACCCCCCCCACACACACACACACACACACACACACACACAGAGCCCCTGATACAGAAGGACAAAAAAATAATAAATGTACATTGCTTTTCTGGGAGAGGGGGGCTCCCCAATTGTCAAATGTTGGGGAATAAGAGATTTGAAAGTCGAGGTTTCAAAGTTTGGTTTTGGGAATGCACTCAAACTCTAAACAAAATATTTGTGGAAGAAATACTTATGCAAAATAAGGTTGATTTTGGACTGTAAAACTGAACAGTTTGCTGTGGCCTGAGGGAGAGAGAGAGACAGACAGTGAGGGAGAGAGAGATTGAGAGAGGCTGTCCCGGCCAAACCAACCAGGGCCAGTCAACAAAAACAGATGTCTGATTGTTTAACAGGCTTAGGGACAGAGGGAGGACAATGTCGAGGAATTTATGCAGAACGCAAAGCCATCTTTTTTTCACCAAATTTTAAGAACCCTTGAGTGCTTTGAGAGAGCTGTTCAGAGGGCACCACTTGTGGGTGTTGTGAGGTCTCTCTCTCTCCCCTTCTCGCTCTCATAACAAGCATTCTCAATACCCTCCCCTTGACCCTATCCACTACACTTATTCACTCACTCCACTGCTCATAAAGATCCCTCACTCCATACTCATAAATCGTGCCCTTGTAAACCTCCACTCCACACGTATCTATGAATGGAGAGGTTTTTAAAGTGTCACTCATGCTCCATGAAACATGGCTGTTGACTCGTACATGGATTCATATGGATGATAACTTTTACAAGGGAGCGAACAATAACCTAACCTACACATCCTGAGCCTTTCTATGTGAGACTGCATGGGGATTTCTGCCTATGCAGTGAGCTCCTCCACTCCATAAGGGTTCAATTCATGAGTTGGTCACAAGGCTAACTGTGCCTGCCATTGCAGCCCACAGTGACAGTGTTTAATGAGAAGAGATGATTCATACTGAATGCAGGCAGGCAGGGATCTAATGGCTGTCCCATGATCCTGATAATAAACAACCCCACCATACTCCCCTGCCCCCTACCCACCACTACCCAAACAAAAAGTCAATGTAGTGTCTCCATCAGATATTAGAGGGAACAGTATTTTTATCCCTTGAAAGTAGACTATTAGTGTTAAGTGCCTGGAGACAGTTCAGTACATTTCACTGATCATCAGTGTGTATCTTTCAACTGTTTCCCTGGTTCCTTTCATGCAGTTTCTCTGTGCCATGTCACTCTGATGTGTGAACAGGATTTTTTTTAGTGATTTAATACAAGTTGCTTAAGAGGATGGAACTTTCTGTTTCCAAAACGCTATATATCCATTTTCAGAAATGTTGGTAAATTAGCTTGTATTGTTTAAAAACTTATGAAAGAGATTGGTGTGTTTTTTCACTTTTCACTAATCATGGCATGGGGTTATTCGATGACAGCATGTATTTGTTTAAAATCGATCAGTTGACGTTTTCATTTTACTGTATATATATATGCTGCAAAAAAGTATTTAGTCAGCCACCAATTGTGCAAGTTCTCCCACTTAAAAAGATGAGAGAGGCCTGTAATTTTCATCATAGGCCCACTTCAACTATGACAGACAAAATGAGAAAAAGATCCAGAAAATCACATTGTAGGATTTTTAATGAATTATTTTGCAAATGATGGTGGAAAATAAGTATTTGGTCAATAACAAAAGTTTCTCAATACTTGTTATATACCCTTTGTTGGCAATGACAGAGGTCAAACATTTTCTGTAAGTCTTCACAAGGTTTTCACACACTGTTGCTGGTATTTTGGCCCATTCCTCCATGAGATCTCCTCTAGAGCAGTGATGTTTTGGGGCTGTTGCTGGGCAACACGGACTTTCAACTCCCTCCAAAGATTTTCTATGGGATTGAGATCTGGAGACTGGCTTGGCCACTCCAGGACCTTGAAATGCTTCTTATGAAGCCACTCCTCCGTTGCCCGGGTGGTGTGTTTGGGATCATTGTCATGCTGAAAGACCCAGCCACGTTTCATCTTCAATGCCCTTGCTGATGGAAGGAGGTTTTCACTCAAAATCTCACAATACATGGCCCCATTCATTCTTTCCTTTACACGGATCAGTCGTCCTGGTCCCTTTGCAGAAAAATAGCCCCAAAGCATGATGGTTCCACCCCCATGCTTCACAGTAGGTATGGTGTTCTTTGGATGCAACTCAGCATTCTTTGTCCTCCAAACACGACAAATATCTATTTTGGTTTCATCTGACCATATGACATTCTCCCAATCTTCTTCTGGATCATCCAAATACTCTCTAGCAAACTTCAGATGGGCCTGGACATGAACTGGTTTAAGCAGGGGGACACGTCTGGCACTGCAGGATTTGAGTCCCTGGCGGCGTAGTGTGTTACTGATGGTAGGCTTTGTTACTTTGGTCCCAGCTCTCTGCAGGTCATTCACTAGGTCCCCCCGTGTGGTTCTGAGATCTTTGCTCACCATTCTTGTGATCATTTTGACACCACGGGGTGAGATCTTGCGTGGAGCCCCAGACCGAGGGAGATTATCAGTGGTCTTGTATGTCTTCCATTTCCTAATAATTGCTCCCAAAGTTGATTTCTTCAAACCAAGCTACTTACCTATTGCAGATTCAGTCTTCCCAGCCTGGTGCAGGTCTACAATTTTGTTTCTGGTGTCCTTTGACAGCTCTTTGGTCTTGGCCATTGTGGAGTTTGGAGTGTGACTGTTTGAGGTTGTGGACAGGTGTCTTTTATACTGATAACAAGTTCAAACAGGTGCCATTAATACAGGTAACGAGTGGAGGACAGAGGAGCCTCTTAAAGAAGAAGTTACAGGTCTGTGAGAGCCAGAAATCTTGCTTTTTGTAGGTGACCAAATACTTATTTTCCACCATAATTTGCAAATAAATTCATAAAAAATCCTACAATGTGATTTTCTGGATTTTTTTGAAGTTGAAGTGTACCTATGATGAAAATTACAGGCCTCTCTCATATTTTTAAGTGTGAGAACATGCACAATTGGTGGCTGACGAAATACTTTTTTGCCCCACTGTATATATATATATATATAAATAAATATGGTCCTGTCTCCTCAGGTCTCCTCCTCGGCCCAGCCCAGGCAGTCTAAACTACTCTGATGAGGATTTGAGCACCACCAAGTACAACGATCTGATCCCAGCTGAGACCAGCAGCCTGACCGAGAAGCCATCTGAGATATCAGACTCTCAGGTACCAACAGTATGTACTACTACTCTTAACGTCTCCCATCTCACTGTCTGTCACACTGTCTGTCTGTCAACATATTGAATCCCTCTGCACCTCACCTTCACATTGATGCTATGCCCCTAGATGTGGATCTAGGGGTGGGGCATCAGAATTTCCCCCACTAATGGTTAAGATTAGGCCTGGGGGAGGAGCAGCTATATCCTAGATCTGTACCTAGAGGAAACAGCACGCCGGAGTGATTGGCTCAGTGCATTATCCAGGCGCCTGGTTGTGATCTAATGTAACCTTGTCTGTGAGCACACTCAGGGCATTGATAGGTTTGGATGTGAAATGTGTCCCATGTCTCTCCTGGTCTCTATGGGGCTGTCAGTCTGAGCTGGAGGCAGGTTCTGGGAGTAGGGCCAGTGGCCAGTGCCCAGCGCTGGTGGTGGTCGGAATCAAGCACAGAGGATGCACATGCACACATACACACACAGACTGGAGTGTCGGCTGCGTTCTCAGGCCCAGACTGGATTCCTTCCACAGCCCTGTCCTCATCTTGGGCAACCGTTACCCATAATGCCCTTCAATACCGGTCCCAGTCTGCTGTTGGCATCTGCTGAATCAGAGGAACAGACAGGGCTGGGGCCCAATGAACAGCTTTCATCAATGGACTGGATGTCTCTCTCACTTCCTCTCTCTCATCTTTCTCTCTCTCTCTGCTTCTCCTCTCTCTCTTTATCTCACTCTCTCTTTATCTCACTCTCTCTTTATCCCTCAGATCTCAAATTAAATTTTTATCTCGCTTTTCATTTTGATCTTTTTCCTGGCTGGCTCGTTTTCCCCTGTGTGTATACTGATCCCCTTGTTGCTGTTCTTGTTCACGCTCTTTCCCACCTGTACTCTGCTCTTGTGGTTTGTGTGAAAACCCTGTGGTCGGTAGTCTGGTTTTGATGGCAGTCAGATGAAAGTGATGGGGAAGCGGTTCTAAATTCCCCTGGTAACAGCCTTCCTTCTATGTTTTCTTTCATCTTGGAATTTTTTACTCTAGCTTTCCCAAATTATGTAGGACTCTATTCCCTATATAGTGCACTCCTTTTGACCAGAGCTCTATGGCACTGTCGTAGTGCACTATAAAGAGAATAGGTTGCCATTTGGGATTCCGTTTCTACGAAATCCATTCCAGTGTGAATTCCAAAGAGCCAGAAGTCTCTCTCCACCTTATCAAGAGCTTAGCTTCTTTCACATCAATGGAGAAATCTCCCACCCAATGAACTGCTACGGACAGGATCTTTCCCTACAACCAAAACATCCTCCAATGTGAGCCATTTTTACATGTCATCATCGGGCTGACATATCTACCGTTCCACACCCCTGTATTGTCAAACAAGTTCAAATACAGTAGCCAATTCTAGCCCTCCAGCCCTCCAACCACCCCTGCCACCACCCCAGACTTAAGGGGGCCAGACAGGAGTCACATTTGATGGGATTGGAGAGCCTGTTCTTCTTAGCCCCGCGGTTCCCCTGCCATCCCCTCTGACAGCATATCATCACCCAGATGACCAGGAATGTGATGCTCCTTTTGAAGTTTTATTGAGCGGATAACTCCAGGCCATCAGCTTACACACACACACACACACGCGCGCGCACGCATGCGCACACGCACACGGGCACACACACGCGCGCGAACACACACACACACACACACACACACATACACACACACAACCCCAGGCTATCAGCTCTGTTCAGTGTTGGGTTGGGGTTGGGGTTGGGGCTGTCTCCATTAAGCCCTATGGGCCTCCAGTGGCAGGTATAAGTTGGCTATTGTCTTCCTCTTAAGAAGGGATTTGGAAGAAGAAGAAGTTGTGGGGTTGTCATGGACTGTCTGCAGGTAGACAAGACAAACAGTCTCCAGAAGCCAGGAGACCGTGTTGAGTTAGGCGGTTTGTTCAGTCAAGTGTCACCGTGTCTCTGTGTGTCTGTGTGTGTGACACTCTGCATAGAGACCAGCGGTAGAGAATGGAATGAGCTCATCTCTGAGGCGATGGGAGATGGTTTGAAGATAATGCCTGCGTCCCAAATGGCACCCTATTCCTTTTGTAGTGCCTTATTGCCCCATTTCAAAAGTAGTGCACTATAGAGGGAATAGAGTGCCATTTGGAACTCAACCAGTGTGATGCTTCATCATGGGAGAGGAAAGAAAATATCTGTGTGTTCTCCACCCATGGATGTTGTGTGTTACTGGAGCTGAGACATAGACACCACATTGAAAAACGTCTGCTGTGTTATGATTGTCTCCCATAACAACGCAGATGATTGTTTTGACTGGAACTACTCCGAGGGTTCGTCTGTAGCATTATTAAAATGCTATTATTAAGTCATATGATGTCACTTCCTGGAACCAAACAAAAATAGAATAGGATGTGAGTATGCTAGATCATAAAAAGATAGAGAAAGATTATATTAATTAAATACTGTTTTGTGTCTTCTCACTTTTGTTTTGTATTTCACTTGCTTTGGCAATGTAAACACGTTTCCATGCCAACAACGCCCCTTTGAATTGAATTGAGAGAGAGAGAGAAACAGAGGAAATACTTGACAATAAAATACTATAATTCCTGACATATATTTCTGATGTTAGACATTTATACTGAGACAGCAATGTTACATTTTCAGACAATAGCCCAGAGCCAAATCTGTCAGTACTCTCTGATGAATATGTGCATCCTAAACAACAGCAGTGTGTGTGCAGAGGGGGATTAAAACTCTGTAGTCACACTAAATCCCTGTCTCAAATGATGTACAGCTGGATTTTAGGGGATTCCGCAATCAACTTTTTATAATCATACACACACACGGACACACACTTATACGAGCGCATAAACACACACAAACATACCTCATCCTCCTCCCTCTGTACTGTCCTAGTGTTTGTCTGCTGCCTGGGGTTCCTGCTGTGCTCACTGTAACAGTGATGAGAGGGAAATAGTGCACCCCCCATCCTCCCTTTCTGTTATGATCCATAACTACATGACAAAGGGTCACCTCTCTCTCTCTCTCTCTCTCTCTCTCTCTCTCTCTCTCTCAAGGTGATAAAGTATAGGGTTATGGGAGATTCTTTAACCCCAATTCCCAAGATAAAGTTCACAAGAGTCTGACAGCTAGAACAGCACTGAAGACCCAACTATGCATTCCACTCTTGCCCCCATCTATACTGAACAAAAATATAAGCCCAACATGCAACAATTTTACTGAGTTACAGTTCATATAAGGAAATCAGTCAAGTGAAATAAATTCCTTAGGTCTATGGATTTCACATGACTGGGCAGGGGTGCAGCCATGTGTGGGCCTGGGAGGGCATAAGCCCACCCACTTGAGAGCCAGACCCACCCACTGAGCAGCCAGGCCAAGCCAATCAGAATGAGTTTTTCCCAACAAAAGGGATTTATTATTTATTACAGACATAAATACTCCTCAGTTTCATCAGCTGTTCAGTGGCTGGTCTCAGACAATCCTGCATGTAAAGTAACCAGATGTGGAGGTCCTGGGCTGGCGTGGTTACACGTGGTCTGCGGTTGTGAGGCCGGTTGGACGTATTGAGAAATTCTCTAAGACGAAGTTGGAGGCGGATATAGAAGAGCATTAACATTCAATTATCTGGCAATAGTTCTGGTGGACATTCCTGCAGTCAGCATGCCAACTGCACACTCCTTCAAAACATGAAACATCTGTGGCATTGTGTTGTGTGACAGAATTTCACATTTTAGAGTGGCCTTATTGTCCCCAGAACAAGATGCACCTGTGTAATGTTCATGCCGTTTAATCATCTTTTTGATATGCTACACCTGTTAGGTGGATGGATTATCTTGGCAAAGGAGAAATACTCACTAACAGGGATGTAAACATATTTGTGCACAACATTTGAGAGAAATAAGCTTTTTGTGCGTATGGAACATTTCTGGGATCTTTTATTTCAGCTCAAGAAACATGGGACCAACACTTTACATGTTGCGTTTATATTTTTGTTTCGTATATTCTAGGGCAACGAGTCTTCTGAGAAGTCTAGAGATTTTCTCAGAGAATACTGTATGTCAGTTTGACTCCACACCTTCGTATCTCTGTCTCCATAAAGAAGCTTGTCTTTATCCCTGGGTGTTGAGAGTTTGACCTCTAGGATGATAAGGTCAATGTGATTTCTGACCTATTCTGAGTGTTATTCCATCTCTTTTTTTTCCGAAGATCTTTTTCAGGACAGTTTCCTTCAAGTCAACCTTTATTTAACCAGGTAGGCCAAGATAAAGCAAAGCAGTGCGATACAAACAACAGTTACACATGGAATACACAAATGTACAGTCAATGACACAATAGAAAAACTTGATATACAGTGTGTGCAAATGAGGTAAGATTAGGGAGGTAAGGTAATAAATAGGCTGTAGTGGTGAAGTAATTACAATTTAACAATTAAACACTGGAGTAATAGATGTGCAGACGATGAATGTGCAAGTAGAGATACTGGGGTGCAAAGGAGCAAAAAAAAAATAAAAAAATATGGGGATGAGGTATGGGCTTTTTACAGATGGGCTATGTACAGGTGCAATGATCTATGAGCTTTTGATATTTGTTCCAGTCATTGGCAGCAGAGAACTGGAAGGAAAGGCAGCCAAAGTAGGAATTGGCTTTGGGGGTGACCAGTGAAATATAACTGCTGGAGAGTGTGCTATGGGTGGGTGTTGCTATGGTGACCAGTGAGCTGAGATAAGGCGGGGCTTTACCTAGCAAAGACTTATAGATGACCTGGAGCCAGTGGGTTTACAGTCTAACCAGACACCTAGGTATTTGTAATCGTCCACATACAGTGGGACAAAAAATAATTTAGTCAGCCACCAATTGTGCAAGTTCTCCCACTTAAAAAGATGAGAGAGGCCTGTAATTTTCATCATAGGTACACTTCAACTATGACAGAGAAAATGAGAAAAAAAATCCAGAAAATCACATTGTAGGATTTTTAATGAATGAATTTGCAAATTATGGTGGAAAATAAGTATTTGGTCAATAACAAAAGTTTATCTCAATACTTTGTTATATACCCTTTGTTGGCAATGACAGAGGTCAAATGTTTTCTGTAAGTCTTCACAAGGTTTCCACACACTGTTGCTGGTATTTTGGCCCATTCCTCCATGCAGATCTCCTCTAGAGCAGTGATGTTTTGGGGCTGTTGCTGGGCAACACGGACTTTCAACTCCCTCCAAAAATGTTATATGGGGTTGAGACCTTGAAATGCTTCTTACGAAGCCACTCCTTCGTTGCCCGGGCGGTGTGTTTGGGATCCTTGTCAAGCTGAACGACCCAGCCACGTTTCATTTTCAATGCCCTTGCTGATGGAAGGAGGTTTTCAAACAAAATCTCACAATACATGGCCCCGTTCATTCTTTCCTTTACACGGATCAGTCGTCCTGGTCCCTTTGCAGAAAAACAGCCCCAAAGCATGATGTTTCCACCCCCATGCTTCACAGTAGGTATGGTGTTCTTTGATTTTCTGGATTTTTTTCCCTCATTTTGTCTGTCATAGTTGAAGTGTACCTATGATGAAAATTACAGGCCTCTCTCATATTTTTAAGTGGGAGAACTTGCACAATCGGTGGCTGACTAAATACTTTTTTGCCCCACTGTATTCTAAGTCAGTTGCGGGCAGCGATCGATTGAAGAGTATGCTTTTAGTTTTACTTGCATTTCAGAGCCGTTGGAGGCCCTGGAAGGAGAGTTGTATCGCATTGAAGCTCGTCTGGAGGTTAGTTAACACAGTGTACAAAGAAGGGCCAGAAGTATACAGATGATGTCGACAGCAGCATATTTTAGCCAGTCATCAGCATTAAATGTCAACCTTATGTTGCTGTCAACGTGAAAATGAAAAACACCCCCCGCCAAAGAAAACGTCAGTCAGAAATATTCCACATGTTAATGAGATGAAGTCTTAATCTCTCTAGATACTCTAGTTACTTAACATAATAATTATGCAAAGAGCAGTCTTGGATTTGCCACTGGCTGGTATGGTGTCTCTCTCTTTTCCTTAGATAGAAGAGTAACTCCCCTGGGGACTGTGTAGAGCTCAGTTGCATGCCTAAAGCCTTGGCCCATTCATAGCATCTCCCCTAATTAGCCTTTAATGTGTTCGAATGAATCACCATTTCACAGGCTGTACCACCTCAAGGCATAATTTAACGCATCTTATTTTAGTGTAGATTCCACAATAGGACCCTTTACTTTCTTTTGGACAAGGATGTGGAATGGAGAGAATGAGGAAGGGAAAGGAGGGAGTTTGGAAGAGAGGGAGTGAGGAAGGGAAAGGAGGGAGGGTGGAAGAGAGGGAGTGAGGAAGGGAAAGGATGGAGGGTGGAAGAGAGGGAGTGAGGAAGGGAAAGGAGAGAGGGTGGAAGAGAGGGAGGGAGGAAGGGAAAGGAGAGAGGGTGGAAGAGAGGGAGGTATGGAAAGGAGAGAGGGTGGAAGAGAGGGAGGGAGGAAGGGAAAGGAGGGAAGGTGGAAGAATGGGAGTGAGGAAGGGAAAGGAGAGAGGGTGGAAGAGAGGGAGGGAGGAAGGGAATGGAGGGAGGTTGGAAGAGAGGGAGGGAGGAAGGGAAAGGAGGGAGGGTGGAAGAATGGGAGTGAGGAAGGGAAAGGAGAGAGGGTGGAAGAGAGGGAGGGAGGAAGGGAATGGAGGGAGGTTGGAAGAGAGGGAGGGAGGAAGGGAAAGGAGGGAGGGTGGAAGAATGGGAGTGAGGAAGGGAAAGGAGAGAGGGTGGAAGAGAGGGAGGGAGGAAGGGAATGGAGGGAGGTTGGAAGAGAGGGAGGGAGGAAGGGAATGGAGGGAGGTTGGAAGAGAGGGAGGGAGGAAGGGAAAGGAGAGAGGGTGGAAGAATGGGAGTGAGGAAGGGAAAGGAGAGAGGGTGGAAGAGAGGGAGGGAGGAAGGGAAAGAGGGAGGTTGGAAGAGAGGGAGGGAGGAAGGGAAAGGAGGGAGGGTGGAAGAGAGGGAGTGAGGAAGGGAAAGGAGGGAGGTTGGAAGAGAGGGAGGGAGGAAGGGAAAGGAGGGGGGGTGGAAGAGAGGGAGTGAGGAAGGGAAAGAAGGGAGGTTGGAAGAGAGGGGGGGAGGAAGGGAAAGGAGGGAGGGTGTAAGAGAGGGAGGGAGGAAGGGAAAGGAGGGAGGTTGGAAGAGAGGGGGGGAGGAAGGGAAGGAGGGAGGGTGGAAGAGAGGGAGGGAGGAAGGGAAAGGAGGGAGGGTGTAAGAGAGGGAGGGAGGAAGGGAAAGGAGGGAGGTTGGAAGAGAGGGGGGGAGGAAGGGAAAGGAGGGAGGTTGGAAGAGAGGGAGGGAGGAAGGGAAAGGAGGGAGGGTGGAAGAGAGGGAGGGAGGAAGGGAAAGGAGGGAAGGTGGAAGAATGGGAGTGAGGAAGGGAAAGGAGAGAGGGTGGAAGAGAGGGAGGGGGGAAGGGAAAGGAGGGAGGTTGGAAGAGAGGGAGGGAGGAAGGGAATGGAGGGAGGTTGGAAGAGAGGGAGGGAGGAAGGGAAAGGAGAGAGGGTGGAAGAATGGGAGTGAGGAAGGGAAAGGAGAGAGGGTGGAAGAGAGGGAGGGAGGAAGGGAAAGAGGGAGGTTGGAAGAGAGGGAGGGAGGAAGGGAAAGGAGGGAGGGTGGAAGAGAGGGAGTGAGGAAGGGAAAGGAGGGAGGTTGGAAGAGAGGGAGGGAGGAAGGGAAAGGAGGGGGGGTGGAAGAGAGGGAGGGTGGAAGAGATGGAGTGAGGAAGGGAAAGGAGAGAGGGTGGAAGAATGGGAGTGAGGAAGGGAAAGGAGAGAGGGTGGAAGAGAGGGAGGGAGGAAGTGAAAGAGGGAGGTTGGAAGAGAGGGAGGGAGGAAGGGAAAGGAGGGAGGGTGGAAGAGAGGGAGTGAAGAAGGGAAAGGAGGGAGGTTGGAAGAGAGGGAGGGAGGAAGGGAAAGGGGGGGGGGTGGAAGAGAGGGAGGGAGGAAGGGAAAGGAGAGAGGGTGGAAGAGAGGGAGTGAGGAAGGGAAAAGAGGGAGGGTGGAAGAGAGGGAGTGAGGAAGGGAAAAAAGGGAGGGTGTAAGAGAGGGAGGGAGGAAGGGAAAGGAGGGAGGGTGGAAGAGAGGGGGGAGGAAGGGAAAGGAGGGAGGGTGGAAGAGAGGGAGGGAGGAAGGGAAAGGAGGGAGGTTGGAAGAGAGGGGGGGAGGAAGGGAAAGGAGGGAGGTTGGAAGAGAGGGAGGGAGGAAGGGAAAGGAGGGAGGGTGGAAGAGAGGGAGGGAGGAAGGGAAAGGAGGGATGTCATTAGGTGAATTCACCTATTTGTAAGTCGCTCTGGATAAGAGCGTCTGCCAAATGACTTAAATGTAATGTAAATGAGGGAGGTTGGAAGAGAGGGAGGGAGGAAGGGAATGGAGGGAGGTTGGAAGAGAGGGAGGGAGGAAGGGAAAGGAGGGAGGTTGGAAGAGAGGGAGTGAGGAAGGGAAAGGAGAGAAGTTGGAAGAGAGGGAGGGTGGAAGGGAAAGGAGGGAGGTTGGAAGAGAGGGAGTGAGGAAGGGAAAGGAGAGAGGGTGGAAGAGAGGGAGGGAGGAAGGGAAAGGAGGGAGGGTGTCAGAGAGGGAGGGAGGAAGGGAAAGGAGGGAGGGTGGAAGAGAGGGAGTGAGGAAGGGAAAGGAGGGAGGGTGGAAGAGATGGAATGAGGAAGGGAAGGAGGGAGGGTGGAAGAGAGGGAATGTGGAAGGGAAAGGAGGGAGGTTGGAAGAGAGGGAGGGAGGAAGGGAAAGGAGGGAGGTTGGAAGAGAGGGAGGGAGGAAGGGAAAGGAGGGGGGGTGGAAGAGAGGGAGGGTGGAAGGGAAAGGAGGGAGGGTGGAAGAGAGAGAGGTGGAAGAGAGGGAGGGTGGAAGAGAGGGAGTGAGGAAGGGAAAGGAGGGAGGGTGGAAGAGAGAGAGGTGGAAGAGAGGGAGGGTGGATGGTAACATTTCAGGAGAACGAAACATCTGTTCCCCACACACTCCAAAGCCCTTGTGAGGGTGTGCCGGAGTGGGATGCAATCCAGTGTGTCAACCAGCTACACACACACACACACACACACATGCACATAACACAAACTTCCCACGCTCAAAGTCTACACAAACATGCACAGCAGCAGCATTTCAGGACACAGCATTAGCTAATACTTCTGGAGTGAGGTAATGTCACTTGACATGGAGAGGCTTAATCTGTTCTGAGATCAGTGTGAGGGCTGCTTTGCTTGTTTGTCTCTTGTTGTGTTGCTGAAAGTGGAGGAAGCATGACAAGAATGCCTTTCATTCGGTTCCATCTCTGCCTAGTGGGGTTGAAGTGCTTACAATGAAGCTACAATGCTATAATGGGACACTCAGAGACCATTGATACTTCACATTGGATGATGCAAAACCTTTTATCGGGAATTTCTTCACTAGAGAGAAAAATGTTAATGTAACTAATGATATTACCACAAGATTTATTCGCTAAGCAACTCAAATTAAGTTGGGAAACTGTTAAACAGTGTGCTATATTTTAAGCATCCCCCTCTACTGAAGTGGTTAAAAGCTGAGGACTTTTCTATATGCAATATCTGTTTTTGATTCACTGTAGAAAGAAAAGAAGAGGAGAAAGAGAGCACAGAGGAGGAGGGGGATTTTTCTAGGAATCAGATAGCCGTGGCCTTTTACTGTGATTTATCGCTGTCGTCAGCTCCTCTGGCTGTTCTAAATTCTTTTGACATACATTAATATAATAGTTTGGCATGAAAGCTGTAGTGGATGATGAGAGGTGGGGTATTGGGGGGCGATGAGGGGGCGGGGGCAGGGGAGGATGGAATATGAGAGTGGCCATGTGTAACACAGGTGCAGTAGTACAATAGCATGAGAGCTGAGTGTGCTCTCTGCTTTGTCTGTGGAACATCAGGGGCCAATGCCAGTGCCCTGGGGGGAGGACAGGGGGGGGGGGCAGGAGGACAGGGAGTAAAAGAGAGCGAGAGGAACATTTGTGAGTGTAATGTTTACTGTTTTTTATAGTTTATTTCACTTCTGTTTATTATCTATTTTGCTTACTTTGGCAGTGTGAACACATGTTCCCAATGCCAATAAAGCCCTTAAATGTAATTTAATAGAGAGGGGGGGGGGGGGGAGTACACAGTGGCAAAATACCTGACCACTGTGACTGACTCAAAATTACGGAAAGCTTTGACTACGTACAGACTCAGTGAGCATAGCCTTGCTATTGAGAAGGGTCACCGTAGACAGACTTGGCCCTCAAGAGAAGACAGGCACACTGCCTACAAAATGAGGTGGAAACTGAGCTGCACTTCTTAACCTCCTGCCAAATGTATGTATGAATTTGCAAACAAATCCAATTTTGATAAAGTCCCACATCTATTGGCTGAAATACCAGTATGCCATCACAGAAACAGTATTTGTGACCCGTTGCCAAAAGAAAAGGAGAGAGAGAGAGAGAAGGAGAGAGAGAGAGAGAGAGAGACTTGAACCACTCCAAATCAGCACCACCATCCCTGGGCTGCTGAAAACTGACACTATCTGGAAAAGAAAAACTCTTTGTTACACTGTCTTTTGTTATATGCTGCCTTAGCATTTTAGCTGAACATGATGAAAGCGACTGCCTTTGGTATGAGATAGCATTTTTGTGAACCAGCTCATCAATCTTTGGCTGCGATTGGTCGATTGGCAGCTTTCTTTAGGGCCGATTGGGTGATCATGAACAGACCCCACAGAGTGGTAAAAGAGTTGTTTCTTGTTTGTTCATCTGGAATGTCGGGTGTCACAAAACAAAGGAGCATAGGCCACGCCTCTAGCAAAGACACATGAAGGGTTCAGCGACTAGAATGTGCCTATTGGAAATACTCAAATCCCTGTTGTGATTGTTTGAATGAAATGGAGAGGAACATTGGGTGGCAGCCTACATCCTAAGGTTGGGTAGGAAGTTCACAGAATACATTCTAGAATAATAATATAATTCTGTGGGTGTTTATAGTTGTCCTATTTCACACACGTACAAGTGTGTATCACACGCATGTAAATTGGAAATGTGTTTTTTGCATATACCAACTCCCCCGACACCCTCGGAGAGTGTCAGATCAGTTTTAGGTGGTGTGTGTCAGGTATGGCTGGTAGAACAAGGCTCAAGTGGTCCTCAGTTGGTAGAGCGTGACGCTTGCCAGTCTGGGTTGTGGTTCCGGTTCCCGCTAGGGTTACCAATCCAGAAATTGGATGCACACATTGCTGTACGTTGAGTTGGATAAAAGCGTCTCCTAAATGGCATATTTTATTATGTTATTAAGGGAGGTGAGTTGACCGGTGTAGCGCTTAAAGTGGTGGTGATGATGGTCCCAAAGAGGGATCTGAACCAAAGAGGTGTCATGGTGGCCGTCATACTGTACTGTGGTGTTTTAAACCATACATGTCTTTGTCCATGTCACCCATAGGAGGCCCTGGTGTTCTCGTATGCGACGGGTGGTCTGCGTGTGCTTCCACTGAACTGGGTGAGGTTATGTGGCTTTCTGCCTGCTTGTGTGTCTGTAGACTGGTAGTCGGAGACTTACTTATCCCTAGCCCCCATCCCCCTTGCTCCTCTCTTCCTCTTCTCCTCTCTTCTCCTTCCGTTAAGCTCCTCTAGGATCCTGTGGTATCTCTCCTGTGTCTTCCTGGTGTCGTACTGTGTATGATGGATGCCCATAGTCGATGTTAGCTCAACATGTGGCTGTTGTAGTGATGATGGTTAATTTAACGTTAAACCCAGTCAATCAACCCTTGTGTTAATGATCTGATTACTCTGCACGTCCAGTAACAAGTCACTTTCCTCTCCAATCATGATCATGCATAGACAACCTTGTGTGTTTGGTGGTGGGTGGGTGGGTGGGTGTGGGTGTTTGGTGGTGGGTGGGTGGTTGGGTGTGGGGGCGTGGGTGGGCGGGTGGGTGGGTGTGGGGGCGTGGGCGTGGGTGTTTGGTGGTGGGTGTGTATCGAACATTGCTCTGAACATCCCAATAATACACATTATCATATCTCTAACTTCTCAGGGAAATACAAAGCCATCATAAAGTATTCACACCCCTTGTCTTTTTCCACATTTTGTTGTATTACAGCCTGAATTGAAAATTAATTAAATTGAGATTTGTTTTGTCACTGATCTACACACAATAGCCCATAATGTCAAAGTGGAATTATGTTTTTTGAAATTTGTACAAATTAATAAAAATGAAAAGCTGAAATGTCTTGAGTCAATAAGCATTTGCTGAACAAGTCAAATAATACGATTTATGGACTCTGTGTGCAATATTGGTGTTTAATATGGTTTTTGAATTAGGACCCAATCTCTATATCCCACACATACAATGGCAGTGCCTTCAGAAAGCATTCAGACCTCTTCACTTTTTACACATTTGGTTACATTACAGCCTTATTCTAAAATGTGTTAAATAAAACAAATCCTAACCAATCTACACACAAAACCCAATTATTACAAAGCAAATTTTTCTTTTTTTTGCAAATGTATAAAAAAACAGAACATAAATAGCTTATTCAGACCCTTTGATATTAGACTTGATTGGAGACAACCTGTGGTAAATTCAATTGATTGGACATTATTTGGAAAAGCACACAGGCCACACAGTTGTCAGAGCAAAAACCAAGCCCTGAGGTTGAAGGAATTTTCCGTAGAGCTCCGAGACAGAATTGTGTCGAGGCACAGATCTGGGGTTGGGTACCAAAAATTGTCTGCAGCATTTAAGGTCCCCAAGA
The DNA here is from genome assembly GCF_036934945.1 of Oncorhynchus masou masou. Classification (NCBI taxonomy): domain Eukaryota; kingdom Metazoa; phylum Chordata; class Actinopteri; order Salmoniformes; family Salmonidae; genus Oncorhynchus; species Oncorhynchus masou. The sequence continues at coordinate 23,181,788 of NC_088242.1, read as the reverse complement.
ACATAGTGGCCTCCATCATTCTTAAATGGAAGAAGGCAGGGACTGCAAGACTAATTAGGATCGAAGGGAAAGATGAATGGAGGAAAGTATAGAGAGATCCTTGATGAAAACCTGCTCTAGAGTGCTCAGGACCTCAGACTGGGGCGAAGGTTCACCTTCCAACAGGACAACGACTCTAAGCACACTGCCAAGACAACGCAGGAGTTACTTTCTGGACAAATCTCTGAATGTCCTTGAGTGGCCCAACCAGAGCCTGGACTTCAACCCGATCGAACATCATTGACCTGAAAATAGCTGTGCAGCGACGTTCCCCATCCAACCTGACAGCGCTTGACAGGACCTGCAGAGAAGAAGGGGAGAAACTCCCCAAATATGGTTGTGCCAAGTTTGTAGCGTCACACCCCAGAAGACTCAAGGCTGTAATCGCTGCCAAAGGTGCTTCAACAAAGTACTGGGTAAATGTGATATTTCAGTTTTTTTTTTTTTTTGCAAACATTTCTAAAAACCTGTTTTTGCTTTGTCATTATGGGGTATTGTGTGTAGATCAATTTTAGAACATGGCTGTAGCGTAACAAAATGTGGAATAAGTCAAGGGGTCTGATTATTTTACAAATGCACTGTATCTGTAAGGTCCCTCAGTTGAGCTTGTCAATTTCAAGCACCAATTCAACAACAAAGACCAGGGAGGTTTTCCAGTGGTTCGGAAAGAACGGAAACTATTGGTAGATGGGTGGAAGGGGGAAAAAAGCAGACATTAAATACCCTTTTGAGCATGGGGAAGTTATTAATTACACTTTGTATGGTGTATCAATACACCCAGTCACTCTAAAGATACAGGCGCCCTTCCTAACTCAGTTGATGGAGAGGAAGGAAACCGCCCAGATATTTCACCACAAGGCCAATGGTGATTATTATTATTATTTATTTATTTCTCTCCCCAATTTCATTCTTGTCTCATCGCTACAACTCCCCAACGGGCTCGGGAGGCGAAGGTCGATTCATGCATCCTCTGAAACATGACCTGCTAAGCACCTGCCCGCTTTACCCAGAAGCCAGCCGCACCAATGTGTCGTAGGAAACACTGTTCACCTAACAACCAAGACCAGCCTGCAGGTGCCCGGCCTTCCACAAGGAGTCGCTAGAGCGAGATGAGCCAAGTAAAGCCCCCGGCCAAACCCTCCCCTAACCTGGACGACCCTGGGCCAATTGTGCACCGCCCTATGGGACTCCCGTTCACAGACGGTTGTGATACAGCCCGGGATCGAAAACCGGTCTGTAGTGATGCCTCTAGCACTGGGATGCAGTGCCTTAGACCGCTGTGCCACTCGGGAGACCCGCCAATGGTGATTTTAAACCAGTTACATAGTTAAATGGCTGTGGTAGGAGAAAACTGAGGATGGATTAACAACATTGTAGTTACTCCACATTACTAACCTAAATGATGCAGTGAAAAGAAGGAAGCCTACACAGAATAAAAAATATTCCAAAACATGCATCCTATTTGCAATAAGGCACTAAAGTAATACTGCAAAAAAATGTGTCAAAGGAATTTACTTTTAGTCCTGAATACAAAGCATTATGTTTGGGGAAAATCCAAAACAATACACATTTTGAAGGATGGTGGTGGTTGCATCATGTTATGGGTATGCTTGTCATCCACAAGGTCTAGGGAGTTTTTTAGGATACAAATAAATGGAATAGAGCTGAGCACAGGCAAAGTCTTAGAGCAAAACCTGGTTCAGTCTGCTTTCCAACAGACACTGGGAGATAAATCCACCTTTCAGCAGGACTATAACCTAAAACACAAGGCCAAAATGTAATATACAATGGATTTACATACCAAGACGACATTGAATGTTCCTGAGTGGCCTAGTTACAGTTTTGACTTAAATTGGCTTGAAAATCTATGACAATACTGGACAAAGCTTGAATGATGTTTTTTAAATCATGGGCAAAGAAAGACATTGCTGTCATCACTGCCAAAGGTGATTCTAACATGTATTGATTCAGGGTGTTGAATACTCATCTAATCCAAATATATTAGTGTTTTATTTTCCATTTAAAAATTATATTGTAATTTTAATTCCACTTTGACATTAGAGTATTTTGTGTAGATCGTTGACGAAAAAAAGACAATTAAAATATTTTAATTCCACTTTGTAACATAACAAAATGTGGAAAAAGTCAAGGGGTTTGAATTCTTTCTGAAGGCATTGTATGTGCTAGTACTCTGATAATAACTCCTCTCTCGCTCTCTCCCTCTCCCTGTCCCATCACCCCCACTCCTCTCCCCCTTCCCTCTCCCCTCTCCCCTCTCAGGGCAGTGACAGTGAGTATGAGGTGGACCAGAACAGACAGAAGACCCACTCTTTCGTGAGCCACTACATCAGTGACCCAACCTACTACAACTCCTGGCGCCGCCAACAGAAAGGCATTTCCAGGGCTCAAGCCTACAGCTACACTGAGTCAGAGTCGGGCGACCCAGAGCCCTGCGCCCCGCCACCACCCCTGCCCCCATTGCCACCCCAGCTCACCTCCACCACCCCTCCGCTTAAGCTCCAGACCCAGGGTCAAGCCCAGGGCCAACCCCAGGGCCTCCCACCCCAGGGCCAAGGTAGTCTCTTCAGGCCTAAAGGCAGCCGGACTCCCACCCCCTCTCAGCAGCTCTCCACCTCCACCCCCTCCAGCCACTCCAACACCCTGTCCTACTGGCCCCCCAGCAGCCCCAGCCCTGCCCCTGGATCTCGGGCCCCAATTGCCGGGTTCTCTTCCTTCGTTTGATGCAAAGAGAGGGATCCGTGCTCCCTTCTGAAAACAAAGCCCACCCCGCCGCCCAAAGTGTGTTTGTTTAGAGAGTAAACACAAAACACACAACAAACAAACCCTCAAAGTCTATCATTTTCATTTTGGTTTCTGTCATGGCTGGTTTTATTCAAAACAATTCTTGCTTGTATTTCTATTTTCTTTTTATTGCTGAGTTATGTTTTAACGAACATACTGTATACAGACAGGACAGAAGTTACATACTTTCTTTCAGTACTTTTTTCCTCTTGTGTGCGTGTGCTGGTATAGTTTTATTTTCATTTTTTAATGACGACAGCTACTGAGACAGCTCCTTAGAATATGATAGTATCTTTTTGCTTTTCTGTTAGTGTTGCTGCTTGATCAAGTTGCATGAGTTTTTTTAAAATATAATTTATTTTTATTTTTCATTGTTACACTTCTACACACATTCAACAAGAGAATAATCTAGTTAGGTTCTGTAAAAAGTCAAGATATTCTTGTAAAAAAATATCTAGAAGATGATAAAAGTGTCATGGCGTCGATCCACACTCGGATAACACCAAGTGATAAGCACCAAGTGGGATCCCAAAATGGAGCCATACTAGCGAATTTGAATGATAAAGAGGGGCACAGGGTATAGAAAGGACAGGACAAAGTGATGAAAGTGAAAAACGAGGAGGGGGGAAATTGAGGCCGAAATGGGCCCACCATTATTCTGGTGGTTTTGAGATGCCGGGGCCTGTCCAATTTGGCCAAAGGGAGTTTCTGTCTTCATGTGAGACATGTTAGTGACCTCTGCCCAAAGATCTATGGACCATGACCCTCCTTGGAATCAGCTCTCTGGCGTGGCATAGCCTATACCACATGCACAATTGAGTTTGACAGCATTTCGATGTCACAGGCAAGTCACATCTCTGTGCCTCTGTGCTGTACGTACTATACAAGGGCCCGGTCACCTGGCCAGGGAGGAGACGGGAAATGAAGTGAAATGTACTATATGTCTAAAGAGAAAATGTTCAGGTTGGTCTTCAAGTTTTGTTTTTCAATGTCCGTCAGTGTATCAGACATGCATTGATTGATTATAAATAGGGATTAATATTTTCCGTAAAATCTACCACTTTTCCTTCCCGACAAAATTACAAGCCCTTCCCGGGAATCCTGTTATTCCCGTTCAAACCGGAAATGCTATTTTAAAGCATATATTACCAGCAAAAAAAATCTGACAGAGTTATACCACTGTAAATTGATAAATATACACAGGAATCTAACAGTTACTTGTTGTATTTGTTGCAATTAAACAAGTTCTCAGTCAATACACTAAGTATGTGAACCCTTTGGAATTACCTGGATTTCTGCATAAATTGGTCTTAACATTTGATCTGATCTTCATCTAAATCACAACAATAGACAAACACAGCCTGCTTAAACTAATAACACACAAACAATTACACGTTTTAATGTCTTTATTGAACACACCGTGTAAACAATCACATCCTTTGGCAACAATAAACCCAACCAAACGTTTTCTGTAGTTGCGGATCAGACCTGCAGAATGGTCAGAAGACATCTTGGACCATTCCTCTTCACAAAACTGTTTCAGTTCAGCAATATTCTTGGGATGTCTGATGTGAACCGCTCTCTTGAGGTCATGCCACAGCATCTCATTTGAGTTGAGGTCAGGACTCTGACTGGGCCACTCCAGAAGGCTTATTTTCTTCTGTTGAAGCCATTCTGTTGTTGATTTACTTCTGTGTTTTGGGTCGTTGTCCTGTTGCATCACCCAACTTATGTTGAGCTTCAATTGGCGGACAAATAGCCTTACAATCTCCTGCAAAATGTTTTGATAAACTTGGGAATTCATTTTTCCGTCGAGGATAGCAAGTTGTCTGGGCTCTGAGGCAGCAAAGCAGCCCCAAACCATGATGCTCCCTCCACCATACTTTACAGTTGGGATGAGGTTTTGATGTTGGTGTGCTGTGCCTTTTTTTCTCCACACATAGTTTTGTGTGTTCCTTCCAAACAACTCAACTTTAGTTTCATATGTCCACAGAATATTTTGCCAGTAGCGCTGTGAAACATCCAGGTGCTCTTTTGCGAACTTCAGATATTCAGCAATGTTTTTTTTGGACAGCAGTGGCTTCTTTTGTGGTGTCCTCCCATGAACACATTCTTATTTGGTGTTATATGTATCGTAGACTCGTCAACAGAGATGTTAGCATGTTCCAGAGACTTCTGTAAGTCTTTAGCTGACACTAGAATTCTTCTTACCCTCATTGAGCATTCGGCACAGTGCTCTTGCAGTCATTTGCAGAATGGCTACACATAGGGAGAGTAGCAACAGTGCTGAACTTTCTCCATTTATAGACAATTTGTCTTACCGTGAACTGATAATGTCATGGCTTTTAGAGATACTTTTGTAACCCTTTCCAGCTTTATGCAAGCCAACAATTCTAATCTTAGGTCTTCTGAGATCTCTTTTGTTCAAGGCATGGTTCACATCAGGCAATGCTTCTTGTGAATAACAAACTCACATTTTGAGAGTGTTTTTTATAGGGCAGGGCAGCTCTAACCAACATCTCCGATCTCGTCTCATTGATTGGACTCCAGGTTAGCTGACTCCTGAATCCAATTAGCTTTTGGCGAAGTCATTAGCCTCGGGGTTCACATACTTTTTTCCAACCTACACTGTGAAAGTTTACATGATGTATTCAATATCGACAAGAAAAATACAATAATTTGTATGCTATTAGATTAAGCAATTTATCCAGGTAATTCCAAAGGTTTCACATACTGTTTGACACTGTATTTTAGTTGTAGTATAGGCACTGTTGGCCTACTGGTTAAAATGTAATGAGCTTATACAGCCTAGTGAAAATGATATTCATTTTAGCCTACCATTTACTGAAATATTTCAGCCAGCTTGTTGTTCCTTCCCTCTCCCCTTGCACCTGGCTATCAGTGGATTGCAGGAAGGTTGTGGCTGTTTTTACTTCATGGTAATCTGCTTATTGTGGTGACTTGGTCTCAGGGAACATATCCGATGCTGCACTAAACAAACAGATAAGCAAATGGCCGTAAGAGCGGCGGAGATTCAGCACCATGGACGGAGCCGCAGTTTATAAATTGCCCGCAAATCTGACTTTAATGCCCGTGACCTCGCTATTGTTAGTGTAACATCATGGGATAACGTTGCAAATGTCTATTTCCTCTTGAGCGCTATTGCAGACACAATGTATCAGTCGTTTTGTTAACAGTGAGAAGCAGTTTATATTTTGGAGCTTCTGCCAGTGCCACACAGCTAAAGTTAGGAGATTTGTGAATGTGAGATGGAGACTGCCTACCATAACTACGTTGAGAGGTCGCGTGTAGCCTGCTACAGTTTCATGATAGTTAACAATGCCTGTTAAAAATTAAAAGGCATTTATTGGGGACTTGTGTTGAGTAGACTAAATTGGTAGGCTGCTTGTGTTGTGATCCCTAGACTAATGTGTGAATGAAGTTGGATAGTTAAAATCCATTTCATGCAGATATTCGCACATGAGTATTTTGTATTCTTCCAAAGAAATGATATATTATTGTTCCAGTGATCGTAATTTTTCTTCTCGAGAATCGGGAAGGAGCTTGGTCAGGAAATCCTGGGATCCCGGATTCCTGTGTTAATCCCTAATTATAACATAGTTATTGTGAGATCTGACACCACTTAAGAATACAGACTGCTGAATGGGACCTTACCAGGGTCTGCGGCACAAATGACAACCTATTCCCTACATAAATAAATAGTGCACATCCCAAATGTTATTACTACTACAGGGGCTCATCAGCCACTATGAGCCTTCCCTTGATCTGACAGGTGGTGGGTGGGAAGACATCTAAAAGCTCTACCTAACCTGATGATCTAACCTACCCTGTGGAGTCACGACTCACGCACAGCCCTCATCAACAGACTGCCACCGCACATGCCCAGTGGCCCACAACAACAACATCAGACAGTGACATTGTCCTGCGTCCACATCAAACTATAAAGAGTGGAAGTTATAAAAACACAGCCAGCATCTTAAGTGTTCTTGGAGTTCAATGGTTCCTACATGCGGGCACACAGAGAGTAGCAGGCTCAGACACTGGGGCCATTTTTAAAAACAGACAGAAAATAGACAGTTCCGCTGGTCTCCACAGAGTTTTCAAACCCAGAGTAGATTCAAGGCAAGGTCTTAACATGTCATTACTCCCACCCTGTGAAGGTGATACTGACACTTTTTATTTTAGTCAAAAAACAACTTTATATCGAAGGGGTGTTTCTGATTTGACGGCCCGCACGTGAGCATAGCTAGCTAACGTCGCCATGACATCGCCGACAAACGTGATCGGGGATTTCTATTGGAGAAGCAGTTTCTGGAGCTCTTCATCTACAGGCCCTTTGGGATCTCTCTCATTTGGCTCAGGTGCTGCTCTCTGTCAGTGACATCATCATGGGAAGTCTTTGAGCTCGCGCAAAGAGATGTCATGGAGTGGATTCACCTCTCTCTCTCACGTTGTGTAACAATGATGATGATGAGGATGAAGATGATGATGAGCGAAAGGCACAATGCAGGTGTGACTGACTGTAAGTCCTACTTGAATATGAGACTATTGTCTGTGCTGATGTGTGATTATTGATGATAACACTTCTTCAACATTAGCATTATCCACTGTGTGTCTGGATACAAGAGACTGTACAGGATGCCCAGGAGAAGAAGAGGGAGGGCAGGTAGGCACTGCCCACCTGGTGCCTGCCCTCCATGGCCAGCTGAAAAGTCACATACATACAAGTACAGACTCAGTGTTGGTAAAGTCACAGTTTTATCATAATTCCAAAATTCTCATCTGCTTTTTTCTCTGTGGGGTGTTTTCACTGTACGCAAAATAAGCCTATCATTATACTGAATATGAATGGATATATGATCACGGTACATTTCCAAAATAAATTATTTTTCAATGGGTTTCCTGGTACTGTATGGATACTGCAAAGGAGGGGAAGGGATGGAAGTAGTGGGGGGGGAGTAGACAAATAGGGGAGGGGTTGATATGAATGGAGAGGGGCCTTGAAATTGTATGAGTGTAACCCTGGTAAAATACACTGAGACAGCGTTAAGCGTTAACAGTGAATGTTTAATGATGTATAATATAATGTGTCATTATAAAAACACAGCCTAAAGTGTTCTTTGAGTTCAATGGTTCCTACATGCGGGGTCATACAGATAGGAGCAAGCTCAGACACGGGGGCCATTATGAAAAACAGACAGAGAATAGGCACATCTGCAGGTCTCTCACTTGGATCAGGTGCTACTCTCTGTTAGTGACATCATCATCGTGGGCAGGAAGCCTTTGAGTCGGCGCCAAGAGATGATGTCATGGAATGGATTCACCTCTTTCTCTCACGTTGTGTAACAACGATGATGATGATGATGAAATGCACAATGCAGGTGTGACTGACTGTGAATCCTATCTGAGTAGGGGACTATTTTCTGTGCTGACATGTGATAATTCATGATAACACTTCTTCAACATAAGCTTTACACAGAGCATCCACTGTGTGTCTGGATACAAGAGACTGTACAGGATGCCCAGGAGAAGAAGAGGGAGGGCAGGTAGGCACTGCCCACCTGGTGCCTGCTCTCCATGCCAAGCTGAAAGGGCACTTCACATATAGGTAACTGCCAAAATCATGGAAACACAAGTGAACGAGGGATACAAAGTATATTGAAAGCAGCATGCTTCCACACAGGTGTGGTTCTTGTGTTAATTAAGCAATTAACATCCCATCATGCTTTGGGTCATGTATAAAAATGCTGGGCAGCCATTATTTTGGCTACCATGGTTATGCCCCTATAGGATGACAAGGCCCCCATCCACAGGGCATGAGTGGTCACTGAATGGTTTGATGAGCGTGAAAACAGTGCAAATCATATGCCATGGCCATCTCAGTCACTTATGGGAGATTCTGGAGGGGCGCATGAGACAGCGTTTTTCACCACCATCAACAAAACACCAAATTATGGAATTTCTCAGGAAAGAATGGTGTCGAACCCCTCCAATAGTAGAATCTATGCCAAGGCACATTGAAGCTGTTCTTGTGGATCGTGGTGGCCCAACACCCTTAGGACACTTTATGCTGGTGTTACCTTTATTTTGGCATTTACCTGTATATATACAGTACAGGTAAAAATGTTGGACACACCTACTCATTCAAGGGTTTTCTTTATTTTTACATTGTCTACATTACAGAATAATAGTGAAGACATCAAAACGATGAAATAACACATATGGAATCATGTAGTAACCAAACAAATCAAAATAGTTTTATATTTAAGATTCTTCAATGTAGCCAACCTTTGCCTTGATGACAGCTTTGCACCCTCTTTGCATTCTCTCAACCAGCTTCCTGAGGAATGCTTTTCCAACAGTTTTGAAGGAGTCCTGTTGAAAAACAAATGATAGTTCCACTAAGCCCAAACCAGATGGGATGGCGTAGTGTTGCAGAATGCTGTGGTAGCCATGCTGGTTAAGTGTGCCTTGAATTCTACATAAATCACTGACAGTGTCACCAGTAAAGCACCCCCGCACCATCACACCTCCTCCTCCATGCTTCACGGTAGGAATCACACATGCAGAGATCGTCCATTCACCTACTCTGCGTTTCACAAAGAAACGGCAGTTGGAACCAAAAATCTCAAATTTGGACTCATCAGACCAAAGGACAGATTTCCATCGGTCTAATGTCCATTGCTCATGTTTCTTGACCCAAGCAAGTCTCTTCTTCTTATCGGTGTCCTTTAGTAGTGGTTTCTTTGCAGCAATTCGACCATGAAGGCCTGATTCACACAGTCTCCTCTGAACAGTTGATGTTGAGATGTGTCTGTTACTTGAACTCTGTGAAGCATTTATTTGGTCTGCAATCTGAGGTGCAATTTACTCTAATGAAGTTATCCTCTGCAGTAGAGGTAACTCTGGGTCTTCATTTCCTGTGGCGGTCCTCATGAGAGCCAGTTTTATCATAGCGCTTGATGGTTTTTGCAACTGCACTTGAAGAAACTTGAAAAGTTTTTCGGATTTTCTGGATATACTGACCTTCATGTCTTATAGTAATGATGGACTGTTGTTTCTCTTTGCTTACTTAAGCTGTTCTTGCCATTATAGAGACTTGGTCTTTTATCCAATGGGGCTATCTTCTGTATACCAACCCTACCTTGTCACAACACAACTGATTGGCTCAAATGCATTAAGAAGGAAAGAAATTCCACAATCAAGGCACACCTATTAAATGAAATGCATTCGTGGTGAAGCTGGTTGAGAGAATGCCAAGAGAGTGCAAAGCTGTCATCAAGGCAAAGGGTGGCTACTTTGAAGAATCTCAAATATAAAATATATTTAAATGTTTTTAACACTTTTTGGTTAGTACATGATTCCATATGTGTTAATTCATAGTTTTGATGTCTTCACTATTATTCTACAATGTATAAAATAGTACAAAAAAAGAACTTGAATGAGTAGGTGTGTCCAAACCTTTGACCTGTAATGTACATACACTTACAAGCACAGACTCAGGGCACATAGACATACAATTACAGAGTGTTGGTAAAGTCACAGTTTTATCAGAATACCAAAAGTCTCATCTGCTTTTTTCTCTGTGGGGTGTTTTCACTGTACGCAAAATAAGCCTATCATTATACAGAATCTGAATGGATATACATTATATATACAAAAGTATGTGGACCGTCTTCAAATTAGTGGATTCAGCTATATCAGCCACACCCGTTGCTGACAAGTTTATAAAATCGAGCACATCACCATGCAATCTCCATAGACAAACATTGGCAGTAGAATGGCCTTACTGAAGAGCTAGTGACGTTCAAAGTGGCAACATTATAGGATGCCACCTTTCCAACAAGCCAGTTCCTAAAATGTCTGCCCTGCTAGAGCTGCCCCGGTCAACTGAAAGTGCTGTTATTGTGAAATGGAGCAACAACGGCTCAGCCGTGAAGTGGTAGGCAATGCAAGCTCACAGAATGGGACCACTGAGTGATGACATGCGTAGCGTGTAAAAATGGTCTGTTCTCAATTGCCTCTGGAAACAACGTCAGTACAAGAACTGTTCGTCGGGAGCTTCATGAAATGGATTTCCATGGCTGAGCAGCTGCACACAAGCCTAAGATCACCATACGCAATGCCAAGCGTTGACTCGAGTGGTGTAAAGCTCGTCGCCATTGGACTCTGGGGCAGTGAAAATGCGTTCTCTGGATGGATGAATCACGCTTCACCATCTGGCAGTCTGACGGACTAATCTGGGTTTGGTGGCTGCCAGGAGAACGCTACCTTCCCCAATGCATAGTGCCAACTGTAAAGTTTGGTGGAGGAGGAATAATGGTCTTGGGCTGTTTTTCATGGTTCGGGCTAGGCCACCGTCCAGTGAAGGAAAATCTTAAAGCTACAGCATTCAATGACCTTCTAGATGATGATTCTGTGCTTCCAACTTTGTGACAACAGTTTGGGGAAGGCCCTTTCCTGTTTCAGCATGACAATGCACCCGTGCACAAAGCGATATCCATACAGAAATGGTTTGTTGAGATTGGTGTGGAAGAACTTGACTGGCCAGCACAGAGCCCTGACCTCAACCCCATCAAACACCTTTGGGGTGAATTGGAATGCCGACAGCGAGCCCGGCCTAATCGCCCAGTGTCCGACCTCATTAATGCTCTTGTGGCTGAATGGAAGCCCCCGCAGCAATGTTCCAACATCTAGTGGAAAGCCTTCCCAGAGGAGGGGAGGCTGTTATAGCAAAGGGGGGGGACCAACTCATATTAATGCCCATAATTTTGGAATGAGCTGTTTGATGAGGAGGTGTCCATATACTTTTGGTCATGTAGTCTATGATCACTGTTTTTTCTCAAAATAAATAAATGAATAAATGTTCAATAATGGTATGGATACTTTAAAGGGTATGGAGGAATGGTGCTGATGTGAATGCAGAGTGAAATTAAATTGTATGACTGTAACCATGGTAACATACGCTGACACAATGTTTTTAGTAAACAGCGAATGTGTTGAGTAGGAACATCACATGAAATTATAACTAATAATAGCTCATTTGTAACAATGATTATCTAAGATTGTTTCCCTATAACGGCCCACAAGTCTTTCACATAGGAATATCCAACACTTCAGAGGAACACTGAGGAGGATGAAGTCAGTGTTTGTGTGACCCACCTGACTTTCATCAGTGTGTAGGTGCTGTCTGTGTTAACGGGTAGTGATAAATCGTATCAATAGGCCTGTGAAATGATTTTACGCGGCTACAGCTGTCCCCTCCTGACCTTGCCCAGTCCACTCTGCTCCACTCGGACCGCTTTATCAAGGTGAAGGAACACAGAGCCTTATTACAGTACCTTATTTATGGCCTGGCTTGGTATGGTCTGTCTGCAAGCCTTAGTGCTCAAAGAAATACTTTCACTTTCTCTTGTTTTTTCCTGCTCTCTCTCCCTCCCTCTTTTCTCACCCCTATCCCACTGTAACCAGCTAGCCAAGCCAAACAGAGTAACACAGAGGCTACAGTGAAACGAGAGAGAGAGAGAGAGAGAGCGCGAGAGAGTAATGAGGGGAAATGACATAACTCAATGATCTCAATGAGAGGAGGGAGTTGAAAAACATCAATGACAGTAAATCATTCATCAGCTCATCACTATTTTAAGCAGACTGTCCAAACCCCATCCCTCTGTCCGAGTCGTGGACACAGGCAGACTCAGACTGTGCCATAATGTTGTTTGTAGAGGATGTGTGTCAGATGGTGTTGAAGCTAATGTGATCCCAGTCAACCTGATCCAGCACTAACCTACTAAAATGCCCAAGCCAGGGATATGATTGGTTAGGACAGAGGATAGAGAAGATAGTGTACAGGGATTGGAATGGGCTGGCCTACACCCTTGGTTAATCCTTTTGTTGAAAACATATCTCTTGACGGTAGAGACGGGGGATAGAGGCAGGAGGCTATACCCATTAACTGGGGTTAGGGGACTCCTCAGAGGTACTGAAAAGCTTCACAGAGCCTCTCTGAGCCTCAGAGACAGACATACAGCCTGGAAAGGACATTAAAAGATATTGACAGAAGCAAAGTTCAAAGGCTGTTGGAAGATGAAAAGCAGGGCCTGTTTAATCACGGGGAACCAGTTTGGGACTACTTCACTCATTTCCATCTGTGGCTTGGTGACTTTTCATAAAGCGATCCTCCATGATTGAATAAGGCTCTCCTTCTGCTAATGCCTGGCTGGGGGAGTTGGGACACATGGGCCAGGTTGTAGGCTGTGGCTTCTGACAGAACTACTGTGGGAACTAAGAGACTCCCATAAGAGGGAAAAAGTTGCTTTTACAAATCACAGAAATTGAAATATATTTACTATTTTGCTGCTTCTCTCTGAATTGTATGTATTTTTCACCACATGCTGTAGTTGCACGTGTCCTGTGAAACAGCTGTCCACAAGTGTTTCCTTTTTTGGCTAAATCTGCCCATTATAAATTAATTAGCCAGGTTATTGCTTTTCCAGACCCTTTTGGGGTAATTTACCACATGTGGAAGAATCTGGGTGAGATGTGTTCTACTTAAGAAATTACAGGTCCCCTCCCTCTGGGTCATTGAAGTCCCTGTACCCCCTACGCATGCACACACACACACACAGTCCATGTTTGATTAGATAACACAAGGGGGCACACAAGGAAGTAATCATAAATCCCTGGGCCCCCGGGGTAGAAGGGTATTCGTACCACTATCAAAGCATTGTATTTAGGCACCGTCCCATTAAAGTTCTGACGGACCCCGACTTCAAGAGCCAGCCATAAAATCCTGGACCCCTAATTGGCCTATTATGATATCTAATGATCCCTGATGATGTTATCGACTGGGCGAGGGACCAATCACGGAGCGGATATTTAAGCAATAAGGCATGAGGGGTTGTGGTATATGGTCGATATGGCTAATATGGCTAAGGGCTGTTCTTGCACACAACCCAACACGGAGTGCCTGGATACAGCCCACAGCCGTGATATATTGGCAATACACCATTAACCCCCGAGGTGCCTTATAGCTATTATAAACTGGTTAACAACATAATTAGAACAGTAAACAAGTAGATTTGCATCATGCCAATGTTATATTGTCTCATATACCACGGCTTTCAGCCAATCAGCATCCAGGGCTTGAACAATTTCTATTAAAAATATTGATAGAGAACAGCTAAAACATTCCATTACTATGGGTGTGACTTATTAAGATGATATATGTTTTGCAGTGTCCAACATGAAAAAGTAATTATTTCAATATACAAATTGATTAAACCAACAGTGCCACATTTTGTTTTTGCTTTAGTGTTTTCCTCTTATGTCCATCAAATGTTTTTTATTTTTATCATTCACGTACGATTGATTTAAACGAATGATGCTGATTGATTTGACAGAAGGTTATGGAACAATAGAACAGTAATAGCTTTGGTGATATCAAGCCTTTCAGAGATGATCAATATTCTCTCAGAATATCTTTATGTTATCATGATCTCATACCGTGCCACTGGAAAAGCCATTTCAAGCAGTTACTAGACACAGTGGTGGAGCTGACTGTGGGACCTTCAGAATGACAGTGTGCATTCCAAATGAGAAACCTATAGTATCTACCAGGATTTATTGTAATATACTGACTATGTATTCTGTGTGATGAAATATATTCTTTATGATACTATGATGAGAAAAATAAAATTATTTGAAGGCACCCTAATGCTTTGCTGGCTCTGGGCATGACATTGAGGTGACCTGATCTGAATCTGATGATGACAAAAATGTATTATTGCCGAAATAAAAAAAAATATTTAAAAAAACTACAAACTGTTGTCGTCGCCTGCTTTCTCTAAGTTACTGTTTTATACTGTGTTAAAGCTGCAATATGCACCTTTTTAGGCAAACCCACCAAATTCACATGGAAATGTGAGTTATATATCTGTCATTCTCATTGAAAGCAAGTCTAAGTGGTAGATCTGTTCTATTTGCACTATTTCTATGCTTCCCGTGCTTTTTGTACACCAGCTTCAAACAGCGAGTTATGGAAAATATATTTCACAGCGGTTTAGGAGGTACACAATGACTTCTTGTTTTGTGACATAAACTGAAATTAGGTGAACTTTTAGAATTTTTGTGACCAGGAAATAGCAGATCGATTTCTGCATATTCCACCTTTCATATGATCATTATGATGGTGATGATGATAATGATGATGATGAAGATGGTGATTATGAAGATGATGACTTGTAGAAACTGAATGTGAAACTTCACAAATGAAAAAGAAGCCAACTTGATTTATCAAGTAAGATGTAATTAGTCAAAACGTGTACACAGCTATTCCTTTTTGACTCAGCCTATAAATTGTTACTGGCCCTTTAATGAACCGCGGCAGGAGGTGGGAGAGGTGGTGCTCAGAGAAAGGAGTGGGAAGGACTGTTTTGTGCGCCACTGCACTACAAACTTGACGGACGTACATGAGGACAGCGCACCGATAACTTATCTTATTGCTGGACTGGTGGGAAATTCATAACACTTTGGAGGTGAAGTACTCAGATTTAAAAACTATTTTAACGATATTTGATTCTGTGAAAGGATGAGATCCATTGTCCTTTAACAGCGGTTGTGTCCTCTTACTAACGTGACATGTAATCCTGCTCTGTTCAGAGCACAATTGTGAAATTCAACTTTCTCTTATCTAATTGGAATTTTGTTAACCTCCCTGTCAGGAAGTGAAAGTAGCATTATAATTGTGGATCTATTTGTATGGTTTGAACTGCTGAACAGCTTGAATACTGATTTTTCTGTTTCTTTTTTTACACTTTTCATATTTTATTATTGAGGATCATAACATCTTTCATTTTACTTTCAAATAGCTTTACTGTTGAATCGGAGGATAACGTTGGTAGATTATACTTTTCTCTTTTACATTTCATTTGAATGTCAAATATGTTTGCGGGAAATCCCAGCGCCTTGCAGCTTGTTCAGTTTGACTGGCTGGTTCCTTTATGGGAGACCGTAGTCCAATGTGCGACCATACAGGCTAGGATTCCCCCTTTTCTCTTTATCAATGTCTGTAACTCTACCCACCGCAGAGTATGTTCAAAATATATTATCATCTCGGTTAGTTTTGATAAGACCCCCATCAGTACAACAATTGAACCTCACCTTGGGTGAGCTGCTTGTCTGAAAGTTGTTTTCTGACACTTTAAATCAATGACCTACATGATGAATGTATGTGTTGCGTAGGCCCAGCTTTGTTACTTCTATAGTATAGTGGCGTCTGCTGGCTGCATTCATTGAAGCGGGAGATATGTGACTAGAAGGCCCAGGTGCAGCATTGCACAGCATGTTGTTTACAAGGCGTTTTGAAGTCTTGGATGGACAGATCTGTGAGGAGCTCAAAGTAATGTGAGGTACTTGATTCCTCCTTTTTATTGTATGAACTTTATTTGAGCATAAGAGGATATGGAGAGGCTTAAATATTTATTTGAGATTATGAAGTAGTTTATTTTGAGTGAAAAAAAATCATTAACACTCCAAATAACTAGTTTGTTAATATTGTAGATGGAATGTCCTTTAGGACTTGGCTATATGCTTGGCTTAATCTGAACATGGAAGATGTGGTATAGTGCATCACTGATCCATTAGTATGACCGGTTACACAAAAATGACTCTAGTGGGGAGACAATGAGCATCATCATCTCATGCCATTTTGAACATGATTTGAAATGTACAAAAAGCTAAACAATCTAGCCTGGAGTTGTTCTGAGTTGATGCTTTTGTTTATTATTAAATGTTTTCCCTGAGTGTCTCTCTCCTCTTCCACAGCCAAATTGCATGTTTTTCCAGTTCATTATATGTGCCCTGAGGCAACTTGGCACCCCTCTTGTTCCTCAGTGGACGGGTATCACATCAGCTGAGTGATTTCGATTAGCCCTGATGGATAATTACAGGAACTGGTATTGCGTTATGTTTGAGTCATGTACTGTAAGTATTTAGGGCAATTATCAGCTGTAAACAGTGTCAGCCATAACATAGCCCCCAATTGACCATGTATTTTCTCAATACAAGTTCAATAAGTATGCATGTACGCCTCCCTTCTCGTAGCAACTGTTATTCTAAACAAAAGTATTGAGACGTGTTGACAAATGAGCTGTGTTTTGGTGTTGGGTTGCACTGCTTTATTTGAAGCTGTGTGATTGATGGTGTCTGGGTCTCTTGGTAACCCCTCTCTACTCAGCTGTACTGGATTCTAAGGTCAGCGTTTGGCATTTAGCAGACAACCTCACCCCATGACACCTGGAGAGGAGATGCGGCAGAATGGGGAACTGAAAGTGGTGCAGTGTGGGTGTTCTAGCTCATGGACAGACAGACCGACGCTGAACTAGAGGAGCTGTGTGCCTGTCCTGTCCTGGCAGGCTTTCTGGCTGAGCTTTAGGGAGAGTGGCACTGCATTGATGTTCACACTTCTCTCTCCCGTTCTCTTTATATCACTCTCTACTAACCAACCCTAACCTACTATCGATCTCTTCCTCCCCTGCTCTCTTCTTACAATTTGGTGTGCTGTTTTGACAGTTGGCACACACTCCAGACCCCTCCTCAACTCTGCCTCAAAAGCCTCTCTGGGTCTCCCAGTGATCATTCCATCCCAATCTATTGTGTGTCTATTAGTGTGTGTCATCTCTCCTGGAGTCTAGCTGCTTTATAGCTGCATGGGACCTGCTGCCTGCTGGTCTGTGTTGTGAAGGCTGAGGCTCCTGCTGGCTGCTGCACAGTAAAGGGGCTCAGCTGGCTACCTGCCCAGTTCTGCTCTGCACTTCTCTGAGGTCATGCTTTCCCTACAGTCTGCACCACTGGAGAAGGAGGGAGGGAGGATTCAGACGCATTGACCACGGCTGCTTTTCATAAAACCGCTGACTTCAGGCGTCTTTCAGTCAAATTGTGTACATTTTCTTGAGTTGCCAAACAAATTCCCCAGTGATCTCACTGTGAGTCAACGAGTTCAGTGGAAGTTGCATTGTCCTCAAAGTGATTCTTAGGGCTGTAGACCGATACTCATGGCCCATAAGACCAATTTGAGTAATGATTTTTTTGTGTGCACTTGTTTGTGTAGCCTACTTGTGTTTTATTGATATGTTTCAGTCAAACATATCTGTTTGGGCTTCTTGTGGTCAATTTGCAGTCTACAAATTATTTGTAATTATATTCCGGCACGGGCCTAATCTAGTTGATGATCCCTGTCCTAGGGTAAGATGGGAATGCCCCTGCTATAGGCCTTGCTAGTGTGTGCACAAGTTCTTGTGGTCGATAACAGGTTTCTCGTCTTGGTTATATTCCCTCCTGTTGATCTTGGACAGTACTGGAGTCCCAGACCAGGGATATTGTGTCTTGCACAATTACAGGAACTACCTTTCTCCTGAAAGGGAAGCAGATGCCTTTGAACTGCGAGATGTCTTGTCGAGGGCATATAACCGTTGAACCCTTTTCTACATTGAAGTAAGAAACAGTTTAACTTGAAAATGGACGTCTTTGTACTTTTTGGGTGTTTGAACTTTACCTGTTTGAACTTAAGTGTTGAACTTAATTTTTATGGGTCTTAGGAATCTTCACCTGCTGCTACTTGAATGAGTATGAAATGCTTCTGAAATTGCAAGGTGCCTAATTTATAAACCTTGGGCCAGTTTTAACACAAGTTGGCATTTATAAAAATGTAACTTAACTTGAGAATGTGCTCACCTCCCTGCAGACTTTAGACCATGCGTACGCACATCTGCGAGTTGCTACAATATTATATTGCAAGCTGGCAAGTAAGTATCTTGTGCAAATGGGGGAAATTATGAAAAGCATCCATAATAATTAACAGGGAAAGGTATTAACAAGAATGCAACAATTTGCTGTTTACTGCGAATAGAACAAACAATTACACATAGGAATCTTATAATTAGACATAAAAATGCAAATACACTAGAAAATTATTTGTATTTTATTTGCCTGCCCTACAATGTTTTTTTTGCGTTCAGTCCATCATATTTCGGTTGGGGAGAAAAGTCCATGACAAACATTGTTGAATTCAAACATTCAGCCATTTGCCATTGTTTTCTTTTTCAGAAATTGACCATCCTTTTCCAGGTACAGCATAAATGACAGCTAAAGATGAAAACATTCTGCTAATACAGTAAATAGATCTGTAGCTTATGTAAACTATTTAACAGTATGGGTAGGTCACAGTATTGCTGTGAGATAGGAGCGCGACATCGTTGCCTATTTAATCGTAGAGCCTAAACAAAAGCAGGACATATAAACACAATCTGTTGATAAAACTAAATATTGAACAACGATCCTTCTTTTACATGCTGTGGCCTAGTGCCAATAGTTCCAAATTATACAGCAAATAAAGGGCATGATTGTCACCATAAGGCAGTAGCGTGCCGTGGTTCTGGGGCCTGGGCCTTCAGTGAAGTCCTACACAGTCCCACCCGAATTAATCCACCTCTTATTACCATCATTATGATGCCATGGCTCTACACACTATACATTTAGACAGAAACGCAGTATAACCAGGCGTTGCGTCACCTTGAAATTGACATTTTTATTTGGAGAATTGCAGGGGAAGAGTACAATACCTTTTCATTGTGCAGCTTCGTTGCCCTGCGCGCTTGTTCGTTGAGCTGTAGATCCACTCGGGTGTCCCCAAAAGTTTTCAAAAGCACCATTGTTTGTAAGTGCCCAGCCATACTTTGGTGTCTCGTTGCTGCCTTGGTTAGACAACTCAGGTTTGCAAAGCCAGTGTGGCTCCAAACACCAAATCGATCACTTGCAAATAATAGGCATTCCCAGCAGTATAGTTTGCAGTGCTTCTCGGAGCCTGTCTTTGTCGCGTCGGCTTTGTAGCGTCGGCGTCTACCTCTCCTGACAATGTCTAACTTTTCTTGAAAAGTTTGTCTTGAGAATGGCGTTATAATTATATCCTCGACCAAATCGATATCTTCTCCTTCCGCCATTGTGGGTTGAAAAAACAGTTTAGTAGTATGCGAATTAATTCGTTGATCAATTTCAGTTTCCTAGTTCTGAGACCTGCCCATATATGACCTGCCTCTCAATATTGGTAATCCAATCAAAAGACATGCAGGCACTACGCCTGCCAGCTGCCTCCTGTGTAACACTGGAGCCAGCCAGCAGGCGTACAATAGCCAACTCTAAAGCTGATTGGTTGACACTAAATTTTAATTTCCATTCACTTTAAGCTACAAGCGCCCACACTGTTGATTCTGAGGGCAGATTTTAGACCCCTGGCAACACATGATGGCTGAATATGATTGGATAAAATATCTAACATAAAGACCAGCCCTCCAAATCTCAACCTGGGGCTGGAAGCAGTGCAACCAAGAGGAACGCTATGAAATGAAGAGTGTAACTCTTACTCTGGGGAATAATTTAATACATATTTGTGGGAAAATATATATAAAAAAAATTATATTCTGAGGATGTTTAGGCCAGCAGAGAAGGCCTTGCTGGCCCTGACGGCCCACCACTGCCATAAGGTGACTGAGTTTCCCGGGCAGAGTTTTAATGCTCGTTCACTCATGCAGTTTTACGGCAGGTCTGATGTATAATGGGAAACATGTGTTTTTATGGCGTGTGTCTTTTACAAATGTATTTACGCAACTGTTATGGACGCTGTCAACTGAGATTGTAGTTAGCTAGCTAACCCTTGGAGAAAAAAAGCAACCACATTCCAGCTCTTGTCGTCACTAGGCTGTAATCCTATGACAGTTCTCTGAGCTACTTACAGGGTTCTCCTGTGGCTCTGTAGCTCTAGTGCAGTGGGTTACTACAAGTGGCAATTTCGTCAACAAAAATATTGGCCATGTCCGAATACCCATACTGCCGTTCTAAATTGGCCATTTGATTATGCGGAAAAGGAAAGTGTAATAAATGCGATATTTAGACATTTAAAGTATAGTTTATTTTCTAACTAGTTTTTGTTCTCCTTAATAAACTGACTGCGTATTGCATTGTAGGTTACATCTTTGAAAACAGAAGTATTTTTTTGGGGGGGGGGGATTTCTGTTTTCTCACTGAAAAGTGTTTCTTGTCCTTCGTCAGCAATTTTAAAGTAAATACTAAATCATTAGTTTTTATTTCTGAATGTGACGGCACCGCGGACTTATTAATTGCCATGTTAATCTTTTTACTTGAACATGGATTGTTTTTGTTTACAAACTAATAATCTCGGGGCTCCCGAGTGACGCAGCGGTCTAAGGCACTGCATCTCAGTGCTAGAGGCGTCACTACAGATACCCTGGTTCGAACCACTTCAAAGTGGACTCAACGTTTATTTTATTTTTTTAAAGATTGTGAGTTCTTCAGTGATCAGCACAATTTTAATATTAGCAGCACAATTTAAAATTAGCAAGTACAGATGCGAAGTGCAGTTCTGTACAGCAGTGGGAAGGATGCGCTGAACTTGTACAGCCTACATCAGCTGGTGAGCTGCGGGGGATCAAGCAATGAGGCACATCGGGCAGGCAACTCTTGCTTTCCCATAGCTCACCAGCCTTCTAGTTTAGGGGCCACATTTAGTTGCAAAACATTCTCTAGTTAACTACCCTTGGTTAAGAAACAGAAGCTGCTTTACGAAATAAAAACAATAGCAGCATTGAGTTGTTAAAGATAAAACCACAGTTTAGCTATGCTTTTTTTCTTTCCTTTGAGTATAGAAAAGTAGGCTGTCTTTGAATATGTAGTCTTGCTCAACTCTCCCACTTTCTCCATTGCATAGCCTGGTTCTGTAGCCAAGTCTATCCTTTTCATCAGAGAAACAGCTTGATTCTAGCCCTTACCGTTCAACATTTTTGTTCTTTCTATTGAGCATTTTGTTGGCTGGATTTTACATTGATAAAGCATATCATGGGCCATTTTAAGGCGAGGTTACTTGCGGACCGGACCGTAAACTATTTGTTTAGGCTACATCTTACTTTTTAATTTTTTAAAATTTTATTTCACCTTTATTTAACCAGGTAGGCTAGTTGAGAACAAGTTCTCATTTGCAACTGCGACCTGGCCAAGATAAAGCATAGCAGTGTGAACAGACAACACAGAGTTACACATGGAGTAAACAATTAACAAGTCAATAACACAGTAGAAAAAAAGGGGAGTCTATATACATTGTGTGCAAAAGGCACTTCATTAGCTAGCTATGGCTAACAACCTGGGGCAAGTTCAGCAGGACGCAACATTTTTGAAACGTTCAGGTAGAACAAAATATTTTAAGGAATAATGTTGGCGCTATTCATAGATTTCTATCTGCAACGTTTGAGACTGACTTGCAACTGAACGTGGCCCTGGTAACATTACCAGTAGCTTATATGCAAACATTTGGTGGCACAGAAAGGAAAAGGGATAGCAAACAATTTATTGAAACATTTATCTTGCCACTGCAATAAACATTATCTGACTGGGTAAATAACTTTATTTTTAGTTCATGGGGACCCAGTGACTCAGACCTGAGCACATGGACCAGAATTCGAGGACTCGGACTTCAGCCATGGACTCGTGACTCGGACGTGGACTCGCACACAGGGGACTTGATTCTGATTCTAGGTTTAGTGACTTGACTACATCACTGGGCGACACAGTCATTAGCTCCAGTTCTACTTTTGGACAGCAATGTGGCTGAGGAGTCTGTCAACATTGTTAACAATTGTGTGACTGAAGTGCAAACCATTCTACTTTGCCAATACTTGTGTCTGTTCTGTATTTAATGTACAATGTCTATGTAGGCTGAATTTACATGGCAAGATAATTCTTATGTTTGTCATATTTCTGCGGTTGGGAAGAGAATAGGATGTAGGACGCCCAATTTTTCAGTTTTTGATTTGTTAAAAAAGTTTGAAATATCCAATAAATGTCGTTCCACTTCATGATTGTGTCCCACTTGTTGATTCTTCACAAAAAAATACAGTTTTATATCTTTATGTTTGAAGCCTGAAATGTGGCAAAAGGTCGCAAAGTTCAAGGGGGCCGAATACTTCCGCAAGGCACTGTAGATTTGTTAGGCCTATTTATCTTGTCTGACAAAGTAAATGTGGACTTTTTTTCTTCAACATCTTCGATATTCAGGTGCGTCCCCGACGTGTCTGTCTACACTTGTAGCCTGTGAGCGTGATCACATGATGGGCATTAGCTAATAAGAATTGAGCTAAGAGAGCCATGTGAGGGAGAGGTACTTTGGCGCACGCAGCCAGAAGATGGAAATGTTAATTGTTATATTCAGCCCAAGGGCACAATGGCCACTGGCTGCAAAAGGCATGTATTTTTCCAGGGGCAGTAAGGCCACACAAAGGGGATGCCACTGGGAAATTCGAGGCATTATCAAGTACTTGTCAAATTGTAAATGAGAGACTACTGAAGTGTGTGCAAACCTCGCAAAAATACAAACAAAGCAGAGCTCATGTCTTTCATGCAACTTATTTCAAATCATTGATCATATTATGCAGCCTTGGAATGTATTAAAAATCAGAACTAAAGTGTCATAAATAACTCTAAATGAAGCATAATAATAATAATAATAACCTGTTTCTTTTGTTAACCGCTCAACACACTCCCTCAAATCGACTGGAGAAAATATCCTTTCTATTTTATTTAGCTATGTTCTGTTCTGTTATTCTTCATACTAAACTGCTCAAAAAAATAAAGGGAACACTAAAATAACACATCCTAGATCTGAATGAATAAAATGTTCTTATTAAATACTTTTTTCTTTACATAGTTGAATGTGCTGACCACAATCACACACAAATTATCAATGGAAATGAAATGTATCAACCCATGGAGGTCTGGATTTGGAGTCACACTCAAAATTAAAGTGGAAAACCACACTACAGGCTGATCCAACTTTGATGTAATGTCCTTAAAACAAGTCAAACTGAGACTCAGTAGTGTGTGTGGCCTCCATGTGCCTGTATGACCTCCCTACCATGCCTGGGCATGCTCCTGATAAGGTGGCGGATGGTCTCCTGAGGGATCTCCTCCCAGTCCTGGACTAAAGCATCCGCCAATTCCTGGACAGTCTGTGGTGTGGTGTTGGTGGATGGAGCGAGACATGATGTCCCAGATGTGCTCAATTGGATTCAGGTCTGGGGAACGGGTGGGACAGTCCATAGCATCAATGCCTTGCTCTTGCAGAAACTGCTGACACACTCCAGCCACATGAGGTCTAGCATTGTCTTGCATTAGGAGGAACCCAGGGCCAACCACACCAGCATACGGTCTCACAAGGGGTCTGAGGATTTCATCTCGGTACCTAATGGCAGTTAGGCTACCTCTGGTGAGCACATGGAGAGCAGTGCGGCCCCCCAAAGACATGCCACCCCACACCATGACTGACCCACTGCCAAACCAGTCATGCTGGAGGATGTTGCAGGCAGCAGAACATTCTCCATGGCGTCTCCAGACTCTGTCACGTCTGTCACATGTGGTCAGTGTGAACCTGCTTTCATTTGTGAAGAGCACAGGGCGTCAGTGGCAAATTCGCCAATCTTGGTGTTCTCTGGCAAATGCCAAACATCCTGCACGGTGTTGGGCTGTAAGTACAACCCCCACCTGTGGACATCGGGCCCTCATATCACCCTCATGGAGTCTGGTTCTGACAGTTTGAGCAGACGCATGCACATTTGTGGCCTGCTGGAGGTCATTTTGCAGGGCTCTGGCAGTGCTCCTGCTCCTCCTTGCACAAAGGCGGAGGTAGCGGTCCTGCTGCTGGGTTGTTGCCCTACTACGGCTTCCTCCACGTCTCCTATACTGGCCTGTCTCCTGGTGGCGCCTCCATGCTCTGGACACTATGCTAACAGACACAGCAAACCTTCTTGCCACAGCTCACATTGATGTGCCATCCTGGATGAGCTGCACTACCTGAGCCACTTGTGTGGGTTGTAGACTCCATCTCATGCTACCACTAGAGTGAAAGCACCGCCAGCATTCAAAAGTGACCAAAACATCAGCCAGGAAGCATCGGAACTGAGAAGTGGTCTGTGGTCACCACCTGCAGAACCACTCCTTTATTGGGGGTGTCTTGCTAATTGCCTATAATTTCCACCTGTTGTCTATTCCATTTACACAACAGCATGTGAAATTTATTGTCAATCAGTGTTGCTTCCTAAGTGGACAGTTTGAATTCACAGAAGTGTGATTGACTTGGAGTTACATTGTGTTGTTTAAGTGTTCCCTTTATTTTTTTGAGCAGTGTATAAAATAATGCCACATAATTCTAAGCAAATCTTGTCTGCTAAATGAACTAGTGTAGCCCACAGCCGTATGGCATTCTGTTCTTCTGAAATAAAACATTTCTTCATATCATGCTTCTATAGACTTAAATGAATAATGGATTTAATGTGATGGTGTAGGCTATATTAAATGGATTGATTTTAAATGTAGATGTTTCAAAGGTCTGCATCAGTGGCTTGTGGAAGCCATGAGATGCAAAATGTGTTTATTAATTAACGGTCAATTACCGTGAGACCAGCAGTTATTTGTTTGACAATCACCGACTGACAATTTTCATGGCTGCCACCGCCCTACTTTGACTAAACAAAATGAACACTGGTTACAACCCCATCAAATGCTCTGGGCCTTGCCGTAAAGGACAGAGTTTAGCCAGGGATAGGTAGGATGATACTCAGAAGCTAGCTGGCTCTTAGCGCTGTGTTGAGATGCACCTGATTTCTATACAGTGCATTCCAAAAACCTACCTGCTTTGGTTACGGTCAATGTAATTTGACAAGCATTTAGATACATTTCCAGCCAAACCGGCTATGTATGAATCTGTGGTTCAACACTACTCCGGGCTGCTGTATTCAGTTTCTGCTTGACAAGATTGATTGTGATCTAATGGTTGTTGGACTACTGGTTATACTGTAGCACTTGACCAGCAGCTATTTTACACACAGCTTCTACAGTACAGTTTTTAGCCTGAAGTCTAGGTTTGAATGAAGAGAGAAGCTGTGACATTTCTAGTAATACTACCTTATTAGCATGTCCTGAGCTCAAAAGAAAAGACAAAGTCCTCATTTTCCCAGGGTGAGTCACGTCCTGAGGCATCATCAGTAGTTTGTGGGACTGTCACTTGTCACAGTACAATACATTCCTTGCGTCACCATGAAATGACACAACTCGACACACCTGTCCTACTCTGCTCTGCCCATTCACTGGAATCTGTCACCGAACACCTGAACCTCCCAACATGTTTTGAAACATTTGTCACAGCCACCCAGTGATTTGAGCATTCCAGTGAAGACTCCACCTGAAAGGAGATGCATACCTACAGCTGGAGTCATGAAACCCTACCTCACCAACACACTCTTGAGAAAGAGAACCCTGAGTCTTTATGCAATCTCATTTTTGCCTCCATAAATTGGCTCTATAGTCCAAAAATGGTTGACTTTGGTGGGGGGGGGGCATCAGTGTCTCTTCAACCAAATTGAACAGTGTTTTAGGGTTGTGTTTGTGTTCTCACGGTCATTACAATATGTAATTGATGCAGCAGTGTTTACACTTTTTGTAGATTCCAAGTTGAATTGTCCCTCCTTATGGTGGGACTCGGTTGTCTGTGTCCAGATTTGATAAAAGGTCTCTATGGAGACGAGGTTAACCATTAACCCTCACCGGGTTAATTCCCTTCAACTCTGACACACCGCCACTGCTTTGGCTGGCCTAGTAGCCGGGCAGCTGAGCAATAAAGTGTAGGCTAGACGCCAGAGGAGTCCTATGTATTCAAAACACACATTGTGCTGAGTAGTGTGCATCTGGTCTGTCCATCAGTGAAATGCTATGGTCTGTTCACAGTTCAGTGGTTCTCCATTGTTCCCTCTCATCGTTCTCTCCCTCCGTATGGGCTTAGAAACCGGTGGTGTCTCTCAAGCGTAGGCTTCAGCTGCTGAAAAGACAAAGGAATGCCGTCATCTCTCCCCAGTGGTCTCCTCTGTGCTAGCCTTGGACACTCCATTAGAGGGCTTATCCATCCCGTGACTCCTAGACCACTGTGCCCTTATGCCTGTCTGTATAGTCAGGCGTAACACTACCCTGATGAATTAATATCTCTAATAGTCCTTTGTCTGTCAGCAGTATCCTTGTCATGCATTTCCTTTTACTCTGTGTGAATATGAATAGAGGGTGTTCTGGACTGGATTGGCTGGATATGTCCACTGGGTTGGTTCTCAGGAGATGGCCGTGTGTGTGTGTGTGTGTCCTGTATGTGGAACCCCGTTAAGGTTTGGCTCCCGTCTCCCTTTACACTGGAAGCACTTCTTTTTGTTTCTTTTTGATCTGGGTCCATTGTGATCTCAGTGACTTTGTCGGTTCGTCAGTTCCACTGGCTTTGTGGTAGCCTATAGGGACAGACTGGGGCAGTGTTTGTGTGTGCTTGTTAGCTGTGAGAGAGCGTGTGTTTACATCTTAGTCTGACTGTGAAGAAGCACTTCAAATCACCTTGCAATGCATCCCAAATAACTACTTATTATTTTTTTAAATGTATCCCCAATTTCGTGATATCCAATTGCGATCCAGTTACGATCTTGTCTCATCGCTGCAACTCCCCAACGGGTTCGGGAGAGGTGAAGGTCGAGTCTTGCCTCCTCCGAAACATGACCCGCCAAACTGCACTCTAACACCCGCCCGCTTAACCTTGGGATCTAACCCGGGTCTGTAGTGACGCCTCAAGCACTGCATTAGACCGCTGCACCACTCGGGAAGCCCAACTAGCTACTCATTATGTGATCAAGATTAGCGATTCTACCTCTCGCTTTGCTCAAACACAGTAACACTCAGAGATGTGTGTGTATGCGTGCGCACTGTGCAAAGCCTTTATGACCCTTGACCTCCATATGGGGCTGTGTGAGTAAGGAGCTGATGATGGACTGAGTTTAATGCGCCCACACACACACACATTCTCTTATAGCCTGCGGACTGGTAAACATACATGAAGACATTCTCCCAGGGCTCTACTGCATATTGTCTCACTGTCGTCAAACATAAATCATTTATAGTTTTCTAGGAAATCAGACCTGCTTGTTAGTTGAATGCCAAATCCACACAGAGAAAGATGGTGAGGATAGTTACAGTACAAGGAAACCGAATGAGACTGTGTGATAGGAGTGGTATGTGGGTAGAAGAGGGACTCGTCTGGCTGATCATGTGCTGCCCACTGATTTTGTGATTAAGTGCCGCAGTGTCTCAAAGTATTTGTCTCTATCCATTAGATGTGACACTCGTGGCGTATTTCCAATGAGTGTTTTACCCCAGTGTTTTAGCCATGTCTCACTGGGCCATGGCTCCGGCAGACCTGCTCTAACTTGGGGCAGAAGTAAGGCCACTGGTACTTTTCAGCTCTCAGCCATTGTTAAGTAGTTAACTGTCAACTTAAAGGAAAAACACTCACACACTGAAATATTATTTCAGTTTTAATGTTTTTTTAAATGTATTTTATTTTTAGAGGCAGAGGTCAGAACAAACGGACGCCACAAGTTTTTAGTGTCTCACTCCTGATGGAAACACAATAACACTAGAGTGTACATTAAAGTTAAACACTGTTGTGGGGTAACACCATCCGTCTGAGTATCTGTTCAGCTGGACCAATGCCACTGGTTTGCATCACATTGATCATATTCCTCCATCCCTCCTCTGGCAAACATGTCCTATTACCCAGTCCTCCCCTGGCAAACGTGTCCTATTACCCAGTCCTCCCCTGGCAAACGTGTCCTATTACCCAGTCCTCCCCTGGCAAACGTGTCCTATTACCCAGTCCTCCCCTGGCAAACGTGCCCTATTACCCAGTCCTCCCCTGGCAAACGTGTCCTATTACCCAGTCCTCCCCTGGCAAACGTGTCCTATTACCCAGTCCTCCCCTGGCAAACGTGTCCTATTACCCAGTCCTCCCCTGGCAAACGTGTCCTATTACCCAGTCCTCCCCTGGCAAACGTGTCCTATTACCCAGTCCTCCCCTGGCAAACGTGTCCTATTACCCAGTCCTCCCCTGGCAAACGTGTCCTATTACCCAGTCCTCCCCTGGCAAACGTGTCCTATTACCCAGTCCTCCCCTGGCAAACGTGTCCTATTACCCAGTCCTCCCCTGGCAAACGTGTCCTATTACCCAGTCCTCCCCTGGCAAACGTGTCCTATTACCCAGTCCTCCCCTGGCAAATGTGTCCTATTACCCAGTCCTCCCCTGGCAAACGTGTCCTATTACCCAGTCCTCCCCTGGCAAACGTGTCCTATTACCCAGTCCTCCCCTGGCAAACGTGTCCTATTACCCAGTCCTCCCCTGGCAAACGTGTCCTATTACCCAGTCCTCCCCTGGCAAACGTGTCCTATTACCCAGTCCTCCCCGGGCAAATGTGTCCTATTACCCAGTCCTCCCCGGGCAAATGTCAAATCCCTATCATCCAGCTGTCACTTTCCCGCGAGAAGGCTGTCTGGCGTGTGTGGGTGAGCTGAGGCCTGTAACCCATCCCCATCTGCTGGGCCTGAACTGGGCATTCCTGCAAAGTTGCATGGAATAAAATGTGTGTGTGTGTGTGCGCACACAGTATACCGGGCAATTTAGTCAGGTTCAATTAAATCAACCTAACGATGTGTGTTATGGTGCTTTGTAGTGTTTGTGGCAGACTCACACTCAGACCAGCCTATTTACTGATTGTTCAGCTTGTCAAACTGCTGTGAATCATTATTATGGCTGTAGTAAAGAGATATTTGTGAGGCTGTCTGTTGTCTTTGGGGCCAGGTTTTGTTGACATCTGCTGGTGTTTTGAAAGGGCGCACCTTGGCGTTTTTTTTATCTCATTCTTGTCCGTGAGAGAGCGAGCTTCTCAGTTGGAACTCCATGAGTTTCACTGTAACTGTGTTAATCAGCAGTAGCTGCTGCGCTGGCTGGATTATGCACTGTACAACGCTGGTATCTGCTTATCTTTCTGGTGATTTGGCAACAAAAAAAAATCAGCTGCTGCTCCGCTCATTCTGGGGCACAGGCAGGGCAATCGAGCTCCATTTGGAGGGAGAGCCAATCAGTGTTCCATTGTCCAGTAACGTTGTAGTAATAACTTCACCTGAGTTTTGATGAAATGGCACATTGTCATGCTCTTTTTCCTACGACAAACTGTAGCCCAATTCTGTCAGTAGTATGGGCATCTTTAACAATCTAATAAAGTTTGGGTTCCAGCCTCTCCTTTTATGCCAAAAGGTTCTATTTAAGCACCAATGTCCGTCCATAATGAAGCAGCTGTTACCCTGTTGAGTGAGTCCATCCCCCTGGTCTGTATCCTCTTAGCTGCTACTTAGGCCTCTCTGACAGAGGGAGGGATTCAGATCAAATCTACATTTTATACGTCACATGCTTCGTAAACACCAGGTGTGGACTAATAGTGAAATGCTTACGGGCCCTTCCCAACAATGCAGAGAGAAAGAAAAATGGAGAAATAATAGAAACACTTATTAATCTCTCACACACTCAATCCCCTTCTGTGCCCCTCTATGGGGATAATGACAGCAAGCGCTGCATGCAAGATTTGGAGGACAGTGTAAAAGCATGTGTTCATTAACTGTTGGCATGCATTCCTCCTGGGCAGGGGGGGGGGGGTAAAGTGGTAACATACCACACCCCTATTATGTTTCTCTTTGGTGCCCCCATCTGTCTTTCCTTTAGAAAGTCCCTGTTACTCCACAAGGACAGGGTGGTATGCCTCCTATCCTGGCTGGCCTCCGTTGGCTTGGCCCTTAAGGCTTCTGCATGCTTTGGTTCGGCTGGCGCCTAGCCGCGAACGAGTGTGCTCGCATACTCCCTCGAAATACCTTCACTTGGAAAAAAGTGTGGGATGACAAACGCTTCATTGAAGAATGAATTTGGCCGATGAACGGGCGTAGACTTCGACTCCGAAGTCTTCGACTTGCCTTGAGAAATAATTTGTGCACGAACAGCCAATGAAACCGTTGTTCAAGACCAAAACGTACCAAAATGTGGTCATAATATATGTTCTGGATGGGAAGCGTGCGACTCCTTTAGGAGGGAATGAGCGGTGGCGGCGTTTCTCACACAGGATGTTATTTATAGAGGTACAACGGAGGGGAATCCAGAGGGAACGCCTCAGGGGATCATCTTGTACAGAGGGAGATTTTGACAAGACTGAAACATGTTCATCATCCATTTGATTGCTGGTTACGGCTGAGATCACTTCACACACTGCCCACCCAGGTTTGAACCACACACTGTTTGTCCAACCATGCAAGTGGAGCAGGTTTCTAAAAGCAGTCAACTAGTGCAGCGGGGGGAGGCAGGCAGACTAGTAGTGAGTCTGTTTTTTTGGAAGCCCCTAGCTGCTGACTGATGGCAGGATATGGAAAGATTAAAAACATCTCTCTCCTGCAGTCCGCCACAGGAACACGTGGCTGAAATGTGTTACATGAGATCAACAGTTAACGGTTAGCTAGCAATGCAGTGGTGAGGATATAACAAGGGATGAACGACAATAAGCTAACCGCAAGTTACATGAGATGGATTTGAACCATGACACTGGGGGAAATGGATAGTGGGGCGGGTGTGGAGGGTAGGGGGTGTGTGCTGGAGAGGGGGCCACACAGAGTAGAGTAACACACTGCTGGCTAGTTGCTGGTTGAGGCACGCTGAAGTAATGTTCCCTTGTTGAACATGCTCCACTTAATGCTCCTATGGGTTGTTTCTGTGTACATGCGGCCCGTTAGGTGGGTTTAGACACACACTTCCTATAGTGTTCCTGCTGAGGTGTGTCTATTTACTCAGTCAGCTGTCCAGGCTTGCCTTGCAGAACTCTCTACATCACTTCACCATGCTGTCCACCAACCTCCTGTGTTAAGCAGGTAGCCCACACAGACAGGGATAATGTTACTATACCGCTCTCATGCCGTCAGCCTGACCCCCATGCTATAGGCTAGAGTTGTTGAGTGTTTTGTATTTGCGACAGACTATTGACCTTTTCGAGTGTTGTATTCTACAGGTCATCGGGGTCAGAATAGCCGTGTCCGTTAAAGTTGTCAATTCTGGAAAAGCGTAAACATTGCTCTTCAGACTTTTCTCACTCACTTCGACATTAAACGCATTGAGTGAGCGTTGTTGTAAACAAGCTTGGCTGTGGCTTAGCTGTGGACAAACCCTACAGGGATTGACCCTAGTAATTATTTACACATTCTGTTTGCTGATAGTTAGTGATGCCTGAGTCAGTACGGACCAGGAGCTGACAACACTATTTCACCATATCGGGAGGGATATTTCTCTGGCTCTTTATTTCCATAGTTTTTTCTCTCTCATTAGTCATATGAAGGCTCAGATAACATACCAACACATTTGGTTGTGAAGATAAACTAGAACAGGTTATGGTGACAATGGCAAGTAACTACTCTGAGAACAATGGGACATTACAAAACACTCTGTGTACATGTGACACTGTGCCCAGAATAACTATTGTTTACATCGCCATTGTCAGATTATACTTGATATGATATTGACATCATGCCTACGTACATCGCCCTGAAATCACCATGTAAGAATACTGTTAGATATTTCCTGGAAACATCCATATTGTATTTAAGTTACAGGAAGGTAATAGGTCTATTCATCAAATCATGAAAAACAATCAGGTCTACCTGTTATTACCCATATAGGTTGGGTTACATGTCTGCTTCACTGCTGACCTACAGTAATGTCCTTAATGATGCACTTCCATATAGGAGTTACGCCAGTGTTTTATCCAAAAGGCCCAGACTTTTCTGTTTCCATCTAAGCGGGCCGACACCCAGTGTCTCACTTAGGCCAAAGCCAGGCCACAGGTACTTTTCAGCTTTCAATTACTGAACAATGGCTTAACAACTGAACACCTCACAAAGCAACTGTTTTGATTATTTACATTTTAGTCATTTCGCAGACACTCTTATCCAGAGCAACTTAGTGGATACTTTTTATTTATTTTTTATTTTCCAGTACTTGACCCCCATGGGAATTGAACCCACAACCCTGACAGCGCCATGCTCTACCAACTGAGCCACATGGTGATTTTAAGTGGAAAGGGGGGTACCTAGTCAGTTGCCCAGCTGAATGTATTCAACTGAAATGTGTGTTCCGCATTTAACCCAATTATGCAGATGTTGTTGATTCTGCTCTTCACAAGTTCTCACACTGTCAGCCCTAGCTATAGAAACACAATTTCCTTAGTTTAACACAAGGGGGTACAGAGCAGCATGTTGTGATATGTGTGGACCTGCAGGGCCCATTAAGGTCCCTGATGGCACCGGCGTTGTGAACTTGTTGCCTTTGTTTGAATTAATTTGTAATTTTATTGATGGGCCGTAACAACTTGCAGCAG
Organism: Oncorhynchus masou masou; assembly: GCF_036934945.1. Lineage (NCBI taxonomy): Eukaryota > Metazoa > Chordata > Actinopteri > Salmoniformes > Salmonidae > Oncorhynchus > Oncorhynchus masou. Next base: position 23,148,555 of record NC_088242.1, on the reverse strand, counting down.
CCCCATCCTCCTAATGACATTATCACCTCAATATGGTTGTTTCTCAAGGCGGGTCAGTGATGGGGAGGGATGGGGGTAGGGGAGATGAGGGATTTACCAGTTCAAGGTAAACAAAACAGGAATACTCTCATTGGTTAAATGGATTAGACTAGTTATTTCACTACACCCTAGTAGTAAGAATGTGGCCTCCGTATTCCAAAATACCACCATTTTAAGTAAGTAGCCTTAAATGTTTTTGCCGAATCGACAGTAATGATCTCATGGGTTTGCATGTACAAGGCATCGTCCAGATGCGATATTAACTAAACATGGGTAATGTAATATACCATGTCTAACATAATTACTGTGTTAGGCCATGAAATAGGTTCCCCGAACATGGCTGACACAAGTTGGGAGCATGTAGTATGAGCAATGGTTGTGGAACCCTAAAAGAAACTACTTTTTTTTTGTCTATTGAGCAAGAATGTCAACCTTTTCTTTCTTCTTATTAACAGCTAACAGCCTATAACAATGTCAACTAAAATGTGACTATGCCCAGTCAGAATTCAATATTTAACAGGGCATAAAGTATGTTACAGTGACTCTGCAGTTGCGTACAATACACCAGCAGCGCCTTCCCTTCCGCCTCGTGAAAAAGTCATGTTCTCTCTCTTTCTGTTGAAAAATGTAAAGGGCCCAAAAATACAAGTCACAGCCCACAACTAGGTGTGGTGTGGTTGTTTCTCTCCAAGGTGGTCCAGCTGTGAAAGGAGAGACGGAAGATTGACTTGATGACATTTCTAAAGAAGGATAGTAATCGGTGCGGAACATGATTGGAACATGGTTGTAGGATTGTGGCCTAGCTGGTAAACCAGGAGGATTATCAGAGTAAGAGGTTGATTGTGTGTGATACAGAAGTTAATGGGGACGTTCCTGATTAACAGCACAAGCTGTACTGGGCTGGCCGCTCCACACGTCCACCGTAGTTCTAGGAACCAAGGAAAATATGGAGAATATCCAAGTTAGCACAGTATGACTCGGGCATTTTATGACGTCATCCTCTGTGTTGGTGCCCTGGCGCGAGGGCGACCATAACAATCTGTTAATCATTCATAGACCTTTCTGCCAGTTGGATCTGCTATCATGTGATGCTTTGAGTGCTTAAAAATGCACTATGCAGAAATCACTCTGCCATTTCCTGGTTGCTGAAACTCGAATAGTTCGCATAATTTCAGTTTGTGACAAAATCAGATAGCATAGTGTAGAGAATCATTGTACCATCTAAACCGCAGTGAAATATTTTCCATAGCATAAAAAGTTGTTTCAGCTGTTTGAAGCTGGTATCCAAAACCTAAACTAAAAGACGAAAAAAATAAACTTAAGAACGGGAAGCATAGAAATGTCATACACAGAACAGATGTACTGCTTCTGCTTTTTAGACTTTGCTTTCAAGTAGAATGATCGATCTATAACTCCCATTTCTATGTGAATTTTGTTGGGTGGATCCATATTTCAACTTGAAAGTGTGTTACATAAAGTCACCATCGCTGGCTAATGCTTTGGCATGACGCTCAGATTCAAAACGCAGATTGAAAAAGAGCACACATTCCACTCATTCTCATCTCCACCCAGTTTATCGAGTTACTGAAATGAATCTGGACACCATATTTGAAGTTGAACAAAGATTTGTGATGTCATATGTGTTTCTCTAAGGTCTGGAGTGTAGCTAGCAGGGCCTGCTCCACTCGTCCAGCTCTGGGCAGCATTTGAAAGATTACTGAGATGGAATCCAGACCCCGGCTGTGTTTTTAGAACGTGTGGGGAGCAGCATATTTTGGGACGTACAGCTTGGTTGTCGATTCCCAAGTGACTACTCTTACCCATCCATGCAGGACGTACTAGGCAAAGAATCAAATGGCCCGGCTTTTGCTTTTAGTAGTATTTTCATAGTTGTCTGGACTTTTCACTGAGGTGAAATGGTGCTCAAAGTTAACTGCCCAGCTTTGTCGCCCCTGGCCTGCAACGAAGGGGCTAGAAATAGGCAATCCATTTGGAATGTTTTGAGATTGATGTGGAATGTCAGTGGCTTCGTGTAGCTTGCATGATTTATGTAAACTCATATTGAAAGGATGTAATTGAAGATGGCAGTGCTGCCTGGAGTCTTCTCCTCTCCTTTTGTCATGCATGTGATAATGGGACCAAGTGGTAATACTGTTGCGATAAGACACTGCTCCCGAACACACACGGGGGGGATTATGGGTCATTTCTTATAAGGACCCAAGGTGTGAGGTTCCGCCCTTTTGAGGAGAACCGGCTGATCTTTTATCCAGAGTATGAATATTTTCTAATGATGAATCACATCAAACGCATTCCATTGCCTCTAGTTTAGCAGTCCTATTGGTATTCTACCTCCTATTCCACTCTGAGCCCAACCGGTAGGGACTGAGACATGGCATGCATCCCATATGACACCCTGTTCCCTTTATAGTACTCTGCTTTTGACCAGAACCCATAAGGGATAGGATTCCATTTGGGACTGAGATGGTTCTATGGCAGGCAGCCATGAGTAAAAGGTGATGTCACCCTGGAGGGGATAAGGGCCACTATCTGAGGCTTACGGGCAGGAAGTTAGCTAGCTGGGCAGCCAAGCAGTACTTGGCCTAAGGTCGCCATGGAGACATGGGCAGAGAACTAGTTAAGGGCAGGGAGGGACACATGAGGAGTCTTGACTGAAATCCAGAACAGGGCACTCTCTGTTGTCAATCCATGTTGCCAAGTCTCCCTAGTTGGCTGCTTCCTCCTGGCCTGGCAAACATGGGCATGGGCACCCTGTGTAGGCTATTACCAGGTAGTAAACTTAACTGCTGTTGTTGACAGTGACATATTGTCTTGCTTTTACTTTTTCAGCCTTATTGAAAATGTCAACCTATTAAATCTTACACTACGATTGGCAAGCAACATGTTGTTGTATTAAAGTGTTATGATTATATAAGTGGGTTGTTCTTTGCCTGCAGTGGTACACTACACAGCTAAGGTCATAGGCCTGCCCATTAAATGAGACCGAGACGCTGACATGTAGAGGAGAAGCAGCCGGCTGGAGGATTGCGTTCTCATGCATAGTGAGTTGTGTAATAATGTGTCTGGATAATAATGGGTAATGATGGATCACCCTGCAGTAATGTAAGCTAGGCCTACTTAAGAGACTCTTAGCCACAATAGCACAATGTGAGGTTTCACAATTGTCCCTTGAAAGCTGTGATGACCAAGCTAATTCGTTTGGTTGTTCTTGAAACAATTTGCTCTTTCATAATGGCTAAAGTATTTCAGTTGTTGGTGAAGACTTAATAGTTTGTATTAAGTTTCTACTTTTGCAAACCTCTTGTGCAGTCATTCATGCTCAGTTTTTGTCTCCTTGCTAATATTTTCATTGTATCTGTCTAAATGGGAATTCTTTCTTGAGGGGGCTAAACCTCTACACCTTGAGTCCTAATGACTGAGGAATGATTATTGAATAAAAAGGTTCATCCATGTTAGGCAGACGAGAAGATAATTGAGTTGTCCTTGGGGATGTTCTGTCCTTTTGAAAGGCGAAGAACTGGGTTAACACGGCTATCAAAAAGCTGTCTGTTCTCTCTGCTGCTACAGTTGCCTTTTCAGTCGAATCGGCCCTTGTTGTCTTAGATGTAAAAGTTTGAAGGAGACCCTGCTTTTGGAATATTGTTACCAGAGGCCCCATTCATCCAGAGGTATGAACACACAAGACCAGAGAGGAGGCCTGTGAAGTGTGTGTGTGCGCATGCATGCGCTCTGGTTTGAAAACACGAGAATGCTTGGATGGCGCCTAGCAGCCACACTTGAGACCGCTGACATCACCTAGGCCTACTCATTTGCCTAGTAGGCCCTATTGCAGGCTGCTGCCCTACTTGAGGGAAAAGACGAAAAGCCACCAACTTTGCTGATCTGTCCACTCACACCATTATGTTTTGGGATCGTGTCACCATTGACCCAGCAATGAAACACTAAGACCGATTGGCCTGGGTAAGCAGATACTCCTCACCAGGTTCTGAAATGGCCCATATTGTCTGGCTTATTGAGTAATAGGTCATAGTGCTGCCGGGTTGCAGATCAAAGTATCTGCTGTGAAATCCAGAGCACTTAAGCAGTACATCATCTCCCAATGGCAGTGCTGTAGGCTTATCAGGGTCCCTGACTCTAATCACAATTTAAGTTCTGAACACAGTGATCAGTCACACCATGCTTTCAGTAATGCAAGTCACCTTTGACCATATGGACGATGTGGCGGTGGGAGTAAGCTTTAAACAACCTCCTTAAAGGTGTCTGAACTGAGAGCCACACACGGAGGGAGAGAAAACGCCAAGACCGAGTTGATCTGCCGGTGACAGAAGGGTGCGAGCAGTCAGTCTGATCTGTTGCTCTAAATTAATCCAAGCTGCTGAAGAAATTATGTTCCTCTCCATTCCCTTTTCCATCTTGTCTTTATCCCTGGCAGCTGGAGCCACCGGGCTCTCAGTATCCTGGGACCATAGGGTCATGTAACAAAGGGAGGCATGCAGGGGCCCAAATGGGAACTGCAGCAGTGGAGCAGAGTACTGTATTGGCAGTGCGGACTTCAGATGACAGACAGCCGCCTCCTAAAAATTGAAAAGCCAAACTGATTAATATTCCGGCTGCCGATTTTAAACAATTTTTCAACATTTTTGGGAGCTTGGAAGTGCCATTTTTAAGAAATCAAGTATGGTCATGAATACCAATGTATTACAATCAAGGATTTATGTGTTTCCCAGTTTTTTTAAAACTTGGAAGGTTAACGAGTTTCAGTTAAGTGGGAAAGAAATGAACCACTCAACTGGAGGTTTTATTTAAAAGCCCCGGCCTGGCAACAAAGGTTTCCACATTTGAGGCACAGCGGCATAGATTAAGAAAGTTGTCTTGATTCTGTGCCTCAGATGCAATCAGCAGCGATTGGAAATAATTGCTGTTTGCTTCCAGTCCAAGGGAATAAAATGACAAAGCCACTCTGTGTTAAGTTAGTTTCCATGTTCCCTGCTAACTTTGAGTATCTGAGTTGGTTTGCATAGGTCTTGCAATGTGGTTTTAATGTGTCCTCTCTTCTGTTATTCCCTTAGGTTGATTTGTGGATTATCTGCACCAGACCTCAACATAGCTGTTTGCCAGACCACAATGGCTGTGTACTCCAGACACCTGGATTTCTCCTTGCCTTGACAATACAGTTTACAATTAAACGTGAGAAAGACACAAACATCTCAGAATACTTAGCATCAACCAGGAGTTTCTTTGTTGAACTGTTTCTGTTCCTGTTGAGTATTATATCACTGAGTGACTTCATCAGACATCACCATGCCTATCCTCAAGCAGCTAACCTCGAACCAGTCCAAGCGTCGCTCCCGAGTCGACCTGACTGCAGAGATGATCAGCGCCCCTCTCGGGGACTTCAGACACACCATGCATGTGGGTCGTGGCGGAGATGCCTTTGGGGACACCTCATTCCTCAGTACCCGGTCTGGGGAGCCCCCTAAAGAACCAGCTCCAGAGGTGCAGCAGAGCTCCCCTGGACCTGTCCCCAAACCAGGCCTGCTATCCCGAACCTTCAGGAGCAGTAAGCGCTCCCAGTCCGTGAACCGTGGCGAGAACGCGTTGGCTACCCCTGGTGGCTCGCCAAACTTTGTGAAAAATGCCATCTCCCTGCCCTACCTCAACGACGAGGGCAGGATGGGCGGTGATCCCCCGATGCCCAAGAGCGTCTCCTCCAGCCCTCTAAAGAAGCTGCTCGAGGTCGAAGGAATCAGAAAACCGGTCAACGGTGCCGCGGCCATGGACCTGGAGTTCGATGAGCGGAACTTCGGTGAACTGACTGACCTGCCACCGTCCCATCTTCGAGGTGGTGGGATGAAGCATGCGGAATCCATCATGTCATTCCACATCGACCTGGGTCCCTCTATGCTGGGGGACATCCTCAGCGTCATGGAGAAGAAGGGCTGGGAGGAGGACGACCTGGGATACGAGGAGGGGAAGGGCAGCGAGGGCCGTGGGTCACCCCACCTCAGTCCTCCCACCACGGAGGACAATGTTGAGGACCAGGTGAATCTACAGCCGCCAGTCAGGCCCCCACGCAGCACCTATCCCCAGCAGAAAATCATGGCAGACCCCCCCTACACTCCTCCCAGGAACTACCACAGCCACCTGGACAGCTGCTCTTTTTCCTCTTCCGGCTCCGCCGCTCTTGAGGAGAAACCACTCCACCACCTGCAGGAGGGGGACACGGACAGCGCCAAGTACAGCTCTCCAGGTGTTGGGGGGGAGGATGACAAAGACTTCTCCTTTATGGACGAGGACGAAGATGAAATCAGGGTGTGAAACAGAACAGGGCTGTAACACCACCGACACAGAACGTGATTTATAAAGACACCAGAACATGGTTTGCGAGGACACAGATGGAGACTAGTATTCTTCATGAGTTTTGAAGCTAGTACAAGCCTGGGAGGGAAGGGTTGGTGCGCCTACATTTTTACATATGGATCTATCCAGCGAATCTCTATGTGCACACCTTATTCTGCTTTACTTCCTGTATTAGGATTCAATCACTCACTGTCTGTTACTGAGCCTTATTCACTCCTGTGTGTGTGTGTGTGTGTGTGTGTGTGTGTGTGTGTGTGTGTGTTCTACAGTTCATAGAAACAAAATGCCTGTCCTATGAGTCCTTTTACTCTAGCCATTACGGAATTCCACACACAAACACACACACACACCGGTTATTGGTTTGAGGGTTTCCTTTTGTAGAAATACGATCTGTCATTATGATAATCTAATCCCACAGTTCCAATATGTCATCAGTGTGTTTATGCTTTAAGGGGGCACATCTCAAGGATCTCAACCCTCATATCCACTTATATCCAACATGAACATATCCCACCCACGCCCCCATTGTCTTTTCATCCAGAGGATTTCCCTTCGCTAACATTCCTTATAGCGCATTAATAAGGAAGGGAAAGCCAACCACCAACCAGCGGTCACTGATTGTCACACTGATCGTCACATTCTTTAACAGCGGAAGTATGGAGGTTGACCGAGGTTACTTTTTGATCAAACGGCAGTCCTCCTCGAGGGAGGTGTGATGCGTTAGGTGGAGGCCGGGTCATATGATGTAATGGGATGAACTGTATGTTTCTCACACAGCTTTGGAGGGGGGAAATAAAATGAAGAACAAAAGTATCCCAGGGTTTAGCTAGCGTAGCCTTGGGGCCTTGAATTAACTGTGTGTGTTGAGTGAAGTGAGAATTGTGAGATGCAGTTAAAATATTGGTTTGTTAATGTTCTTTTATTTTTTCTCCCTAAGTTTATACATTGTATGTACATACATAATTGATAAGTTGGTCTTCTAGCAGGTTCTAAATCAATGTCACAACTTGGTGGTTCATTATTCTAACCATTAGTCAGCTTTTGTGTCAACTGTTCACTTACAATGGACCCGTTTTCTAAACATGCTCTATACATACCCAGCACACTATGATGTCATAAATGAGGCAAAAGTTTCATTTGTTAGAAACTACTTATTGGATGTGCCCCGTTTTAAGTCACCATCATTTTGATTTATAGGGAGCTTTGTTAAAGTTAGGCTTAGATGAACTAAGGTGGTACTATCCAACCCAGTTAACCGATTTAGGCCTTAGCTTTAGAGTTGTTTTGTTAGGCCATGAGTCCATGACACTTTGTTAGCTCAGATCAATGGACTCAGTAGAAACACACACAACACTGATCTCAGTCATATATCCCCTGCTAGCACTGCCAAGGTATAGCACGATGGCCCACTCCCTAAAACACTATTGTACATAAAGAATCACTTTTATTTTATTTTCATGTACATTTTTTTCTCTTTTGTTTTGCTTGACTTATTATTAAGGACAAATGTACATTTTGCTAAGAAAATGTGCCCTTTTTGTTGCCGCTATCGTGTCCAGTAGCACTTTTTATTGTACATATGTTTTAGAAACTGATTTTTAAAAGACAATTTACAGGAGCAGAGAAAGTGGTTGTGAACAAGAGTGGTGACCGTACAGTAGTAGACTGTCATGTCTACAGATGTAGGATCTTAATTTGAGCCAGTTTCCTACAAATAATCCTGCAGCAACAGGAAATGGGAATTATAATTCCTCTACATTTTTGTAAGGGTTGATACATTTTTCATAAGGGAAAATCAAGTCTGACATTTCAAAGTGGAAATTAAACTTCAAAGCCTTTTTAAACCTTTAATACACTAAAACCTTTACATTTCCTGCATTGCAGGAAATTTCTGCAACAGGGTGATCTAATTAAGATACTATATCTGTATGTGGTCATCTCTTGCCCCACACACACCACATGCTTGTAGGATCAGCAGGTTAGGAGCAAGAGGAGAGACGTCTGAAGGGAGGAGGATATAAGTAATAAGAGAACACTAGTGATAAGTGACTGTTACCCACCTCTCTCCATTGCGCCATGTAGGCCTGGGCTACCGTAGGAGAAGATTGAATCAACACCATCTGGCTTCGCTCCACCCTCTCATTCATAAACATATTTGGCTGATTGGTCGGTAACTGACCCAACGACTCATCCCTTCATGAGTCACATGTCTGGGAAAGGACAGGTGCACCTGTTTAGTTTCTCCTACAGTTGTACATCCCAAATGGCACCCTATTCCCTATATAGAGCACTACTTTTGACCAAGGCCCATATAGCAAATAGGGTTCCTTTTGAGATGCATGCAATGTGACTAGGTTCCCCCCCCCCCACTCACATTCATTAATTTGGTCAGATTATGATCTCATCTGTTATGGTAAAGCAGGAAGTACCTGCTCAATCCTTCCTGGATCCCTGAGTAATCTATTGCCTTTATGCCTGTGAAAGGAAATTATATTTGTGACACTGGGGGAGCACTGTTCTTGTTTCCTGTTATGGCGTTGGTTGGGCGAGGGAGGGAGGGAGGGAGGGGGGGCACATATTATCCTATGGTGTTGAAGTGAGGCAAGGGACAATTCCAGGATGTGACATCACTCAGCCATGCGTTCATGCGATGTATGTCAGTTCCATGTGTACATGTCTGTATTAAAGAGATCAGTCGAGTTCATTGATTAAAATGACTAGATGTAAATGTGCCAATTATGTAATAGTCAACCTTTTGACATTTTGATTTTTGAATGACACATTTACAGGCTACAGCAGTATAGGCTAATTACGATAATTCTCAGGCCTCTCGCACTGTTCATTTGTAAATGGGTAAAATTTGGGATTGCTTTGTTATTTGAAACTCTGTTGCTTGTTCCATTTGTTGTAGAATTTGTCCATGGAAAGTGGGTTGAGCTGCTGTAATCTCTTATCTGTTCTTACCCAATATGGGGATATTTTCATCTGTCAAAACACTCCTTCCTATTCACCACCATGTTATTTGCTGCTGATGAGAAGTAGTTAAATGCTAATTGTATCATCTATGACAAATGGTGACTATTGCTATGTTTCGTTATAGGCATTAGTGACGCTAATGTAAGAGCCATCAGAAGGTAAAGTGGCTGAAATCCTCTTGCAGTTGAAAGTGTCCTGCCTGATGCCTGTGGTAAAAAGGGTTTGTTCTTTTTCAGTCTGATGTAGAATGTTACATTTTATTTTCCTTCTGTGGCTAGTTTTTATGCCAAGTATGTGCTATTTTTCTTCTTTCTCTTGTTCTACTGTATATTAATATATATTTACCTTCCTCACTCTTCCTCTTCTGAAATAACAGCTATATTTTTCAATAAAAAGAGAAAGCTGGTAATCTTTACCAGGAGCAGTGTTTGGCTTATTTCACATTCTATGTTGTCTGTCACTACAGGAGCTTTTTCAGTGGGAAAATACTTATGAGTCAGTTCGCGTTTTATTTACCCAATTTAAGATTCACACACATAAGGAGCCTGAGGCAACTTGTTAGACACTGGTATTCACACAAAGCAGTGTTAGAGATGCTCCTCTCCAACAATTCCACACAGTTAAGCATAGAAAGACAGCCGATCTGTTTTTTCCCCAAGTTAATGTCACGTGCACATGTACAATGAAATGCCTTTTTGAACCCAACAATGCAGTAATCAATAACATAATACTGCATTTGGAAAGTATTCAGTATCCTTGACTTTTCCCACATTTTTGTTACGTTATAGCCTTATTTTAAAATGGATTAAATAGCTTTTGTTCCCCTCATCAATCTACATACAATACCCCATAATGACAAAGCCAGATACAAATTTGGAGCACCTGTATTTGGGGAGTTTCTCCCATTCTTCTCTGAAGACCCTCTCAAGCTCTCAGAATGGATGGGGAGCGTCGCTGCATAGCTATTTTCAGGTCTCTCCAAAGGTTTTCAATCGTGTTCAAGTACAGGCTTTTGCTGGGTCACTCAAGGACATTGAGACTTGTCACAAAGCCACTCCACCACTGTCTTGGCAGTGTGCTTAGGCTTGTTGTCCTGTTGGAAGGTGAACCTTCACCCCATTCTGAGGCCGTGAGTGCTCTGGAGCAGGTTTTCTTCAAGGATCTCTCTGTACTTTGCTCCGTTCATCTTTTCCTCAATCCTGACTAGTTTCCCTGCCCCTGCCTCTCAAAAATATCCCCACAAGATGATGCATGATGCTTCCACCACCATGCTTCACAGTAGGGATGGTGCTAGGTTTCCTCCAGATGTGATGCTTGGCATTCAGACCAAAGAGTCCAATCTTGGTTTCCCATGGTCAGAGTCCTTTAGATTATTTTTGTTAAACTCCAAGTGGGCTGTCATGCCTTTCACTGAGGAGTGGCTTCCATCTGGCCACTCTACCATAAAGGCCTGATTGGTAGAGTGCTGCAGAGATGGTTGTCCTTCTGGAAAGTTCTCATCTCCACAGAGGAACTCTGGAGCTCTGTCAGAGTGACCATCGGCTTCTTGGTCACCTCCCTGACCAAGGCCCGTCTCCCCCGATTGCTCAGTTTGGCCGGGCGGCCAGCTCTAGGAATAGTCTTTGTTGTTCAAACCTTGTTAACATTTAAGAATGATGGAGGCCAGTGTGTTCTTGTGGACCTTCAATGCTGCCGAAATGCTTTGGTACCCCTCCCCAGATCTGTGCCTCAACACAGTCCTGTCTCGGAGCTCTATGGACAATTCCTTCGACTTCATGGCTTGGTTTTTGTTCTGACATGCACTGTCAACTGTGGGACCTTTATATAGACAGACAGGTGTGTGCCTTTCTAAATCATGTCCAATCAATTGCATTTACCACAGGTGGACTCCAATCAAGTTGTAGAAACATGTCAAGAATGATCAATAAAAACAGGATGCACTTGAGCTCAATTTCGAGTCTCATCGCAATGGGTCTTTCTATAAACCTGTTTTGACTTTGTCAGTATTGTGTGTAGATTGCTGAAATGTTCAAAAATCCATTCAGAATAAGGCTGTAACGTAACAAAATATAAAAAAAGAGAAGGGGACTGAATACTTTCCAAATGCACTGTAAGGTAGAAAAAGAACATAAGGAAAAAGAACACAAGACAGTAAGCATACTATATACAGGGTCAGTCAGTTCCAGTAACCATATTTACAATGTGCAGGGATAGAGGTAGATACAGTATGTATAGGTGTAAGGTGACTAGGCATCGGAATATATGACAAATAGAGTCGCAGCGGCATGTATGTGAGTGCGTTTGTGTAGAGTCCGGATAAATGTGCAGTTGAAGTCGGAAGTTTACATGCACCTTAGCCAAATACATTTAAACTCAGTTTTTCACAATTCCTGTCATTTAATCTGAGTAAAAATTCCCTGCCTTTGTTCAGTTAGGATCACCAATTTATTTTAAAAATGTAAAATGTCAGAATAATAGTAGAGAGAATGATTTCAGCTTTTATTTCTTTCATCACATTCCCAGTGGGTCAGAAGTTTACATACACTCAATTAGAATTTGGGAGCATTGCCTTTAATTGTTTAACTTGGGTCAAACGTTTCAGGTAGCCTTCCACAATAAGTTGGGTGGAATTCGGCCCATTCCTCCTGACAGAGCTGGTGTAACTGAGTCAAGTTTGTCGGCCTCCTTGCTCGCACACGCATTTTCAGTTCTGCCCACAAATTTTCTATAGGATTGAGGTCAGGGCTTTGATGGCCACTCCAATACCTTGACTTTGTTGTCCTTAAGCCATTTTGCCACAACTTTGGAAGTATGCTTGAGGTCATTGTCCATTTGGAAGACCCATTTGCGATCAAGCTTTAACTTGCTGACTGATGTCTTGAGATGTTGCTTCAATATATCCACATCATTTTCTTGCCTCATGATGCCATCTATTTTGTGAAGTGCACCAGTCCCTCCAGCAGCAAAGCACCCCCACAACATGATGTTGCCACCCCTGTGCTTCACGGTTGGGATGATGTTCTTTGACTTGCAAGCCTCCCCTTTTTCCTCCAAACATAATGATGGTCATTATGGCCAAACAGTTATTTTTTTATTTCATCAGACCAGAGGACATTTTTCCAAAAAGTACAATCTTTGTCCCCATGTGCAGTTGCAAACTGTAGGTTTTGGAGCAGTGGCTTCTTCCTTGCTGAGTGGCCTTTCAGGTTATGTCGATATAGGACTCATTTTTGCTGTGGATATAGATACTTTTGTACCTGTTTCCTCCAGGATTTTCAAAAGGTCCTTTGCTGTTGTTCTGGGATTGATTCGCACTTTTCGCAACAGAACGCGTCTCCTTCCTGAGTGGTATGACGGCTGCGTGGTCCCATGGTATTTATACCTGCGTACTATTGTTTGTACAGATGAACGTGGTACCTTCAGGTGTTTGGAAATTGCTGCCAAGGATGAACCAGACTTGTGGAGGTCTACAATTTTTTTTTCTGAGATCTTGGCTGATTTCTTTTGATTTTCCCATGATGTAAAGCAAAGAGGCACTGAGTTTGAAGGTAGGCCTTGAAATACATCCACAGGCACACCTCCAATTGACTCAAATGATGTCAATTAGCCTAGCAGAAGCTTCTAAAGCCATGACATAATTTTCTAGAATTTTCCAAGGTTTTAAAGGCACAGTCAACTTAGTGTATGTAAACCTCTGACCCACTGGAATTGTGATACAGTGAAATATAAGTTAAATAATCTGTCTGTAAAGAATTGTTGGAAAAAGTACTTGTGTCATGCACAAAGTAGATGTCCTAACCATTTTGAAATTTGTGGAGTGGTTGAAAAACGAGTTTTAATGACTTCAACCTCAGTGTATGTAAACTTCCAACTTCAACTGTGTATGCATATTATGTGTGTTTGAGCAAATTATGAAGTGAGTGTTTGTGTATTTGTAGCAGCTACTCTTCCTGGGGTCCAGCATAATTAAGGCATATATACACATTCAAAACAGATTTCACAACACACCAAGTGTGTGCCCTCTGGCCCCTACTCCACTACTACATATCTACAGCACAAAATCCATGTGTATGTGTGTGTGTATGTTATCGTGTGTGTATGCATGTGTCTGTTCCTGTGTTTGTGTTGCTTCACAGTCCCCGTTGTAACATAAGGTGCATTTTTATCTGTTATTAAAATCTAATTTTACTGCTTCCATGAGTTACTTGATGTGGAATAGAGTTCCATGTAGTCATGGCTCTATGTGGTACTGTGCGCCTCCCATAGTCTCTTCTGGACTTGGGGACTGTGAAGTGACATCTTGTGGGGTATGCATGGGTGTTTTGGCTGTGTGCCAGTAGTTAAAACAGACAGCTCGGTGCATTCAACATATCAATGCTGTACTGTAGTGATGAAGTCAATCTGTCCTCTACTTTGAGCCAGGAGAGATTGACATGCATACATGATGTACTGGGTTGTCAACACCACCCTCTATAGCCTACCCTCACCACCTGGGGTCAGCCCGTCAGGAAGTTAAGGATCCAGTTGCAGAGGGATGTGTTCAGTCCCAGGGTCCTAAGCTTAGTGGTGAGTTTGGAGAATACAATGGTGTTGAACTCTGAGCTGTAGTCAATGAAAAGCATTCTCACATAGATATTCCTCTTGACTAGGTGGATGAGGGCAGTGTGGAGCACAGTTGAGATTGTGTTGTCAATGGATCTGTGTGCAAACTGGAGTGGGTCTGGGATGGTGGAGTTGGTGTGTGCCATAACCAGCCTTTCAAACCACTTCATGATTACATATGTGAGTGCTACAGGGCGGTAGTCATTGTGGCATGATGCCTTAAGAGTTCTTGGGTAAAGGAATGATGGTGGTCATTTTAAAACATGGGGATTACAGACTGGGACAAGGAGAGGTTGAATATGCCTGCTAGATGTTTTGCACATACTCTGAGAACGCTCCATAGAATACCGTCAGGCCCTGCGGGTGATTACCTGATTAAAGACCTTACTCATGTTGGCCTAGGAGAGCGAGATCCTCCAGTCCTCTGGGTTCGTGATGGCCCTCACACTCGGCATGATGTTGATATTGTCAGAGTGTGCGTAAAATGCATTAACTTCGTTTGGTAGAGAGTTAGCGTTGAGAAGATCACGACTGGGTATTCCTTTATAATCCATAATAGACTGCAGCCCCTGCCACATGCGGGGGACGTCGGAACCTGCGTAATATGATTCCACCTTAATCCTATATTGTTCCTTGCTTCGTTAGATGGCTCTGTTTTCTTACCAAATCAACCTCATACTGTACAATGCACTCCATACCAATACAGCTATTCTAGCTTGTCTATGCTTACAGGATGTCATTATTAATGATCTGTATAGTTGTTAGTTTAAAGAATAAGTCGAATGTATTGTGTTGGCTCTGTCAGACAGATACAGTAGGGTACAGATGATTAATTCCAGAGAATAGTCAAGCTTACTTTTCCTTGCTCACAAGGAAAAATACGAGGCACCAACACAGTCAGATTGGGATTGGGTTCATAAGCATTGTACTTTCCATATTTAGCAACTCTGATTTAGGTCTAAATGTCATCCATTAGGCTGATTGGAGGGCACAGAATAAGTGCGACAAAAGGCCGACATGAAGCCTGTTGCATAAATCACAATTTCTACTTTTGGATCATAGCAATGGACTGGATTATATAACATTCCTTTTTAATGTAAGTAAGTATTAACTATAAGACTATTGCTGAATTCAAGTGCATAGGCTACTGTTAGATTTGGATGCAGTCTGCTGCTATTGAAATGACTGAACGTTTAAGAAGTGATCTCATTCCCTGTGTGATCCCATGGCGTGATTGAACCCATGAGTTGGTCAAGTGTGGCAACGCCAATCAGCCGAGCCCCAGTCACACAATGGCTGCTTTGTGGCAGTGGAGTGCCCAGAACTATCCTGCTGAGAGAGTATGGCATAATATGAGTATACTTATTAGGAAGAGGAGGTAGCAGGAGTTTATGTAGAGAGAGTATGGCATAATTACAATGGTGTTCAAGACTGAAGCTGCATGGGTCTTGGTGACAATGACAACATGATTGTGTTAATAAATACAGTATCAAACCAAATTAAACATATTTTCTCCACAACATAAGAAGTGAATACAGTTGTATTTCTTTGAATGAAAGGCATAAACTCAGGGAAGCTGAATGTCAATAGGATTGAATGCACACAAACTAGAAGAGTTAGATAGGCTACTGGTGATGAGACTCACCTGCCTTATTTGCTATATAGGGAATTAAAATCTTCCTGCATTCCTGTCTGTGTTGTTTGCACCTCCTTGCCGGTCCAAATAAAATATTGAAATATTGATGTTTTTGACAGAGGCGCACGTCAACAGAAAGACACATCAATCTCATCAATCATATTCAGTTGGTAAGAGACAGACATTCAGTCAATACTAGGAATAGGTTGTCTACCATATAAACTACAATCTATCCCTTTTTCAGGACCCTGTCTTTCAAAGATCATTCGTAAAAATCCAAATAACTTCACAGAGCTTCATTGTAAAGGGTTTAAACACTGTTTCCCAGTTATGAAAACTTAGGACACTAAAGAGGCCTTTCTACGGACTCTGAAAAACACCAAAAGAAAGATGCCCAGGGTTCCTGCTCATCTGTGTGAACGTGCCTTAGGCATGCTGCAAGGAGACATTAGGACTGCAGATGTGGCCAGGGCAATAAATTGCAATAAACGTAATGTGAGATGCCTAAGACAGCGCTACAGGGAGACAGGGCGGATAGCTGATCATCCTCGTAGTGGCAGACCACGTGTAACAACACCTGCACAGGATCTGTACATCCGAACATCACACCTGCGGCCCAGGTACAGAATGGCAACAACAACTGCCTGAGTTACATCAGGAACGCACAATCCCTCCATCAGTGCTCAGACTGTCCGCAATAGGCTGAGAGAGGCTGGACTGAGGGCTTGTAGGTCTGTTGTAAGGCAGGTCCTCACCAGACATCACCGGCAACAACGTCGCCTATGGGCACAAACCCACCGTCGCTGGACCAGACAGCTCTTCACTGGCGAGTCGCGGTTTTGTCTCACAAGGGGTGATTGTCGGATTTGCGTTTGTTGTCGAAGGAATGAACATTACACTGAGGCCTGTACTCTGGAGCGGGATCGATTTGGTGGTGGAGGGTCCATCATGGTGTCACAGCATCATCAGACTGAGCTTGTTGTCATTGCAGGCAATCTCAATGCTGTGTGTTACAGGGAAGACATCCTCCTCCCTCATGTGGTACCCTTCCTGCAGACTCATCCTGACATGACCCTCCAGTATAACAATGCCACCAGCCATACTGCTTGTTCAGTGTGTGATTTCCTGCGAGACAGGAATGTCAGTGTTCTGCCATGGCCAGTGAAAAGCCCAGATCGTAATCCCATTGAGCACGTCTGGGACCTGTTGGATTGAAGGGTGAGGGCTAGGGCCATTCCCCCCAGAAATGTCTGGGAACTTGCAGGTGCCTTGGTGGAAGAGTGGGGTAACATCTCACAGCCAGAACTGGCAAATCTGGTGAAGTCCATGAGGAGGAGATGCACTGCAGTACTTAATGCAGCTGGTGGCCACACCAGATACTCACTGTTACTTTTGATTTTGACAACCCCCTTTGTTCAGGGACACATTATTCCATTTCTGTTAGTCACATGTCTGTGGAACTTGTTCAGTTCATGTCTCAGTTGTTGAATCTTGTTATGATCATACAAATATTTACACATGTTAAGTTTGCTGAAAATAAACGCAGTTGACAGTGAGAGGACGTTTCTTTTTTTGCTGAGTTCATGTGTTATCCCAGCAGAAAAGAGAAATCGGCAAAATAACATTTAGATTCAGAGCAACAAAGAAATGTAATAATTTATCTGAGCAAATCAGAAACCTTTAAATATATACATTCAAACAATACTTTAAAACCATTTAAATATAAATTGGAAGGTTGTGCAGGACTATGGTAGATGAAGGAACTCATCTATCTGTTTAGACTGTTAGAGTATTTATCTGGTCAATATGTCAGTGTATTATGTCTGTTTGTAATGTGATCGTATTATAAATTGTATTTTTATGTTTAAGGACTTTTGGAAGATTAGTCCAAATGAGGACTAAAAGAGATCACAATAAAACAGAAATCTAAGCAGATAAAGCATCTGAGTTAGCGAAACAGCGCACCTCTGTCTTTGTACATGTCGACCATGTATCTGATGCTGTCTGGACGAAACGAGTGTGGCCTGTCGTTCTATTCCTGGCCAGACACCATCAGTCACATGGGTTACATCTCGCTCACTGAGATGCTTTCTCCGGTGAGAGTGTTTGGTGCAGGATGTGTGACCTGTTGCCACAAGAAAAGGGCAGCCAGGGAAGAACAAACATCATTGTAAATACAACCCACATTTGTGTTTTTTTTATTTTCCCTTTTCTACTTTAACTATTTGCACATAATATGACATTTAAAATGTCTTCATTCTTTTTGAACTTTTGTGACTGTAATATTTGCTGTTAATTTTTGTTATTGTTTATTTTACTTTTGTTTATTATCTATTTCACTTGCTTTGGTAATGTAAACATATGGTTCCCATGCCAATAAAGCACTTAAATTGACATTGAAATTGAAATGACCTTCAGCAGAGAGAAAGAGGTGATGCAAGAGGGCTCACTTTTGCCATAATCTGTTCAGAATAAGCACAATGCGTTTCTATGGGCATAGTATGCAGACCTAAGCTTGTTGCCTGCCTTCCAGCCTTTGGGACGATTCCCATTGTTAGGACGGAGACATAACCATCTCGTCATTATATACAGATCTCTGGTTTCAGCCTCTTGCGAATGGGTAAGGAAAGTTGGCGGGTGCACAGTGCACTGTTAGGATGCTGGCTTCCCCTAAAGTAAATTGATGTTTTGCCATAATTATAGAATTACTCCTGTCTAAATAAAAACATTCACAATGCTTTTATTTAACTAGGCGAGTCAGTTAAGAACAAATTCTTATTTTCAATGACAGCCTAGGAACAGTGGGTCAACTGCCTTGTTCAGGGGCAGAATGACAGATTTGTACCCTGTCAGCTCACAGATTTGAACTTGTAACCTTTCAGTTACTAGCCCAATGCTCTAACCACTAGGCTACCCCGTCGCCCAAACTTCACCAGAGAGCATGACGTAGACACAGTGGATCATTAGCTAATTTTTTAAAAAGATAGCTGTGGATTGTTACAGATCATAGGTGCCTTAGGCCTATGCCTATTTGGGAATCCCACAGCGCAACAAGAAGGGGAGGGGTGTGTGGCGTAGACATGGCGTGTCCAGTGGCGATTTTAGCATGTAAATCTTGGTGGGGCAAACTCAAAAATAATGTTTTAGATGCATGCCAAAGTCACTACACAACACAACACTAAACAATACATGAATTGGACTCTAATGGTGACAAATGGTGCCCACAAACTGTTAGGGCCTAGTGACAAATGGTGCCCACAAACTGTTAGGGCCTACATAAAGCTGTCCCAACAGCAGAGTCCCAACAGCAGTCCCAACACATTACCACTGTTACACCTGGCTATCAGCAGA
The DNA here is from genome assembly GCF_036934945.1 of Oncorhynchus masou masou. NCBI lineage: Eukaryota > Metazoa > Chordata > Actinopteri > Salmoniformes > Salmonidae > Oncorhynchus > Oncorhynchus masou. The sequence continues at coordinate 23,129,573 of NC_088242.1, read as the reverse complement.
GCCTTGTATGGCAGCGAAACAGTTCATTCAGCCTCATTTACTGCCTTTAAAAAACATAGCTGATATGGCTGAATTGCTTAAACAAATGTGGTTTGTACTGACAATTGAGATGTACAAACTATGGCATAAGGGGACGACGAGCGGATAAGAGGCTATCCATAATTTTGATTAAGACATTAATGAGCGAGCGACGTCGGACGTAGTCAATATAACTATTTGTTCAGCAGCTTTGAAATGTACAGAGACAGAAGTCAGAACATGTGGCATTCTTACAGTATTCTCTCTGTACACCAAGTCAGAACCATAGGATAAATAAAGGGGGCATATAAGCAAACAATGAAAGCTCTTACAATATGCGATGATGACATTTCTCTAAAATAGGCTATAGGCTACACGTGCACCAAGTCAGAAGTGTAGGCTAAATTATGCGGGGGGAGAGGGACCAAATTATTAGGGTGAGGAACATGGGCTATTAACCGCTTACTATACAACATACACTTAGTATTACTTTCTTAGCAACAGTATACATATCTCCCTGGCATATTACATAATTTATGCAGCAGCATACAAGAGATTTTTGGACTCACCTTGCTGTGTTGTGCTCACTTGAACAGGAAGGTGGCGAGGCGGTCCTTGCTGGGCAAATTTTGTCATCAAACGTTGTCATCAAAGTTTGGCATTCTCTAGATTTATTGTGCTTTCAAGACAACTGGGAACTCTGAAAAAAACAAGATCGAATCATGACGTTAGTGATCTTCAGGTCGGAGCTCTTGAAAAAGCCAGAGTTCCCAACTTGGAATTCTGAGCTGGATGACCGTTCAAAACATATTTTGCCAGTTGGAGCTCGTTTTTTTTTTCAGAGTTCCCAGTTGTCTTTAACTCACTGGAGTCTGAGATTTCCCAGTTCCGAGTTTCCAGTTGTTTTGAAAGCAGGAGAATTCATGCTTGATTGACAGCATGGCCATTGTTGAATGTTTTTCCTTTTAAGCTAGGAAAAGAGACCCTTAAATCCAGACTTGGACCACACATCCACTCCACTGAATAGCAGGCTAGTGATTGCTTTGCAATGCTTGCAGTTAGCCACTGATTCCTTCCAAACAATTAATTGTTAAAATTGCAATTTCAAACATGTTGTGTAATGTTTATGTCCAATAGCCGATGAGCATCAATACCTTTTATCTATAACTTCTCTTCATAATTGTTCTTCATATGACAAGGATTGAAACGGATTTGCCTGTTGATTGTCGACTTGGTTCATGATAATAACTGCTAGCTTGCTAGATAAGATTTTGAAAATATGATGTTGACATGATCAGTCCAATCAAAGCTACTGTAGATATAACGTGATTTGACGTAATTTTATCTGTGGCCAATGACCTTGAGCCTTCTTGCATGGGCACTTCTAATGTAACGCTGTGGCAGCACCCAACGGGCTTGAATTTCCGAGCTCTCCCCGTAGATTTTGCAGTGACGTAGTGTCCCCATGAGTGACAGAACACTGAGGCATTCATGGCACAACTAGAGGACATTACCAACCCCTCGGCTCCATATATTCTACTGGCTGCCCCACCACCACAGAAAGCACTGAGCTAGGCAGGAAACTCCTGCATTTTGGAGCTGCCTTACTCAAGAAAGCAAAAAAGAGACCTATGTTTGTATGCGGCTTTATTAACTCAATTTTTTTAACAGTGTTTGCAAACTGATATGTGACACGTATTAATGCTAACATAACATACAAAACAGGCACAGGAGGGGCTCAAAAACAGAGCCCCACCTACCCTGAATGAAGGCTCGCCACTGGGCGTCTTCTCCAGAATGCATGCACTCTGCTGTCCAGAATGCGCTCAGCTGTCTACTGCCAATTTTTTCCCATTCATTTCATTGTGTGAATTGTTGCCCTTTGATGTAAAATATGTATCGTTAATCACTTTTCATTTGGTTACATACATTTCTGTTAATGCATATATTAATTAGGCTACAGTCATTTACTGTTCTCATTCTCGGAGTGGAAACATTGTTTGCAGAGCTCACAACCGTTAAGAGCTTTCTTTCATTGTCTTTTGTTTGGAGTCCTCGGGGAGCAATGATCATGTGTCTGGGTTCTCTGACCTGATAACGCTGAGGGAGCGAGCGTGCCTAAGCACACTTAGAAGTAGCCCTACCTGGCCTGCTGCATGCAAACATAGGAAAGTGCCCATTTGGCGATGCCTGATTTCTTATTGTCTTAACTCATCACGTCCACCAGTAATCTGTATTGTTTTCTTTACCTCACACAATGTAAATGAAGTCAGTTTTTTAAACATCCATTGCAAATGATAGTTCCTCAGTACTTGAAAATATTTCCAACACTCCCGGCCTCAATAATCACCAAGCCTCGGTGTGAAAGATGATGATCCCATATATCCAGTGGAGACGTCATTAAAAAAAACATCTGTCTGTCCCGAGATCACTGGCGTGGGAAACTCTGAGGGCCCCGAATAGTCTAGTTTATACAATGTTGCAAGTTCGCTTGCAATAGCTCATGTCAAGACAGATAGAAAGGGAGGCAGACAGGCGGAGTCGAGAGTTGAATGTGTTTGAAAGAACCAGAATTTTGATCAGGATATTTTGTATGTGGAAGTTATAGGCCTACTGCTGCATTGGCCTATAGGCTATCTCTGAGTTCTATCACTCAATCAATCAATCAATCAATAAAATGTATTTAGCTAATTGTTATGGATGCATCCAAATAAATGTCACTAGAAAACAACTTAAACAAATGCACATGCAGCTACTTTGCTGTTATTCTGGCTGCACTTTTTGACACGACTGTAAGTTAGCTGTCGTTGGCGAGCTAGTAAGCAAGGGATAAGAACGTTGCCAGTATGGTAATGGAACATTTAGAACAAATGACTGGGTTGCATCCATAGATACAGAACAAAAAGACTGAACGACTGGGTCGCGTCCATAGATACAGATCAAAAAGACTGAACGACTGGGTCGCGTCCATAGATACAGACAAAAAGACTGAACGACTGGGTCGCGTCCATAGATACAGACAAAAAGACTGAACGACTGGGTCGCGTCCATAGATACAGACAAAAAGACTGAACGACTGGGTCGCGTCCATCGATACAGACAAAAAGACTGAACGACTGGGTAGCGTCCATAGATACAGAACAAAAAGACTGAATGACTGGGTCGCGTCCATAGATACAGAACAAAAAGACTGAATGACTGGGTCGCGTCATTAGATACAGAACAAAAAGACTGAATGACTGGGTCGCGTCCATCGATACAGACAAAAAGACTGAATGACTGGGTCGCGTCATTAGATACAGAACAAAAAGACTGAATGACTGGGTCGCGTCCATAGATACAGAACAAAATGACTGAACGACTGGGTCGCGTCCATAGATACAGAACAAAAAGACTGAATGACTGGGTCGCGTCCATCGATACAGAACAAAAAGACTGAACGACTGGGTCGCGTCCATAGATACAGACAAAAAGACTGAATGACTGGGTCGCGTCATTAGATACAGAACAAAAAGACTGAACGACTGGGTCGCATCCATCGATACAGACAAAATGACTGAACGACTGGGTCGCGTCCATAGATACAGACAAAATGACTGAACGACTGGGTCGAGTCATTAGATACAGAACAAAAAGACTGAACGACTGGGTCGCATCCATCGATACAGACAAAATGACTGAACGACTGGGTCGCATCCATCGATACAGAACAAAAAGACTGAACAACTGGGTCGCGTCCATCGATACAGACAAAATGACTGAACGACTGGGTCGCATCCATCGATACAGACAAAATGACTGAACGACTGGGTCGAGTCATTAGATACAGAACAAAAAGACTGAACGACTGGGTCGCATCCATCGATACAGACAAAATGACTGAACGACTGGGTCGCGTCCATCGATACAGACAAAATGACTGAACGTCTGGGTCGCATCCATCGATACAGAACAAAAAGACTGAACGACTGGGTCGCATCCATAGATACAGAACAAAAAGACTGAACGACTGGGTCGCATCCATCGATACAGACAAAATGACTGAACGACTGGGTAGCGTCCATCGATACAGACAAAATGACTGAACGTCTGGGTCGCATCCATCGATACAGAACAAAAAGACTGAACGACTGGGTCGCATCCATAGATACAGAACAAAAAGACTGAACGACTGGGTCGCATCCATCGATACAGACAAAATGAATGAACGACTGGGTAGCGTCCATCGATACAGACAAAATGACTGAACGTCTGGGTCGCATCCATCGATACAGAACAAAAAGACTGAACGACTGGGTCGCATCCATAGATACAGAACAAAAAGACTGAACGACTGGGTCGCGTCCATAGATACAGAACAAAAAGACTGAACGACTGGGTCGCGTCCATAGATACAGACAAAATGACTGAACGACTGGGTCGCATCCATCGATACAGAACAAAAAGACTGAACGACTGGGTCGCATCCATAGATACAGAACAAAAAGACTGAACGACTGGGTCGCGTCCATAGATACAGAACAAAAAGACTGAACGACTGGGTCGCGTCCATAGATACAGACAAAATGACTGAACGACTGGGTCGAGTCATTAGATACAGAACAAAAAGACTGAACGACTGGGTCGCATCCATCGATACAGACAAAATGACTGAACGACTGGGTCGCGTCCATCGATACAGAACAAAAAGACTGAACGACTGGGTCACATCCATAGATACAGAACAAAAAGACTGAACGACTGTTTGCGTCCATAGATACAGAACAAAAAGACTGAACGACTGGGTCGCGTCCATCGATACAGACAAAAAGACTGAACGTCTGGGTCGCGTCCATAGATACAGACAAAAAGACTGACCGACTGGGTAGCGTCCATAGATACAGAACAAAAAGACTGAACGACTGGGTCGCGTCCATCGATACAGACAAAAAGACTGAACGTCTGGGTCGCGTCCATAGATACAGACAAAAAGACTGACCGACTGGGTAGCGTCCATAGATACAGAACAAAAAGACTGAACGACTGGGTCGCGTCCATCGATACAGACAAAAAGACTGAACGACTGGGTCGCGTCCATCGATACAGACAAAAAGACTGAACGTCTGGGTCGCATCATTAGATACAGAACAAAAGGACTGAACGACTGGGTCGCGTCTCTAGCAACCCTAGATGTGTGTCGGGACTATATATTGTGGAAGGATAAATGGTATGAATAAATTAATCCAAATAACGTTTTTAATGAAAATATGTCAATCATTATTTGAATATGTTGGTAACCCGTTGTCTAAAAGTGATAATGCCCTCTAAGCCGGTCTCAGGCCTAACAACACCCTGCCAAAATATCCTCCAAACACCGGCTTCTCGGGCATTATCACTTAAATGGACCACAGTGTATCAGTGTCCATATGACAGAGGCTGGTATTCTAGCCGTAGCTGTTTTTTTTTTCACATTTTACGTCAGATTTGTATGATTAACCACGTGACAGTGATTTTGAGATATGAAAATGTTATTATTGAAATGAAAATGTTCCACGAAAATGCACTTATAACAACAACCATAACTTTCACCCAGATCGTAGGATAAATTGTAAACTTCCCCAAACTTGAAACTCCAAAAGCTGCCTATGATATTTACCATAACACCCAAGCGCGTGCACACATAGGAGGTCCCGTGAAAAAAACGTGCCCCCAAAGGGCCATTCAACTAATTCGTTCTGACGCGGGCCCTGTTATCCATGCATGAGTCTCGGAGTCGGCGCTGCTGGTATTAGTATCTACTGCTCCCTAGCGACAAGTAGAGTGTGACATTGAGTACACTGATACAACACTCACGGCAGTCAGACATTCGGTGCATCGATTCGATGTACCTTTCAGTACGTTATTTTCGAACGAAGAAGCTAAAACTGTTCGTTGTGTTGAATCTTCGAAATGATAAGTTAGAACGCCATAAATTATGTTATTGAAATGAAACATAGGCTTAGGCTACACAACTTAAAAGACAATGAAGAGTTAAATTATGTTTCAACTGGCTCACTTTGTGATATCTGCTTGTTGAGTAGGCTAGCCTAGGCAAACGTTACGTAACTGATATCGAAAAAAATTACACTTGAAATACTCGAATGATGAACCACTTGAAGCCGAAAAGCATTAGGGTAGCCTATTAAATCATATATAAATGATGACTGTATTAATTGATTTAGTAAAATGCCTAATTTCCCTTATGTCATATTCATCTTCTCCAAGCTGCCACGGTGACAGATAGGAGGGACCGGCAGGGTTGGGGAGTAACATATTATAAAGGATTACAAAAAAACGGTAACTGTAATCCGTTACATTACCAGCAAAAATACTGTAATCAGATTACCGATACTTTTGAAAAACTAGATGACTACTTCGACGATTACTTTTAAATCGATTTGGTGGTGGAGGGTCCGTCATGGTCTGGGGCGGTGTGTCACAGCATCATCGAACTGAGCTTGTTGTCATTGCAGGCAATCTTAACGTTGTGCGTTACAGGGAAGACATCCTCCTCCCTCATGTGGTTCCCTTCCTGCAGGCTCATCCTGACCCTCCATTATGACAATGCCACCAGCCATACTGCTCGTTCTGTGCGTGATTTCCTGCAAGACAGGAATGTCAGTGTTCTGCCATGGCCAGCGAAGAGCCTGGATCTCAATCCCATTGAGCATGTCTGGGACCTGTTGGATCAGGTGAGGGCTAGGGCCATTCCCCCCAGAAATGTCCGGGAACTTGCAAGTGCCTTGGTAGAAGAGTGGGGTAACATCTCACAGCAAGAACTGGCAAATCTGGTACAGTCCATGGGGAGGAGATGCACTGCAATACTTAATGCAGCTAGCTGAATATATTTTATATTTTATATTCTTCAAAGTAGCCCCCTTTTGCCTTAATGAAAGCTTTGCACACTCTTGGCAAAGCATGCCATTCAGTCCTCTATGACAACAAAATCATAAACAACAGAGTAGGGCTGGCTAATAAGTCCTTCTTTTTGGGGTTATGCCCAGGTAAAACAATTTGGCTAATCTATACTTCCATATTGCATGTCATATTCTTGAAGATCAAGGGGTATAGCATTTATTGGAATGACTGGAATTCTGATAGACTTTGGTTTTTAATGTAAACATATAATTTAATTGTATTATATGTAGTAGAAAGTGATGGGTTAGAAGAAGCCTACATAACCAACCTATAAACTACATTTTAACATCCATATATGGCCAGCTATGTAAACTTTAACATTGATTTATCCTGCAAATGTCTTTCAATTGGTAACATACATTTTTTGTCTCCTTCTAATGCCTCTTAAGGGAGAAGTCATCTGTCTTGTTTTGCACACTTTGTACAAAATAATAAAATGCAGTAATACAGGATATTTCTTAACGTAGCTCTTTATTAGCTAGCTATAACTGGCATGTTCACGTATCGCCAACCAGGATCAAACTGCCTGTGACCTAACCATTTGGGTGGTGTTAACCAATCATAGCATAGTATGATATGGCGGTAAAATGCATCCAATTACAATTCAGTATGTTTACACATATGAATATTACACCATCTAAAAGTAATGGAATGTAATCAGATTCCGTTACTGAGTTTGGGTAATCCAAAGGTTACATTACTGATTATAATTTGTGACAGGTAACTTCTAACTGTAACGGATTACATTTAGAAAGTAACCTACCCAACCATGTGTGCAGGTTCTGGATACGCAGACAGTGCAGGAATGGCTACACATGCAGGTTCCTCCATGGGCACAGGAGAGATTCAAGGGTGTCCAACAAGTGCAACTATGATCCTTTTTCCACTAGGTTTTTTTCCCCCCTCTGGAATGAGATATCACGGTATGGTAGAACTATGAGGCGTGATAGGGGTCACATTGAATAGAATCATACACTGTAAAGGGTTTGCCCTGAAATTGTCAGTAGTTTACAGGCTGCTCATTGGCAAGTAATTGACTGTATCGGATATTTCAGTACAGCTACTGTAATCCTAATACAATCTCAAAGCAAGTAACTGTGTAATGACATAATACAATACTGTAAAATTAACTGTATTGTACTGTAAAAAAAAATAGTTTAGGCTGCTGTATTTGCATTGAATGAATAGATGAATGAAATTCATTGAGGGGAGATGGGGTTTGTATTTGACAGTATTTTACAGTAATTACCAGGGATCGGTGCTTTTAGGTTGGCTGCTAGGTAATGTGTTTACATAATACCCCAAATTACCAAAATAAATGATAGTTTTCCATTACAGTGTAGGCCAATTAGAGAATGGGTGTTGACTAGTGAAAGTAGTCATCTGCTTTGTCTTTGTCCAGTCAATCAGTGGCCTACAATGACTGGGAGTACCCCCTGGAGTACCCTGTTCATTGTATCACCCCCCAGAAGACTTCAAGTCTGCCCATTCTACAACAGGGGATTTTGCATCAGTGGTGAGAATGGAAGCATCACTTTGCCTGCTGGAGGATGGAGCTTTCAGTGGGACTGGACTAAAGTTGAATAGGATGGTTGTACAAGGGAAACATTGAATTGTTCTTCATAACACCGGAGTGAAGTAGATGCTGGCACAGAGTTACTGTACATGTTCAATGGCTTTAGTTTTGTGAAATGCTTCCTCTGAGACGTGCTCATGCTCTATATAGGCCCTAAGTGTAGACGTCCCCATATCCCAGGGTTGATGATGTGTCCCAAGCACCTGATTGGCTTCTATCCATATGGAGCAGACTGCAGTTTCAGCCAGTAAGATGCCACTTCTTCTCATGAGATGATGTGCATTTTTAACTAGTCAACTTTAAGACCCTGTTGGGCTATAATTTGAAATATTTGCTATACTAGAAGCTAATGGTGATATGTATATGGTGGGGTCAATGGAGGTTGGAGTAGAGCCATGGGCCTGGATAGTTACTAAGTAAGGGATAAGGAAATTACATGGCTGCGGTCACTGATAAGGGTGATTATCTGTGGATTAGTGAGGAATGTGGGCTGAGGTAAGGTCAGGTCACATGATGGGAGAATGAACAGTTTATTACAAACATCACTTAAGTTCCTGCCTAGCAACAGAGATGCATTGGCTGTCTAGATGTGCAAGGATTTGACTCTGCTCAATAGAGGGTAGAAATATATGTTCTTGTGGAAACATGTCTTTGTCTTTGCAGCTGTTTGACTCACTGGGTGAATAAACTTGGTTAGAGCTTTTCCTAGTCATCCATATATTTAGAACCTAACAACCCAAAATTGCTTTTATTCCTGTTTACTTACTTGTTTGATTGCTCTGTTTTTATTTTTTCCATCTTCAGCCCAAAATGGCAGATGATACCCAGGATCTACAACACTGATCACTCAAAGGTTGGTGCCACTGAGGTCAAGCTGGACATACACTAGCTTACTGTAGTAGATGTAACAAATTACTCTATCTATAAACAAATCTATCAAACTCTATTTCTTTATGATGTTTGTCTTTACTTCCCTCAAAAGCATAGAGAACATCAACCATCAGATTAGACACCAGCATGAAACCTACTCCAGGCAACACCACTCTAGCCCAACCTACTTCAGCCACCACAACTCAGACCCCCTATGGTAACCTGCTACAAGGTAAGACTTGCTCATCTAGACACCATTAGATATGTGTTGGTCTTGATTCTTGTCATGTACAAAATGTATTTCTTCTACTGGTTGACAAGACTTGCATATTGTGGATATTCAGCCTGTAGTTGGCATTTAATTAAATAAGTTAAAACAGTCCTTTCAACTGTCCTATACTGGAATAAAGACAGAGGAATGCATTGAGATAAATGTAACATGTACATTTATTGATGAAAATGTAAAAATGTACACGTTTTTATATAGCTTAGCAGACAGAATATTTGATAAATGTAAACAAACATCAATTCATATTTATTCTTGGTACAAACAATATGACTATACAATATGACTATATGACATAATTATTTTGAGGCAAGATTTACTCAACCCAAAGGTAACAATCAGAATTTCAATGCAGGAAGCTCAAGGTAAAACTGAAAAGAGCTGCGTTAAACATCCACCTCTTGTGACTCTCATCTTATCCCCCCAAAAATCTGGTGAAGTTATCTTGTGTGTCATTTTGTTCTCATCCAGTATCATATTGAAAGAGAATGTATCTTGCCTGTTGCACATGAAAAAGTGTTATATTTTCCACCAGGGGGCATAAAGTGTTATCTTTTCCACCAGGGGGCATAAAGTGTTATCTTTTCCACCAGGGGGTATAAAGTGTTATCTTTTCCACCAGGGGGCATAAAGTGTTATCTTTTCCACCAGGTGGCATAAAGTGTTATCTTTTCCACCAGGGGGCATAAAGTGTTATCTTTTCCACCAGGGGGCATAAAGTGTTATCTTTTCCACCAGGGGGCATAAAGTGTTATCTTTTCCACCAGGGGGCATAAAGTGTTATCTTTTCCACCAGGGGGCATAAAGTGTTATCTTTTCCACCAGGGGGCATAAAGTGTTATCTTTTCCACCAGGGGGCATAAAGTGTTATATTTTCCACCAGGGGGCATAAAGTGTTATCTTTTCCACCAGGGGGCATAAAGTGTTATCTTTTCCACCAGGGGGCATAAAGTGTTATCTTTTCCACCAGGGGGCATAAAGTGTTATCTTTTCCACCAGGGGGCATAAAGTGTTATCTTTTCCACCAGGGGGCATAAAGTGTTATCTTTTCCACCAGGGGGCATAAAGTGTTATCTTTTCCACCAGGGGGCATAAAGTGTTATCTTTTCCACCAGGTGCCAGGCGTAATCTGTGTTTTCAGTTTTCAGTTGACAGTTATGTTTACTTTTTAGTTTATATAAACACATGATCATCACATATTGTTACAGTATTTTATATATATATATATAATCTCAGGTTGCTTTATAATTGAAAGAGTACTTTTGTCATTGGTGTGTTCCAAGTGGGCACAGACGTCAATTCAAAGTCTTGTTTTGATTTACATTTGTCAACTAAAGTGAAATCAACAAATACATTCACCATGCCATTGGATTAAGGTTAAAAATTGGGTAAAAAAATAAATAAAATGACATCATCCAATCAGTTTTCCGCTTTGATTCAACGTCATCACATAGATTTTTTGGGGTTGAAATGACATGGAGACAACGTTGATTCAACTAGTTTTTTTCCCAGTGGGTTGCTACATTGTTGTAGAACAGTTGCTGTTTAGAAATAGTACCATATTGACATTTTCCGTTTCTAAGCAGCTTCGCCTGTTACAGAAGACATCGCTCTCTTCTTTGGCAAAAACTCTCTCCAGTGGTATTGCTGTGCAAACAACGCCAAGGTATTTATGTGCAATCCTTTTTAGATCCACTAAGTCTTTGTTGACCCTCCACCATTTCAGGGGGCTCTGAAACATTGTGATGGGTCTCTCTTTGACATACCTCATAAAGTCACAATCAAAGTGTGATTGTTTGCCAGAACCAACTGGAGCAGACACTGCACTTGTGCTGATGTCATCCATTGCTTTGAGGATTTGTCTTCTGGATAACTGGACTTTGTTATCATCAGAGAGTAGGAGCTTCTTGAATCTTGGGTCCAGGACTGTGCTAACTGTAAGCCAGCGGTTGAGCTTGACATTGCAAAAATGCCATTCACACATTTTGGCCAGACCGAATGCTACCTCGTTACCGTTTTGTGCCAACTTTTCGATGTCTCTCTGACATCTGTTCATAAGTGGAATGATAAATGATATGGATTCATATCCCGCTCTTGGCATTTCTTTTGTTGCCTTTTTGAAAGGCTGAAGTGCGGCTATGACATCGCTGATTGTCTTTATGTCTTCGTCTGCAAGCCATAGGTTGTACTCAAGCCTCTGAAGGAGCACAGCTGCAATGGCCTGGTGCTGTTCTACAAATCGCTCCAGCATGTTGAGTGAAGAGAGCCAACCGTTACCAACAGACTGGATCAGTACACTTTCAGGCAACTTTAGCTTCAGTTGGTACTCCTTGAGTTTGTGTTCTGCCTTGATGTCACAGTGGAAGAACCTCACAACATTCTGGGACTTTTTCAGCAGAGTTTTAAGTCCAGGATATTGTTCTAGGACGTCCTTGAACACCAAGTCCAAAGTATAAGCAAGACAAGAGATGTGTGTCCATCCAGCTTTTGAGACTTCATCCTTCATGGTTGTTCCTCCTTCCATGACAACGGTATGGATTTTGTCTTTAATGCCCCATGCTTTTGCGGTTTTCAGCATCTGGTCCACTATGTTTTTTGGAGTATGTTCATCAGGTAAATTGGCTGTTTCTAACACATGGGACTTCAGATGCCAGTCTTTGCCTAGATAGTGACAGGTCACCGTCACAAAAGATACTTCAGCTCTTGAAACCCACAATTCTGATGTCAACGAAATGTCATCTGATGAAGCCAATTCTTTTTTCACCATCTCTTTAGTCTCTTTATACATTTGAAGAAGTTGTAAGCGTAGGTCTTTGGATGTCACTCGTGAAATTGCCGGTGTGGGCTCAATGGCCCTCATAACAGCGCACATACCTTCGTCTTCAACAATGGACAATGGTTGTAGGTCAATCACAATCATCTTTAACAAACAGCTTGGGATTTTGTGTGCTGTTGAAGTGTCACCTATGTCAAATGAATATAATTATTTTGTTAGATATTGTGGAAGCTACATTATAAAGTGTTTCAACAATGTACAGTACCAGTCAAAAGTTTGGACACACCTACTCATTCAAGTTTTTTTTTCTTCCTTATTTTCTACATTGAAAAATAATAGTTAAGACATCAAAACTATGAAATAACAAATATGGAATCATGTAGCAACCAAAAAAGTGTTCAACAAATCAAAATATAAGATGTGTCTGTTACTTGAACTCTGAAACATTTATTTGGGCTGCAATCTGAGGTGCAGTTAATTCTAATGAACTTATCTTCTCCAGCAGAGGCAACTCTGGGTCTTCCTTTCCTGTGGTGGTCCTCATGAGAGCCAGTTTCATCATAGTGCTTGATGGTGTTTGAGACTGCACTTGATGTTCTTGAGATTTTCTGCATTGACTTACCTTCATGTCTTAAAATAATGATGGACTGTGGTTTCTCTTTGCTTATTTGAGCTGTTCTTGCCATAATATGGACTTGGTCTTTTACCAAATAGGGCTATATTCTTTATACCACCCCTTCCTTGTCCCAACACAATTGATTGTCTCAAATGCATTAAGAAGGAAATTAGTTCCACAAATTAACTTTTAACAAGGCACAACTGTTAATTGAAATGCATTCCAGGTGACTAACTCATGAAGCTGGTTGAGAGGATGCCAAGAGTGTGCAAAGCTGTCATCTAGGCAAATGGTGGCTACTCTGAAGAATCTCAAATATTAAATCAATTTTGATTTGTTTAACACTTTTTTGATTACTACATGATTCCATATGTGTTATTTCATAGTTTTGATGTCTTCACTATTATTCTACAATGTAGAAAATAGAAGAAAAAAAAAGAAAACCCCTTGAATGAGTAGGTGTGTCCAAACGTTTGAACTGTACTGTATATTTTGCGACAAATCTTTACTCTCTCACCTTGTGTAGTTCTGCAACTTGTGTCATGCAGAGCAGATGTATTCCTTTCTTTTCCTCTTTGTATGGTGTCTTCTAATGAAGCACACCTGGAACCATTCCTCCCTGCATTAAAGGTGTTTTTCAGGTACATTGAAATCGCAGGTTAGCATAATTCTCAACCCCACTCTTGTACCATTACTTCCTGCATTTTTAGGTACACTTTACCATGTCAAACCTGCTTATGATGCAGTTCTTGAAATACATTGCCTTCAGAAAGTATTTACACCCCTTGATGTTACAAATTGGGATTAAAATGGATTTAATTATAAAAAATAAAAAATAATTATAAGATTTAAGCTAAAACAATTCTAAGCTACCTGGGGCGTCGGGTACCCTAGTGGTTAGAGCGTTGGGCCAGTAACCGAAAGGTTGCTAGATTGAATCCCTGAGCTGACAAGGTAAACATCTAGTTCAGCCCCTGAACAAGGCAGTTAACCCACTGTTCCTAGGTTGTCATTGTAATTAAGAATTTGTTCTAACTGACTTGCCTAGTTAAATAACTCTGTAACGTCAAAGTGGAAGAAAAAGTCTAACATTTGTCAAATAAATCATGAAAAATAAAACACTAACATATCTTGATTAGATAAATATTCTACCTCTGAGTCAATACATGGTAGAGTCACCTTTGTCAGCGATTGTATCTGTGAGTCTTTCTGGGTAAGTCTGTAAGAGCTTTCCACAGCTGGATTGTGCAACATTTCCCCATTATTCTTTTCAAAATTCTTCAAGCTCTGTCAGGTTGGTTGTTGATCATTGCTAGACAAACTTTTTCAGGTCTTTTTTGTTGTTGTAATTTTTACCCCACAATTTCGTGATTACGATCTTGTCTCATCGCAGCAACTCCCCAACAGGCTCATGAGAGGCAAAGGTTGTGTCATGCGTCCTCCAAAACGTGACCCGCCAAACCCCGCTTCTTAACAACCGCTCTATTAACTCAGAAGCCAGCTGCACCAATGTGTCGTAGGAAACAACGTTCAACTTGACCAAATACTAATTGAGTGTATGTAAACTTCTGACCCACTGGGAATGTGATAAAATAAATAAAAGTTTAAATAAATCATTCTCTCTACTATTATTCTGACATTTCACATTCTTAAAATAAAGTGATGATCCTAACTGACCTAAGACAGGGAATTATTACGAGGATTAAATGTCAGGAATTGTGAAAACTGAGTTTAAATGTATTTGGCTAAGGTGTATGTAAATTTCCGACTTCAACTGTATGTACTTCTGTACTGTCATAAGTGGTATTATTTTATTGGGTGCGATACATTTCCAGAAGTGGTTTAATTGTTGTATTGGTTAACATTGTCTTTTGCATCAACACGCTACCACAGCGTTTTCCATAGTGGCCTTTATTAAGGCGTTTTATTGGGCGAGCTTCTAGTCATCCCAGACGCTTCTTGGAGCTTGCTCATGTGCAGAGTCATTTATGACCCTGTTGCGCCAGGGCAGATCTGATAAGATTCTCACACAAGGCTGGAGAGAGAGGGTGTCATAAATCTTGACCCTTTGTCAATCCAAGTAATTAGTTTCTCTCTCCAAGAGGTGAATGTTTTAATTTGATGTTTATAGGGATGCTGTGTTTATAGCCCTTTATAGACAGGTGTTATGCCATTTGCCGTTTATTCATGTACAGATATGTAAATTGCATAGTCATAACTTTGAACTAATACTGTTTACATGTGTGCATATCTTTGTTTTATAGAACCACAACAATAAGATTCCAAGTCATTTGGATGACCAAAATCCTATAAACATCTTCAAATGGAAACAGCTGTGTCTACGTGTGTGTGTGTGTGTGTGTGTGCGTGTGTGTGTGTGTGTGTGTGTGTGTGTGTGTGTGTGTGTGTGTGTGTGTGTGTGTGTGTGTGTGTGTGTGTGTGTGTGTGTGTGTGTGTGTGTGTGTGTGTGTGTGTGTGTGTGTGTGTGTGTGTGTGTGTGAGAACCAATCAGTTATAAGTATATAGTGGGTGAGGGCATTCACAGCCGACCACTCAGACTGGTGAGAGCATGCCACCAGCCAACCGTTTTTACGTGGTCCTTTTAGTCAGATTTTTACATGGTCCGTCATTTCTCCGGATTTAGCAACCAATAGTTTTTACAATACCTATTGACTCAAGACATTTCAGCTTTTAATTTTTAATTATTTTGTAACATTTTCTAAAAACATACTACCAATTTGACATTATGAGGTACTGTTTGTAGGTCAGTGACAAAAAAATCTGAATTGAATCAATTTTAAATCCAGGCTGTAACACAACAAAAGTTTGAGAAAGTCAATGGGTGTGAGCACTTTCTGAAGGCACTGCATAATCTATATCATGGACGGTTTTCAGATAAATGTTTTAGATTGTAGTGGATTTGCTGTTGCATCCTTTACAAAACAAATAAACAGTGTACATGGGGTTTCGTGCACACGTTTTCTCATTGATTTGGTAATAGATTTTAAATGTTGTCTTACGAGAATAAGGTCTTTTCTGGAACGTCTTGGAACCCCCATTCCACTTCCTGTTGGAGCATGATAATGGAATTATGTTTTAGTCTCTTTTAATAATATTATAAAAGTCAGATCAGTATTCTCCTTCAGTTATACATTCAAAAGTATAATCTTGGTCAACAACAGAATGACAACCCAAAATTTGTCCTTGTGGACTCACCTGTTTCTCACATGTGGGGTTCTCTCTGTGCTCACTGAGTGAGTATAGGAATATGGCTGTTGGAAGTATGTACGCTTTGTGATCTGGTAGTCGTTTCCATATCCTCGTTCCAATCCTGAATCGTTCGAGTTCATCATCCTGGCCATCATCCTACATTTAACTTCTTCGCTAGGACTATAATTAGCATACATTTTTGACTGCTTGTGCTTGACTTGATTGACAAGTTCAGAGCCGTTTAATAACCAGAGTAGGGAATAACCTTAATGTGATGGCTTCCTAGAACACAGGTCTTTATATTTCCCGTGTCTAAGTTTCTGTTTCTGTTTCTGTTTCTGTTCTAGTGAAATGAAAGCCACCTCCTTGCCACGTCAAACGTCTACCTATGAATAATGAGAGACTAGAATAATGAAAGGAAAGGAATATGGTTTCCAGGATCTGTCATGACTGTCATTTGAACGTCACCTGTACAAACCTCTTAAGAGTTTATTGTTGCACCGGTGCGTCAATTTAAGTAACATAATACAAAGAAACACCATCACAATCCATCAGTTTAAGCTAGAGATATCTCTGCCTATGACTGTGCTCCGCATCTGCAGTGGAAGGGAGCCGAGCTACAGCAGTGTTTGTCAGACCATGAAACATACTGAAAATCGGACTTCTTGCGAAAATGTCTCGAGCCGCGTCCGCATTGTTTGACATACAAACTAATATGACCACCTCAAATCAAATCAAATTTTATTTGTCACATACACATGGTTAGCAGATGTTAATGCGAGTGTAGCGAAATGCTTGTGCTTCTAGTTCCGACAATGCAGTAATAACCAACAAGTAATCTAGCTAACAATTCCAAAACTACTACCTTATAGACACAAGTGTAAGGGGATAAAGAATATGTACATAAAGTTGTATGAATGAGTGACGGTACAGAGCAGCATAGACAAGATACAGTAGATGGTATTGAGTACAGTATATACATATGAGATGAGTATGTAAGGTTGTGGGCGGAGCAGTTGCCGTACCAGGCGGTGATACAGCCCGACAGGATGCTCTCGATTGTGCATCTGTAGAAGTTTGTGAGTGCTTTTGGTGACAAGCCGAATTTCTTCAGCCTCCTGAGGTTGAAGAGGCGCTGCTGCGCCTTCTTCACGATGCTGTCTGTGTGGGTGGACCAATTCAGTTTGTCTGTGATGTGTACGCTGAGGAACTTAAAACTTACTACCCTCTCCACTACTGTTCCATCGATGTGGATAGGGGGGTGTTCCCTCTGCTGTTTCCTGAAGTCCACAATCATCTCCTTAGTTTTGTTGACGTTGAGTGTGAGGTTATTTTCCTGACACCACACTCCGAGGGCCCTCACCTCCTCCCTGTAGGCCGTCTCGTTGTTGTTGGTAATCAAGCCTACCACTGTTGTGTCGTCCGCAAACTTGATGATTGAGTTGGAGGCGTGCGTGGCCACGCAGTCGTGGGTGAACAGGGAGTACAGGAGAGGGCTCAGAACGCACCCTTGTGGGGCCCCAGTGTTGAGGATCAGCGGGGTGGAGATGTTGTTGCCTACCCTCACCACCTGGGGGTGGCCCGTCAGGAAGTCCAGTACCCAGTTGCACAGGGCGGGGGCGAGACCCAGGGTCTCGAGCTTGATGAAGAGCTTGGAGGGCACTATGGTGTTGAATGCCGAGCTGTAGTCGATGAACAACATTCTCACATAGGTATTCCTTCTTTTCCAGATGGGTTAAGGCAGTGTGCAGTGTGGTTGAGATTGCATCGTCTGTGGACCTATTTGAGCGGTAAGCAAATTGGAGTGGGTCTAGGGTGGAGGTGATATGGTCCTTGACTAGTCTCTCAAAGCACTTCATGATGACGGAAGTGAGTGCTACGGGGCGGTAGTCGTTTAGCTCAGTTACCTTAGCTTTCTTGGGAACAGGAACAATGGTGGCCCTCTTGAAGCATGTGGGAACAACAGACTGGGATAGGGATTGATTGAATATGTCCGTAAACATAACAGCCAGCTGGTCTGCGCATGCTCTGAGGGTGCGGCTGGGGATGCCGTCTGGGCCTGCAGCCTTGCGAGGGTTGACACGTTTAAATGTTTTCCTCACGTCGGCTGCAGTGAAGGAGAGTCCGCATGTTTTGGCTGCTGGCCGTGTCCGTGGCACTGTATTGTCCTCAAAGCGGGCAAAAAAGTTATTTAGTCTGCCTGTGAGTAAGACATCCTGGTCCGTGACGGGGTTGGTTTTCTTTTTGTAATCCGTGATTGACTGTAGACCCTGCCACATACCTCTTGTGTCTGAGCCGTTGAATTGAGATTCTACTTTGTCTCTATACTGACGCTTAGCTTGTTTGATTACCTTGCGGAGGGAATAGCTACACTGTTTGTATTCGGTCATGTTTCCTGTCACCTTGCCCTGATTAAAAGCAGTGGTTCACGCTTTCAGTTTCACGCGAATGCTGCCATCAATCCACGGTTTCTGGTTTGGGAATGTTTTAATTGTTGCTATGGGAACGACATCTTCAACGCACGTTCTAATGAACTCGCTCACCGAATCAGCGTATTCGTCAATGTTGTTGTTTGATGCAATACGAAACATATCCCTGTCCACGTGACGGAAGCAGTCTTGGAGTGTGGAATCAGCTTGGTCGGACCAGCGTTGAACAGACCTCAGCGCGGGAGCTTCTTGTTTTAGTTTCTGTCTATAGGCAGGGATCAACAAAATGGAGTCGTGGTCAGCTTTTCCGAAAGGAGAGCGGGTCAGGGCCTTATATGCGTCGCAGAAGTTAGAGTAGCAGTGGTCCAAGGTTTTTCCAGCCCTGGTTGCGCAATCGATATGCTGATACAATTTAGGGAGTCTTGTTTTCAGATTAGCCTTGTTAAAATCCACAGCTACAATGAATGCAGCTTCAGGATATATGGATTCCAGTTTGCAAAGAGTCAAATAAAGTTCGTTCAGAGCCATCGATGTGTCTGCCTGGGGGGGAATATATACGGCTGTGATTATAATCGAAGAGAATTCCCTTGGTAGATAATGCGGTCGACATTTGATTGTGAGGAATTCTTAATCAGGTGAACAGAAGGACTTGAGTTCCTGTATGTTGTTGTGGCCACACCACTTCTCGTTAACCGTAAAGCATACGCCCCCACCCCTCTTCTTACCAGAAAGATGTTTGTTTCTGTCGGCGCGATGCGTGGAGAAACCAGCTGGCTTCACTGACTTCGATAGCGTCTCTCCAGTGAGCCATGTTTCCGTGAAGCAAAGAACGTTACAGTCTCTGATGTCCCTCTGGAATACTACCCTTGCTCGGATTTCATCAACCTTGTTGTCAAGAGACTTGACATTGGCGAGAAGAATGCTTGGGAGTGGTGCACGATGTGCCCGTCTCTGGAGTCTGACCAGAAGACCGCTTCGTTTCCCCCTTTTACGAAGTCGTTTTTTTGGGTCGCCGGCTGGGATCCATTCCGTTGTCCTTGGTAAAAGGCAGAACACAGGATCCGCTTCGCGAAAGTCATATTCTTGGTCGTACTGATGGTGAGTTGACGCTGCTCTTATATTCAGTAGTTCTTCTCGACTGTATGTAATGAAACCTAAGATGACCTGGGGTACCAATGTAAGAAATAACACGTAAAAAAACAAAAAACTGCATAGTTTCCTAGGAACGCGAAGCGAGGCGGCCATCTCTGCCGGCGCCGGAAGTAACCTTATGGGAGGATGAGACTATGACTATCACAAACGCGATGGTTGTCTCCATTTTGCCCCACGGGAGTCATCTGAAGCCGGTACCGTCAATGTGTCTGTCAGCATCATCCGTACAGTTTCAGGGACAAACAAATGTTTTTCCTTCCTCTGTGATTGGATGACAGATGTAAGCAGTTCAGTTTCTTGTCATATTAGGCTCCTTGATTTGGGTCTACTGTATAACCTCTCCTCTGTTGCCTGAGGTGGACATATGTTCTGCATGTGAAACTGGTGTATCAAAGCAAAGCTCACATGCGCCGAATACAACAGGTGTAGTAGACCTTACAGTGAAATAGAAGCCCTTAACCAACAATGCAGTTCAAGAAAGAGTTAAATAGTTAAGAAAATATTTACCAAATAAACTAAAGTAAAAAATTATCAAAAGAAACACAATAACATAACAATAACGAGGCTATATACAGGTGGTACCGGTACCGACTCAATGTGCGGGGGTACAGGTTTATCAAGGTCATTTGTAGGTAGGGGACTATGCATAGATAATAAAATGCGAGTAGCAGCAGTGTTAAAACAAATTGGGGGGGGTCAATGTAAATATTCTGGGTGGCCATTTGATGGATTGTTCAGCAGTTTTATGGCTTGGGGATAGAAGGGAAAGGGGGATACCTAGTCAGTTGTACAACTGAATGCATTCATCTGAAATGTGTCTTCTGCATTTAACCCAACCTCTCTGAATCTGAGAGGCTATGCCATAATCGACATCCATGTCTTCGGTGCCCGGGGAACAGTGGACTAACTGCCTTGCTCAGAGGCAGAATGAAAGATTTTCACCTTGTCAGTTTGGGGATTCTATCCAGTAACCGAATGGCTAAACGCTCTAACTACTAGGCTACCTGCCGCCCCGAAGCTGTTAAGGAGCCTTTTGGTCCTAGACTTGGCGCTCTGGTACCGCTTGCCGTGCTGTAGCAGAGAGAACAGACTACGACTTGGGTGACTGGGGGGGCTTTCCTCTGACACCGTCTAGTATATAGGTCCTGGATGGCTGGAAGCTTGGTCCAAGTGATGTACTGGGCCGTACGCACTACCTTCTGTAGCACATTATGGTCAGATACCGAGCAGTTGCCATACCATGCGGTGATGCAACCGGTCAGGATGCTCTCGATGGTGCAGCTGTAGAACTTTTTAGGATCTGGGGACCCATGCCAAATCTTTTCGGTCTCCTGAGAGGGAAAAGGTGTTGTCATGCCCTCTTCATGACTGTCTTAGTGTGTTTGGTCCATGATAGTTTGGTGATGTGGACATCAAGAAACTTGAAACTCTCGACCCGTTCCACTACAGCCACGTCGATGTTAATGTGGGCCTGTTCGGCCCGCCTTTTCCTGTAGTCCACGATCAGCTCCTTTGTCTTGCTGACATTGAGGGAGAGGTTGTTGTCCTGGCCCCACACTGCCAGGTCTCCAACCTCCTCCCTATAGGCTGTCTCATTGTTGTCTGTAATCAGGCCTACCACTGTGTCGTCAGCAAACTTAATGATGGTGTTGGAATCGTGTTTGGCCACACAGTCGTGGGTGAACAGGGAGTACAGGAGGTAACTAAGCACGCACCCTTGAGAGGCTCCAGTGTTGAGGATCAGTGTGGTAGATGTGTTGTTGCCTACCTTTACCACCTAGGGGTGGCCCGTCAGGAAGTCCAGGATCCAGTTGCAGAGGGAGGTGTTTAGTCCCAGGGTACTTAGTTTAGTATTGAGCTTTGTGGGCACTATGGTGTTGAACGCTGAGCTGTAGACAATGAACAACATTCTCACATAGGTGTTCCTTTTGTCCAGGTGGGAAAGGTAATCATTAAGGCAGGTTACCTTCTCTTCCTTGGGCACAGGGACTATGGTGGTATCACAGACTCGGTCAGGGAGAGGTTGAAAATGTCAGTGAAGACACTTGCCAGTTGGTCCCCACATGCTTCGAGTACACTTGCTGGTAAATCCGTCTGGAGCGTCGCCAGGGGAACAAAAACAGACCATATGTACTTCACACTTACAGGGCCTATAGAAAGTCGACAGCTTTTATTTTTTCACATTTTACTGCTTTCAAATCTAAAAAGGGATTAAATTATATTTATTACCTACAGATCTACACAACCTACTCTCCATTTTCAAAGTAAAATAAAGTTAGAACATTTTACAAATTAAGAATGAAATATTCTGAAATGTCATATTTGAAATTGGTCACATACACATATTTGGCAGATGTTATTGCGGGTGTAGCAAAATGGTGGATAAGCCTCCACCCCCTGAGTGAATACTTGGTGGAAGCACCTTTGGCAGCCATTACAGCTGTGAATCATTTGGAATAAGATTCTACCAACTTTACACAACATATATCCATTGTTTTTTCAACATTTGGTTGGCAGTCATTGATGGACAGCAATATTCCTACATTGTCTTTCAAAAAACAAACAGATTTAAGTCAGGACTGAGACTAGACCCCTCAGGAACATTCAACACCTCTTGAAAAACCATTCTGGTGTGTCTTTGGCATAAACAAATGTATAAAACCCTATCCCAGGGTTAGGTTTCTGAAGACTGAGGTGAGTTTTCCTCTAACCTTTTACATGGTCTTTGCTCCTTTCATATTTCTTTAGATCCTAACAAACTCCCCAGTCATTGCCGGTAACATTACATTCACTCCATATTACTGGCCTGTATGACAAAGTGAAAAGAGAGAAGCATGTGTTACAAAAAAAGACTGTAGAGTCTCATGAACAGGATGGTGGTCTTCGTTTTGCTCTACGACCCCCACATGCCCCACAGGACTCATCTGAAGTTGGTACCGTTGATATGCCAACTTGTGTTTGTAGCGTCCGAACAGTTTGGGCTACAAATTAATGTGACCCCCACAAGTGTCACGGGACTCGTCTGAAGGTAACCTGTACTGGTAAAAAAATAAATGGAAGTATGGAGGCAGTTTTGTGCTACCTAAAAAAGGGGTTAAATATGTGTAACAAATATATATATATATATTTCCTGGGCTTTCTTGTATCTTCTAGATATAGGGCAGACACTTCAAAAACGTATTCCTTATGATTCTTGTTTTACTGTCTTTTTTTTGCCATTTATGAGTGTGTTATTCAAAAGGCCAAACTCAATATTGTATCAAACATTTGTATTGTATTTTTCTTTTATACCTAAAGGGGTCCTAAAATTCGAAATCAAATAGCTAAATCATTCATGGTATGTCCATCTTAAAGCAATTCCACACGTCAGCTTAGAACCCCCGCAATTATTAACTTGTAAACCTACCAAGCAATCAAAATGACAAACTCAGATAAAAATGCTG
The DNA here is from genome assembly GCF_036934945.1 of Oncorhynchus masou masou. Lineage (NCBI taxonomy): Eukaryota > Metazoa > Chordata > Actinopteri > Salmoniformes > Salmonidae > Oncorhynchus > Oncorhynchus masou. The sequence goes on along the minus strand of NC_088242.1, from coordinate 23,106,261 downwards.
CATTACATGTCTTGGGAGAGGAATTGAAACAACACTGTGTACATGTGCTTGTTGGTGTGTTTTACTGTACTGTATATTATGTACTTCACGTGTCTCTCACTTTTAGTGATCCAACAACCAGAGGTTGTTTTTGGTTTGGCACTGACTCTTGTTATGTGAAGAAATCCTGCTCATTCTGTGGGTTTTCCATATTCTATGATCCTGACAGTAGAGGGAGCCTGTGGTTTGCACTAAAGTTTAATGGATTTAGTGTCCTTGGCTTAGGGAAATAATTTACGTAGAGGCAGTGTAACACTGACAACAACCTGGAAGATATTCAACATCTTAACAATTGATAAGTGTTAGTGTGTACATGGGAGTGAATACAGTCTAGCCCAACCACTAAACTACCCCATCTTTTTTCTCACACACTGTCATTGACTAAAAACACTCTAGCTCTGTATGGCTCTAAGCAGCCTGCAACCAGCGGCTTCAGCCTTTGCTCGCTAGTGTAGAATTATTTTATTTGAATAGATTCCTTTTTCCATCTCATGAAGAAAACCCAGCTTGTTATTTTTGGAGCGCACAGGCACTCTGCCAGACAAATCCAAGGTCTTCATGTGATTCTGCTTTATTGTTTCAACAATTACTCAGCTTCGAGTATTAGATCATTAACATGTGAAAAGGGTTCAAGAGGTGTCAACTTTCTATAGGCACTGTAAGTGTTAGGTACATGTGGTCTGTTTGAGTTCCCCTGACGACGCTCCATGCCCAGTCTGTGTTTGTTTTTATCGGCCCATGTCTTAATCCCACCGTTCCCATGATGACTCCCTGGCTGTGTGTGTGTGTGTGTGTGTGTGTGTGTGTGTGTGTGTGTGTGTGTGTGTCTCTCATCACCCAATCACGTGAACGTGTTGCTCTGGACTGGACCATACAGGATGGTAGGAAGTAAGTGGGCTTTGCTTTGCTACACCCCTGTTTCACATGCAGAATATGTGGCCTTTCATTCACTTAAACAACTAACAAATATACACCCAATCAGCTGGAGAGTAAGAGAACCACAGTCTTTTTATCCTCAGCAAAGTGACATGCAATTTACTCTGAGAGTAACAAGTACCGCTGAGCCAAAAGGAGAAAAGGAGAAGTGCATCGCAATCAAAACACCATTTAACTATTTTGATGGGTGATGGCCTAAGAGGCAATAGTCGTTAGTCATTGATTTGTTACAATCCAGACAGAGAAACCTTCTGCAGACATATAGTCATTTGAATATCTACTGGAATGGTTCAAGAGGCCCTTACAACACAGGTGTTCTGGTTCTTAGCAGCCAGCCATATACAGTCATTTTCAGCTGACCGAGCACATTTGAATGAAAGGATAACATCCACACATGAATGGTTTTCAATGGAGCACTTTGAAAAAAAAACAGTTCTGAAACATACCCCTGAGGTAGGCCAAGAACAATGTATGCGAAAACACCAGCCGCGGCGGACATTTTTTGCTTTATTTTTTTGTCAGAGTGCAGAGCTCTGTTGTCAGAAATCCCAGTGCTGATGTATACAGCAGGTGAGAGACGTCGATTTATGAATGGGAGTCATTCTGCAGGGGGAAATTGTAATCCATGGTGTGTTTGGGGGAGGGTCACGTGCTGGAAACTGGATAGAAACACAGAGAGGGAAGCGATACTGTGAATTACAAAAATCTAAACAAAAGATGAAAAGATATCCTGTGAATTAAAAACACCAATCCATTCACAGACACCCCACAGATTAAAACACATGGATGAAATCTGTGTAAGAATTTTGAACATTAGAATGTTAAACAGCCACCAAAAAATGTGTGGCGATAAAGAATTTCCCCCAGTACTTGAGAAGTATCGTCTCCTCATCAGAGAAGTACTTAACTCATAATGGCGCCGGAGGGGATGGCTGCCGTTTTACAGGTTCCTAATCAACTGTGCTATTTTGTTATTTTTTTGCATTGTTTGAAACGTATTTTGTACCTAAAGTTGCTGCTGCCGTCTCTTATGACCGAAAAGAGCTTCTGGACATCAGAACAGCGATTACTCAACTCGAACTAGGTGAAGATGTTTTCTTTAATGAGTCCGACGCGTATGATATACTGGTTTCTGGAGAACAGGCCCAAATCTCCGTCATTAGCGTGAAGAAAAGACGGAGATACCGACGGAGAAGGTTGGGGTGTCTTGTTAGGATTCATAGGCGAGTGAGTAAATCAACATTACCATCGGTTTTAGTGGTCAACGTGCAATCACTGGAAAACAAACTCCATGCTCTACGGTTGAGACTATCCTACAAACGGGACATAAGAAACTGTAATATCTTATGTTTCACCGAGTCGTGGCTGAACAACGACATGGACAATATAGAGCTGGCTGGGTTTTCCGTGCATCGGCAGGATAGAGCAGCTACGTCTGGTAAGACGAGGTGTGTTGGTGTGTGTGTCTATTTGTCAATAACTGCTGGTGTGCGATATTAAAGAAGTCTAATATTAAAAAGGCTCTAGGTATTGCCCGTCTGAGGTAGAATACTTCATGATAAGCTGTAGACCACACTATCTACCAAGAGAGTTTTCATCTATGTTATTCGTAGCCGTCTATTTACCAGCACAAACCGATGCTTGCACTAAGACCGCAATCAACACGCTATATAAGACCATAAGCAAACAAGAAAATGCTCATCCAGAAGTGCGCTCCTAATGGCCGGAGACTTTAATACAGGCACACTTAAATCCGTTTACCTCATTTCTACCAGCATGTCAAAATCAAATCAAATTTTGTCACATGCGCCGAATACAACGAGTCTAGACCTTACCTTGAAATGCTTACTTACAAGCCAACAATGCAGTTCAAGAAATATTTAAGAAAATATTTACCAAATAAACTAAAGTATGGTGCTGCAGAGATGGTTGTCCTTCTGGAAGTTTCTACCATCTCCACAGAGGAACTCTAGAGCTCTGTCAGAGTGACCATCGGTTTCTTGGTCACCTCCCTGACCAAGATCCTTCTCCCCCGATTGCTGTTTTGCCTGAGCGGCCAGCTCTAGGAAGAGTCTTGTTGGTTCCAAACTTCTTCCATTGAAGAATGATGGAGGCCAGTGTGTTCTTGTGGACCTTCAATGCTGCAGAAAGGTTTTGGGACCCCTCCCCAGATCTTTGCCTCGACACAATCCTGTCTTGGAGCTCTACAGACAATTCCTTTGACCTCATTGCTTGGTTTTTGCTCTGACATGCAATGTCAACTGTGGGACCTTAAACATTGACTTGCCAAAGTATTCATCCCCCTTGGAATTTTTCCTATATTGTTGCCTTTACAACCTGGAATTCAAATGTATTTTTGGGGGTTTGTATCATTTGATTTACACAACATGCCTACCACTTTGAAGATGCAAAATATTTTTTATTGTGAAACAAACAAGAAATAAGACAAAAAAACAGAACACTTGACCATGCATAACTATTCACCCCCCCCCCCCCCCCCTCCCACCCAAGTCAATACTTTGTAGAGCCACCTTTTGCAGCAATTACAGCTGCAAGTCCCATCTCTATGAGCTTGGCACATCTAGCCACATGGATTTTTGCCCATTCTTCAATGCTAAACTGCTCCAGCTCCTTCAAGTTGGATGGGTTCCGCTGGTGTACAGCAATCTTTAGGTCATACCACAGATACCACAAATCCATTTAAATTACAGGTTGTAATGCAACAAAATCGGAAGAACGCCAAGGGAGTGAATGCTTTTGCACTGTATATTCAGGTGTGTGCCTTTCCAAATCATGGACAATCAATTGAATTTACCACAGGCGGAATCCAATCAAGTTGTAAAAACATCGCAAGGATGATCAATGGAAACAAGATGCACCTGAGCTCAAATTCGAGTCTCATAGCAAAGGGTCTGAATACTTATCTAAATAAGGTATTTCTGTTTTTTAATTTGAATAATTTTGCAAACATTTCTAAAAACCTGTTTTTACTTCGTCATTATGGGGTATTGTGTGTAGATTGCTGCGTTTTATTTTTTTAATCCATTTTAGAATATAGCTGTAACGTAACAAAATGTGGAAAAAGTCAAGAAGTCTGAATAGTTTCTGACGGCACTGTATATGACAGACAGTTGTTGGTCAGAATTATTATCCCCCGTCTTCAAGACGCTTATTAATGCTTATTAACTCCTCAATGCCATCCGATGAATCCTGGAACATATTCCAGTCTGTGCTAGCAGAACAGTCCTGTAGCTTGGCATCTGCTTCCTCTGACCACTTCTGTATTGTGGCCGTAACTGGTACTTCCTGTTTGAGTTTTTGCTTGTAAACAGGAATTAGGAGGCAAAGTTATGGTCAGATTTGCCAAAAGAAGGGCGAGGGAGAGCGTTATATGTGTCTGTGTGGAATAAAGGTGATCTAGTTTTTTTCGCCTCGAGTTGCAGAGGTGACATGCTGGTAAAGATTTTGTAAAATTGATTTCAGTTTTCCTGCATTAAAGTCACCAGCCACTACGAGCGTGACCTCTGGGTGATCAATTTCTTGTTTATTTATGCCCTTATCGTTGAGTGTGTTCTTAGTGCCAACATCGTTTTTGGGTGGTAAATAGACAGCTACGAAGAAAATATAGATTCAAACTCTCTTGGTAAATAGTGTAGTCTACAGCTTATCATGAGGTATTCTAACTCAGGCCAGCAGAACCTCAAGACTTCCTTAATATTAGAGATTGTGCACCAGTTTTTATTAACAAAGTGACACACACCCACTCCCCTCAGCTTAACCGACGCAACCGCTCTGTCCTGCTGATGTGTAGAAAAACAGCTAGATTTATATTGACCATGTCCTTGTTCAGCCACGTCTCTGAGGAATGTAGGATATTACAGTTCTTCAGATCACATTGATAGGATAGTCTCGAACGGAGCTCATCCAGTTTATTTTCCAGTGATTGCACTTTCACCAATAGAACAGAGGGTAGAGGAAATTTATCCAATCTCCAACGAAGTCTTGTCAGGTATCCCGCACGCCTTTTCTCCTTCTCCTTCTTCTTGAGTGTCGGAAATTTGGGCCTAGTCCGCGATAATCAAAATGTCTATGTTCATCACTAGCCTCTAGCTATCTGTCAGATAGTGCTATAATAGCCACTTCATATCTAAAATCTGTTGTGTGTATGGAAATGTTTTGTCGACTTTGTTTTGTCCCTTTTCAACAGAAGTAAATGAACTTGGCTAGCTTTCGTTAGTTGTTGTAACTTTTGAGAGAGAGAGCTAGCCAAATGTTAGCTAACGTTAGCTAGTTAGCTATCTCTCTAACGTTAGCTATTCTTTTTGCCTCCATCACACTAGACCTGAATCAAACAATGAAACCAGCGGCAAAACGATTGAAGACTGATATTCTTAATTTCTTTCAGTGCATTGTGACATTTTATTAGATGTGCAACGTTATTGATCTGTCAGTTAGCTAACTGCCAACTTTTCACAATGACACAGCAATAAACAGCTCTACAGGCTTTACTGTTGGGGTGCACAGTTAGTACACAGCACTATGCTCATCATGGGTTAGCAGGATCAGATGGTGAAAGGTGTCCCAACAGTGTCAGACAGCCAGGGAAATGAAGCTCAGGTGAATTTAGTATATTATTAACAATATCAGTGAATGGATACAACGTTTCTTTTTGAGTTGATGGGTAGGCCTACAGAAGCTACATGGCAACAGCTTAATGATCCTCTTAGATGTAAAGTCCCTTGTTTTGGCGACCTGCGTGGCTTTGGTACTGGTTCGGGCAGACATTTTTGCTTTAAATTGATTCACGGACACCATCGCATTGAGCGGTAGACCCCGATTTTCAGGGTATGTCTCTTTTGCCTGTGTGAAGCAGGATGTGAATACTGACACCACTTGATTCTGACACTAGTATTGTGGTGGATATTTTAAATGACCAATAATGAGGAGAGACGAGGTCAATCACCAATCAGGATATTAACTTTATTAAAACGTATTGTTTAGGGGGCTGGTCACAATACACACACAAAAGTGAATATAGTGCTTGCCTTGTATAACCCAACCTTGTTCCATTTTCTTAATCCACCACAACTGTCTCAATTTGTTGAACCAACCGATGGTCTTCTGTGTTCTTGTACTAAGAACTGTTTGTTCTTATAAAAGAGGATAAGGAGAGACTTGTTTGGAACAGAGATACCTCTTTCCGAACATGCAAGTTTCAGATTACAGGGGGTGGGGGTGGGGGTAAGAACATGAGATGTGCACAGCCATTGTAGTTTTAGAGACAGAGTTAGGTGACAACAGCATTTTACACAACCAGAGTAACAGGATTGTACACACCCGGTATGCAGCATTACGAGTTATTGTTTATGGACCTCTCCTAATAAATTATGACTTCTATTATATATAGTTACATTTAATTTAGCTTAATGTGTAACGGTCATTATAATAAGTGGACAAAAGCGCAGTGTGATCTGGGGTTCCACATCTTTTTATTACTAAGTGAAACTCACAGCAAAACAATAAAGAGAAACAAACAAACGAACGTACAGCCTTGTAGGGCTCAAAAGCAACAATACAAAAAAAAAGATCCCACAAACAACAGGTGGGAAAGGCTGCCTAAATATGATCCCCAATCAGGGACAACAATAGACAGCTGCCTCTGATTGGGAACCATACCAGGCCAACATAGAAATATAACAACTAGACTACACATAGAAATAATAAACAAGAACACCCCCCAGTCATGCCCTGACCTACTCCACCATAGAAAATAAAGGCTTTTTATGGTCAGGACGTGACATAAAGCTACAGTATGGTATCTGGAAATAGTGGTCATTTCAATTATTGAACCATTGATTCTATTCTTGGATAATATAATGTATAAATGTACACCGAGTGAATTATTTGTCAAGCCTCATTTTAGCAGGATCAGATGGTGAACGGGGTCTCAGCAGGGTCAGGAATCCAGGGTGAACCAGTCTTTGACAAAACTGAGGTGATGAAATTAATATTTGAAGACATTGTAACCATTCCTTGCATCACACTCCGTGCTACAGTAGTTCACAAAACGTCAGAGTATGTTGAATAAGTTGAAGTTGTTTTCTCTGGCTCTTTTGATATCAGATTCAGAATTAATAATAACAAGATTGTGGTAGTGTGAAAGATTTTGATCCACCTTAGGCCAGGAATGTTTCCAATTCACATGACACGACAAGAAAAACCCTAGCCCTAGTCATAGCACGGATGGAAAGGGAAGCTATCTGTAATAAGAATATTTTGTCCTAGTCTATGAATAGGACCCAGAGTTTTAACTGATCAGGAAAAGAGGCCCCAGTAAAGAGACATACATTTTTTACACACCCCTTTTGAACCTGTGGTGCCATCTCTTTTAAACATGTTTTATTAATTGTAGATTCCTACTTATAAGTGGTCAGCAGGAGAATGAATAGCTTACTGTTTTTAGCTTACACGAACATACATTCTGGGTTATTTGATCTTTGACTTGGGTTAAGAAGAGTATTCTTCCATCCTTTTCCTTCTTCAATATCACAGTTTTAAATGGCCAGATCTGCTTTTAGTGAACCTTTTTTTAAGCCCTCCCACATCCTGGCATATGGAGAGAGGAGGGCCCTTGGATCAGGCTCTCATTTTGGGTAGGAAACCTGGGGTCCGGAGGGGCTGCTTGGGCCCATCTTGTTGAGTGTTCAGAGGAAGCGGGATGATAGGTTGTCACAGAATTTGTCAGGCTCCCGTTGCCCCCAGACCTTAGGGTTAGCACTGTGCCTCCTGTTTTAGAAAGTTGTAGTTCAAATACAGAGTAAAGGCTCTAAACCCTCAGCCCTTGAATGATGTTTTACATCGTCACATCCGAGTGTACCTTAAATATCACTTGCCCAAGCAGGGAGAGTGATGATCGGAGAGGCAACGTCCTTGGTGGAAATCTTGAAGTTGAGCTTAAAAACAACCAACCTGAGCTATTAATGTACCAGCAAGCTAACGTAGCACTACTTTCAGGTAGCTAGCTACAATTACCCATAGCCGGTTAGCTAGTTTTATAGTTTGGTCATTTTTTTCAATTAATTTACGAATTCTCCAAAATATGCTTATGAAACTAGCTACGTTTAATAGGCTCCTCACTACGAGACCAAGCCATTGTGAGCGCCATTCCTATTTAACAACGCTAAAACCAATGTCATCTATATATATTATTTTCATAATTTTGTGTGATTGGCTGGACCATTAGCCCAAACAGTTGAGAAGGCTGAACCAGTCTTCAGAGGAGAAAGGACTGGAGACAGCAGCAGACAAGTTGGGAGCTTAAATACTTTCAGTTTAAGAGAAACCTTAGGGACTGAATTTCCTTATTCTTGAGCATTTCTGTTTGTAAAAAGATGTAACCAAGCCTAGGGAATTAAGCTGTTTACTCTGCCTCACTGAGCCTATGTACCCTGAGACCCCTCCTAGCTCTGGTCTGTGGCGGTGGCCTCTCCCAGGCTCTGCCACAAATGGCGGAGAATGGGTGCACCAGCACCACCTGCTGGCCCGGAGGACCATGAGCTACATTGTGTAGTGTCAGTACATCACTCCCTGGAGGCAGAGGGCAGTTAATTTAAAGTTAAAGCAATGCTCAAGAAAAATCATCTCTGAAAGTGAGCAGCAGTCTTCTCAACTGTTTGGGATAATTGTCCAGTCAATCACACACTTGATTGACTAATGAACCTCAGCTGGGCTCTATTAGCCTCCTAACTGGGAAGGTGTTGGAAGGAGCTGGAATGGTGTGGTAAGAGAGTTTGCCTTTATAAACATCACCTTGTTCTAGCGAGATTAACACGGCTATCAAAACAACACGCCAGGGTAACCCTACACGAAACCCAGCCCTTATTTTAAGTGTTTCTAAAATCCTCTGTGGGAAAAATTAGTGTTGGAAAAATTATTGGAACCATTTTCCTTTTTGACCGCTAGGTTTTGTGGGTATTATGACTCATACTATGGCACTCTATATCACCACAAGACAACATCCAGGTATGATCAGCCATGGAATATGGTGTAATTGCAGATTGCAATTTGGGGCATTTCTTGATGTAGGTGTCCCCTGATATCAGGAAATGTCCATTGATACCTGCCATTGGTCAGTTCTGGTGTTATGAATCTGATGATTTGTTTCCATAGCAGGTTAGGACAAGTAAAGTGGCAGGTTAGGATAATTAATGTGGCAGGTTAGGATAATTAACGTGGCAGGTTAGGAGACAGGTTAAGGTTAGGAAAAGGGTTAGGCTTAGCTACAGTTGTCAAGAACTGTTGTACCCGATGCAAAAGAAATGGCCACGGAACAATGGCTAGCATCAATGGGTATAACTTGATATCAAGAAATGCCTATATCAGAAGACGTCCCTAATTGTGGTTTGCAATTACACCCTTCTCCAGCCATGTTGAACTGTACATGTGAGATAATGCCTACGTGTACATGTGCAGAGCAAATATGTTGTTTATTCTAGCTGAACTTTGGCCCACAGGCACTCCCACCATTTCTCCCAAAAGAAAATCACTTTTTTAGAAATTACATTTGTTTGGTTTAGGAAATGATCCCCATAAAACCATAGAACCTGATCTAGTGTTAGAAATGGCAAAGGTTTGTCCTCCTGAGTGGCGCTGCAGTCTAAGGCACTGCATCACAGTGCTAGAAGTGTCACTAGAGACACAGGTTCAATCCCGGGCTGTATCACAACCGGCCGTGATCATGAGTCCCATTGGGGCAGCACACAATTGGCCCAGCTTGGCACTCACCATGTGGTTTAAGCGAACAAGGAAACATTTAGAGGGCTAGTACTGTAGATTTCCAGTCATCTCCACCCAAAATAGATGGGCAACCCTAACTTAAACAATTGGAGGCAGTGAGAGAACAGAGACAATTCTGAATTTTAACAAAACAAACATGGTACGGAGAGAATCATCGATTAGATTTCATCCAATTAAAGTGAGTAGGAACAGACATTTCTTTGTTAGAATGTGAGTCAATCAGGGGCTATTATCATGTAAACAGGGCTGTGAAATCCTCTGACCCCCACTATTCATCATTAGTCGTAATAGATGCAGGAGGCTATATTAGTCCACAAAGGCCAGTGAACTAATGCAGACCTCATATGGTAAATATATGATCTACTAATAATGGCTGTGTTGAAGTCTTTTTGACTACTGGCCATGCTTTACAGGGGTTTTTCAAAAATGCCAAACTGCCACATCTTATTGTATTTCAAAACTACAATGTAATGTCTTCTGAGTCTTTTCTGTCAGAATATTCTGTCATCTAGAATGTGTTACAGCTGAAGAAATGTGGCATATCGCCCCGATACTATTGCTGCACCATCGAGAGCGTCCTGACCAGTTGCATCACGGCCTGGTAAGGGAATTTGCTCCGCCCACGACCGCAAGGCCCTCCCCCGGGTGGTGAAGACGGCCAATTACATTACAACGGTGTCTGAGGAAGGCACGCAGCTTCATCAGGGACCCCACACACCCCAGCCACGAGCTGTTCTCTCCCTTACTGTCGGGCAGACAGTATCGCAGCATGAGATCCCATACCAACAGGCTCAGAGATAGTTTCTATCTACAGTACAAGTCATCAGACTGCTGACCACCTGCTCTGATTATCCGCATCTTAGTACACATGCAGTCAGTCATGCACACACCTACACAGACATACACACATACCTTTAGAAAGTTTTGACACCCACTTTACTTTTTCCACATTTTGTTGTGTTACAGATTTTGTGTCACTGGCCTACACACAATAACCCATAATGTCAAAGTGGAATTATGTTTTTGGGATTTTCAACCCCTTTGTAATGGCAAGACTAAATATCTCAGGAGTAAAATGTAGCTTAACAAGTCATATGATAAGTTGAATGGACACTATGTGCAATAATAGCGTTTAAGATGATTTTTGAATGAATAACTCATCTCTGTCCCCCACACATACATCAAAGAATGACACCTATTGGTAGATGGGTAAAAAATAAAAATAAGCAGACCTTCCTAACTCAGTTGCCAGAGAGGAAGGAAACTGCTCAGGGATTTACCATGAGGCCAATGGAGACTTTAAAACAGTTTAATGGCTGTGATAGGAGAACTGAGGATGGATCAACAACTTTGTAGTTACCCCACAATACTAACCTAATTGACAGAGTGAAAAAAGGAAGCCTGTATAGAATACAAATATTCCAAAGCACGCATCCTATTTGCAATAAGGCACTAGTAAAACTGCAAAAATGTCCTGAATACAAAGTATCCCTCTTCATATTTTCCTCTTCAAGGACTAGGGAGTTTTTATAGGCTAAAAAGAAACAGAATAGAGCTAAGCACAGGTAAAGTCTGAGAGGAAAACCTGATTCATGTCTGCTTTCCAACAGACACCGGAAAACAAATTCACCTTTCAGCAGGACAATAACCTAAAACACAAGGCCAAATCAACACGAGTTAATTACCAAGACAACATTGAATGTTCCTGAGCACGCTAGTTACAGTTTTGACTTAAATCGTCTTGAAAATCTATGGCAAGGCTTGAAATTGGCTGTCCAGCAATGATCAACAACCAACTTGACAGATCTTGAAGTATTTTTTAAAGAATAATGTGCAAATAATTGTAAAATCCAGATGTGCAAAACTCATAGAGACTTACCCAGAAAGACTCCCAGCTGTAATCACTGCCAAAGGTGATTCTAACAAGTATTGACTCAGGGGTGTGAATACTTATGTAAATGAGATATTTCTTTGTTTCATCTGCAAAAATGTCTAAAAACATGTTTTCACTTTGTCATTATGTGTAGATGGTTAAGAAATACAATTCTATGTAATCTATTTTGAATTCAGGCTGTAACAACAACATGTGGAATTAGTCAAGGGGAATCATTTCTGAAGGCTTCAGCAATAGAGATTGAATAGACCCCTAAATGTGTTTCCTCTACGTCACTGGCAAGACATACTTTAATTGCATAATGTTTAGTGTTTAAAAGTACTCAAGCTGCCATGAAGTGCACAGGCATAATCATCTTCTTCTTCGCCAGTGTGTATAAAAAGAGATCTGGGTAGACATGCAGCAGCTTCTTGTGCTGGATGCCAACACACAGTGAGACAGCCCAGTGTCCTTGTCTTACCCACAGCTATGTGAAGTATGAGGGGAGGCAGTTGGGCAGAGTGACCTCCCAGGCCTCCAGCAGGAATCCAAGATGTCTCCAGGTGTCCTGTTTCATGGTTGGAAACTCACCCATCATCACTTCGCTTTCAAAAATGACATAGATCTACAAAAGTGAGCTGGTTCTGAACTGACAATTTCATTCGTGAACGAGATGTGCCTCTGTTCTAAAGATGGGATTGCGATACTGTATGTCTTAAGTAGGGTTGCAAAATTCTGGTAACTTAACCAATATCCCCAGGTTTTCCAGAAATCCGAGTCAGGGGGAGTTCTGGAATTAGGAGGGAATAAGGAGTAAATCTAGGAATTTGTGGAAAGTCACCAGACATTTTGCAACCCTAGTTGGAAGTCTAGATACTCAAACAGAATGTTGTTAAAAAAAAATGATTTAAAAAAACTCTATGCAGAAATATTTAGCCTTGTCCACAAGGCTGCAAAAAGAGGAGGTGGTAGCAAACATCCTTTATTGATGAGTTTAGAATTAGTCATATCAAAAGTCATTTGAGTTTAGAATTAGTCATATCAAAAGTCATTTGAGTTGAGCTCAGAACATGGCATTCTGTGCAGCTGTACAGACAGAGATACATGAAGGTGCAGTCTTCATTAGAGGAACTTATCTTCTAACTGAACCCTTGTACAACAGTTAGCTAATGACCGTCTAAACACACATGAAAAGGACAGTGGTTTGGGCAGCTATACGGAATACAGACAGATGTAGGATCTTAAATTGACCAGTTTCTCACAGCAGAAAAATAATATTGCAGCAACAAGAAATTTGAATTATTGTGTGGATTATAATGAAAAACGAATGTAGACGTTGACATTTTAAAGCCGAAACTACAAACTTTAGAAGCATTTGTAAACCTTGAATACAGTACACATTTGCATTTCCTGCTGTGCAAGAAATTTCATGCAACTAAAGGGTGAACAAATGAAGATCCTACATCTGTCTGTTTAGATCTTATTTTACTCCTGACAGCTCAGCTCGTTTCTCTCTCACAAGATTGTATGTTTTTGGCAGGACCATATGAAAGATTGTAGCTCCATACTGTAGCTAATTCTCACTAGAGTTTAAGATGGACAAATTCTCGTCAACAGTGATCATACTGTATCTTATCTGAGTCCTCGTCTCTCTCTCTCTCACTGGGCAGTTTGCTGACAGACAAACAAAAAGGTGTAATGGGTTCGCACTCAAAAGGATGTAGAATAATGCTTACTTCCTTATTCACTTTTTAAAAATGATTTTCACTGCATCAGGGATAGGGTACACAGACATTTCGGCTTTACAGCCTTCTTCAGTTTGTAAAGCCAAAACGTCTGTGCACGCTATCCCTGATCCAGTGAATAACAAATAATAATAATGAAATAAGCTTTATGCGATATCTTTTTGATTGCGAACCCAGTATACCTTTTTGTTTGTCTCAATTTGCAGGTTTTACGCATCAGTCAAGCTTCGGGGAGAGCGCGATGGTTCTCTTGACAGGTTGCTGACAGAGAAACACTAGCTGCATGCCAAGGAAGACTGCATCACCGGGTCGCCCATCATGCCTTAGTACCACCATGGAAAACACTAGTCACATAGCTGCTGCTGCAGTCACACCAGGTACCTTAAGTTACAGTGCCTTGCGAAAGTATTCGGCCCCCTGAACTTTGCAACCTTTTGCCACATTTCAGGCTTCAAACAAAGATATAAAACTGTATTATTTTGTGAAGAATCAACAACAAGTGGGACACAATCATGAAGTGGAACGACATTTATTGGATATTTCAAACTTTTTTAACAAATCAAAAACTGACAAATTGGGCGTGCAAAATTATTCAGCCCCTTTACTTTCAGTGCAGCAAACTCTCTCCAGAAGTTCAGTGAGGATCTCTGAATGAGCCAATGTTGACCTAAATGACTAATGATGATAAATACAATCCACCTGTGTGTAATCAAGTCTCCGTATAAATGCACCTGCACTGTGATAGTCTCAGAGGTCCGTTAAAAGCGCAGAGAGCATCATGAAGAACAAGGAACACACCAGGCAGGTCCGAGATACTGTTGTGAAGAAGTTTAAAGCCGGATTTGGATAAAAAAAGATTTCCCAAGCTTTAAACATCCTAAGGAGCACTGTGCAAGCGATAATATTGAAATGGAAGGAGTATCAGACCACTGCAAATCTACCAAGACCTGGCCATCCCTCTAAACTTTCAGCTCATACAAGGAGAAGACTGATCAGAGATGCAGCCAAGAGGCCAATGATCACTCTGGATGAACTGCAGAAATGTACAGCTGAGGTGGGAGACTCTGTCCATAGGACAACAATCAGTCGTATATTGCACAAATCTGGCCTTTATGGAAGAGTGGCAAGAAGAAAGCCATTTCTTAAAGATATCCATAAAAAGTGTTGTTTAAAGTTTGCCTCAAGCCACCTGGGAGACACACCAAACATGTGGAAGAAGGTGCTCTGGTCAAATGAAACCAAAATTGAACTTTTTGGCAACAATGCAAAACGTTATGTTTGGCGTAAAAGCAACACAGCTCATCACACCATCCCCACTGTCAAACATGGTGGTGGCAGCATCATGGTTTGGGCCTGCTTTTCATCAGCAGGGACAGGGAAGATGGTTAAAATTGATGGGAAGATGGATGGAGCCAAATACAGGACCATTGTGGAAGAAAACCTGATGGAGTCTGCAAAAGACCTGAGACTGGGACGGAGATTTGTCTTCCAACAAGACAATGATCCAAAACATAAAGAAAAATCTACAATGGAATGGTTCAAAGAAACATATCCAGGTGTCAGAATGGCCAAGTCAAAGTCCAGACCTGAATCCAATCGAGAATCTGTGGAAAGAACTGAAAACTGCTGTTCACAAATGCTCTCCATCCAACCTCACTGAGCTCGAGCTGTTTTGCAAGGAGGAATGGGAAACAATCAGTCTCTCGATGTGCAAAACTGATAGAGACATACCCCAAGCGACTTACAGCTGTAATCGCAGCAAAAGGTGGCGCTACAAGTATTAACTTAAGGGGGCTGAATAATTTTGCACGCCCAATTTTTCAGTTTTTGATTTGTTAAAAAAGTTTGAAATATCCGATAAATGTCGTTCCACTTCATGATTGTGTCCCACTTGTTGATTCTTCACAAAAAAATAATTTTATATCTTTATGTTTGAAGCCCGAAATGTGGCAAAAGGTCAAAGTTCAGGGGGCCGAATACTTTCGCAAGGCACTGTACAGTAGCCCACATGCTACAGACAGACTGCCCCGGAATGGGCACGAAGGTGTGCTTAAACCAGTGACTTGAAGCACATACTGTATGAAGCACATACTGTATGAAGCACATACTGTATGAAGCACATACTGTATGAAGCACATACTGTATGAAGCACATGTTAAATAAGTCTCTGAATGTCTCAACCAGAGCCTGGACTTGAATCTGATGTAACATCTCTGGAGAGACCTGAAAATAGCTGTACAGCGACACTCCCCATCCAACCTGACAGAGCTTGAGAGGATCTGCAGAGAATGGGACTCCCCAAATACAACTGTGCCAAGCTTGTAGCATCATTCGCAAGAAGACTCAAGGCTGTAGTCGCTGCCAAAGGTGCTTCAACAAAGTATTGAGTAAAGGGTCTGAATACTTATGGAAATGTCATATTTCAGTTTTTGCTTTGTCATTATGGGGTATTGTGTGTAGATGGATAAAATTATATATTTCTCAATTTTAGAGTAAGGATGTAACGTAAAATGTGGAAAAAGTCAAGGGGTCTGAATAATTTCTGAATGCACTGCACAATGTTCCCGCACAGACTGCATTCAAAGTGAACGCTGCATATGTCGGCTCAATAGGAAAGTACCTTTAAATTTAAAGCGAGCTTTGCGCTGGACTTCAGCAATACAGATTGAATCGAGCCCCTAGTGCAGGTATCATTACATCATGGACACAGAGGGAGAACTCAGAATTTGCACTCTTTAATAGCACACAGTTATCTAAGACCAACCAGACAGTTAACATTGGCAGGGATTCCACTTTACACTCTCATGTACTGCACCTTTCACGTCAGTAGTTTACCATAACGTCAAGGCAGACAATAGCTATTAACATTGTATTTGGCTAAATAGTTAGAGTTCAACATTATGCAATGTATCAGATATAGGTCTAATTGGGTTAGTGTTAGTTTTATTCTGTGATGAGGAAGAATACACAACATACAGTATGAGTACTGAAATATATATATATAGAAATCCCCGTAGGTAGGAGCTGTTTTCAATTGGGTTGGTTTTATTGAATCAGTCCGCATACTAGATAGATTAAACAATGTTTTCCCCCAAAAAGAAAGAAGTTGCGTTCTTCAGGGTGGCAGAGACTGCAGCTTGTCAAACTTCAAGTATGTGAAACAGAACATTTGTATGCAAACAGAACAAACTGCAAACCTCACTGTCCATTTTCTCCCACATGACAAAGCTAATACTAAAAGTAATGTCCTCTATTCTGCCCCGATCAGGTTTGAGTAGACTGCCTCAGAGCTATTGAATTATCTCTATAAAATGTTAGATATAAAAACTTAAAATAAATTTGGATCTGGCTACAATGCCCTACTAGTTGTTACAGTGCTCCGGCCAAGAGAAAGGTTCTAGTGTGTTTACTGGTCGTACATATGCTATAAAACACAAACACAACAAATCAACATGGCCTTACAAAGAGAAAAGACACAGATCTTAGTCACCGTGAATTTCATTTAGCTCACATTCTCCATCCTTGAACTTGTCTAAAACAGTTTAAGTAATGCAAATGGAACATTGGCAGGATCTTCTAATACTGACATTCCAACAAAATAAACTAATGCTACATCACTCAAATGCCTTGTAGCCAAAGAATCAAAGCTAAGCGTTTCAAAGCTTTGATTTAGACAGATCAAAATGGAATTGCCTTCTCTATACACATAAGCAGTTAGGCACATGGACATTACAATGGAGTCTACTTCTCATCCTGATGTCCTAGTTACGTCATGGCATAAGTCAAGTCATTTGACTGTAAATGATTGCAAAATGGCTATCAGTAATAGGAATGGTAAATACATAGCACCATCTTTGTTGAAAATAAAAAATAGAAAAAATAATGTTGAAACATTTTACAAACAGAAATAACCAGACCAACATTTGAATGGTTAAAGACATGCTCCGGACCTTTGGCAACTACTAAGTATTTGTTTTAAACCACCCGCTTTGGGTTGGATGTGTCAGTGTAGTTCAGAATTACTGTCTTCTCAATTAGCCACGAAATCCCTACTTTGAAAGCAACTTTTTCTTGAAGCTGTGCGTCGCCATTTTTCCTAAAATTTCTCTCATTTGAGCCAGCCCCCTAGCAATTTGAGTTCAACCAATGAGCTTCAGCTCCTCACCATATTTGTGAAAACTAGGAAAAGGCACATGATGCACACAGCAGAGCATGAGCGGAAGCAGTGACATTGGGCACGTGTCGTAGTAGGCAATTTTCGGGGGCCACTTTTGGATCGTGAGCTCTACTTTTAAAACTACTGGCTGAAAAGTATTAAAAAAGTACTGGAGAATCCCTTTAACAACCATCATTTGGATGTTACCACTTTTAGTTTTTGTAAAGCAAACTCAGTTACACATTCTTTCCAGCTCTATATTTAATACATGCACTTTGGTTAAAATAGTTTTTTGGTGGGTTACATAGAGAGAAACAAACAGCGTCTAATTATTTCATAATTAGAAACAAATATTTAGGCACTTTATCAGCTAAAATGAAGCTCATATGAATATTTTTGTCAACGGAGCAACACGACAATACTATGTACATACACGTAAAATGTGTTATAAATAGGTTTTAAACCATAGATACTACAGTATATACATTTGACAGTATTGGTTGTTTCATTATGTCATTTTTGGTGGTTGTGTTTTTGGGGTTACGCCTAGGGTGCGGTGCAGACCTAGGTGAAGCAGCCTTGTGACCCAGTGAGGTATACAGGTCCTCAGGCTTTTGAGTTTAGTCTCCTAGGGTGATTGTTAATGCAGAGGGCGGGGTGGAGGTTAGGGGACATGGCCTCATTCCCGTTTTCTCAAGATGACATAGATGAGTCCGCTGATCAGGGCCAGAGGGAAGGCCACCCAGGCCAGGATATAAGCCCAGCCGAAGGCCTCCGATACTGGCACCCAGTTCGGACTCATCACTGTGTAGATCACTGCTCCACTCATCACAAACAGACCTGGAAAGGATGAGAGGAAATGTTTACATACAAGACAGTCAATTCCATTTGAACCTGAAGATCAAATTGTGTGTCGTCACAATCTGTGCTTTATTTAATGTGTCCTACTATGAACCCTGCTGGCCAGCATTGGGGGGAGATGGTGGCTATTTAACCATAAACAGGCCTCTCACTTCCTCATCTAGAAGCTTGGTCTACTTCCAAGTTCCCCAGCCCACTGTACACTGGCATGTCATGGCATGGTCTTTGTTGATATTTTGTTGTTCACCCCCTACATTGCCGGTCTTGACATTTCCACTTGTGTGATCGTCTGTGCCCACTGGCAGTCTACAGTGCCAACCTGGGAGGTTTGACATTGGCAGCCCTTTGACACAATAGACTAGAAGAAGTGTCTATCCATAGCCAAAGGGCACGGAACACAATAAACAAGGGATAACCCCCTATTGTAGCAACGGGTTCACGGAGGGACCCTGGAGTAGAGGTGTGGCTGTAAAATATATCTTAGTCACCCGTTAGAGTAAATGTCATTCCATTTCATCTGTTCTATTGTCATTGCATGCTAAGGTTGAACACTGATGGTTCTGTAGTTTCAATGAAGCTAACAGAGGAGTTTGAGTTCTTTAATAGCATAAAAAAAGTTCAAATAGTTACCACTATGTAATCAAGAATGATGAATGTATATTACATATTCTAATATGATCAAGGAACATTTTAATTTGCGGTGTACAAATTTGAACAGGAATGACATTTATGCTAAAGTGTGAACAAAAATAATTATCTGAAAGCTATGCCTCCAATAAGCCTCACCTCAAAATCTGATAGGCTGTCACCTCTACAATAAAAAGGTTAAGAATTGAACCCCTCTAAATCACATAAAGGTTCTGGTTTGAACATTTACACATGGGTTCCTCAAATAACCTTTTCAGAGGGGTTGCTTGAGGAACATGTTTCAAGTGGAAAGGTTCTGCAGGTGTGGCAACCCAAAAGGTTCTTCCAGGCACATATACTTCGAAGAGTGTAGTGTAAACTTCTGAATGTGTCTGTTTCAGTCTTGTTTTCCTGGATGACAAAATGGCTACTCACTGGCGAGGATCTGGAAGACTCCAGTGACAAAGAAGCGTCCTCCCTTCTGGAGGGTGAAGAGCTGACAGAAGAACAGGAAGAGAGAGATGAAGCTGAAGATTATGGACAGGATCATCAGGGCCTGCACTGCCTGGATCCACTCTGTAGGGAAGAGAGGGAGCTTGTCAGTCAATTTAGATAATATGCCATTTAGCAGATGATCCTATCCAAAGTGGACATTCTTATTATGGTTGGTCCCAAACCCACTATCCTGGTGTTGCAAGAGACATGCTCTACCAACTGAGCTTCAGAGGACCACACAGGATACATGGCTATACAGTACATGGACACATAAGACTCACTTCTAGAAATCAACTTCACTTTTTATACACAACATGATAAACGAATCATGCCGATGTCGCCACACTAAAGCAACCACTTAATGAGAATGAAACTCAAATTGTTAATCAGCTAAATATTGGTCTGGCCAGACACGAAATGAGTCTTGTTTAGTTACCTGGAATCCTTAATGGATTTATAATAATGGTACTTACATAGATATTCTATTCCTGAAAGCATTGTAGCGTACTCAGTAATACACACAGGCCCATATTGATCCTCTGGCTACCGACCACTGCTCCAAGGCCAGCTTACTACAGTACAGAAAGCCCTGTTAACCCATTCTAGAAACCTGTATTGACAGCCAGGGACTTTGAGACGTTGCCCCCACCAATCTGTGTGTTAGCGCTACAACCACAGCACTATCTACGTCTGGAATGCCTGGACTTCCAAGGGGGTCTATTTCTTGTCTGAGGGTCATGCATGCAACCTGCATCCACTCAGGTTTCCCAAGCCAGCTATCCCTCTATCTGAAGCCGGTCCTCACACATCTCATGTTTCGCTACGTCTGCTACAGTCCTCTTTTGGTGGCTAATGCTGCTACACCCCCCCGGACCTTAGTCAAGTAGGAGGAGAAGGTTCCAGTCTCAGTATATACCATGCATCCTCCATGTCTCAGAATTTGAGTCTGTCAGGTCCAAAAACTTACTGTGCTTGTTTTTACAGGTATTTCATTCATCAGGAAGCCAATGGTTTGAGGCCCTGCTCAGACTGCTTTAGCATCACTAAATTGGTTAAGAAACCTGAATGAATGACGGCAGCTAAGAAGTAGATGTGTAAATAATGTTGAAGTAAGGAGACAGTTGGCTTTGTAGCAACCTTGAACCACTACACAAACATCACCAGCAAAAGTACTCAGTCTGCAAACACATTACTAATTCATATGTTTCTTCAGTTGACACCATTGGAAGATCTCCCATGATGCACCTGTAGTTTTCCAGGAAACTAATACATCTTTTCATGAGAGGTTCGGGGAAATGACAACAGGGTTTAATGGAGTCGATGAGGCCATCAAAGAGTCAGGTTACCCAGAACGACAATTATGTCTGTCCCCATGCTGCACTCACCCCAGAGCAGAGCACACTAGACCGGAGATATGGCAGAGGAAATTGCCAACAACACCATTATCAAACCCATCCACTGTACAGCAATATGACGAACACTATTTATATCCACAAAAGCATTACACAAAACCCAATACAAACAGCTCTCATAACGAGAATACTGGAATCTATATGTAATGCAATAACTCCATGTATAGGCCTAAACATGATAGGTTACATTATCCTTGGTTGTCCTGCTCTATATTAGGGTTCTATAAATATCTCCATCTATACTGTTGATAAACAGACATGTTCTCTTCTTTCCTCGCTTCAGGGCTGCCTGTCAGGTACCAGAAGGCTGTGACGTTGTGGCATTGGGGATTTTCTGGTGAGATGTGGTCCTCTGGGGCCAGAATATCTACCATAATAACGCTCGTTGTACTTGTGTCTACAGGTATTGCCATTATATGCGCCATGGGTATACCCGTACAACAATATGTTATACTGGAGTCTATACTCTAGAATGTATATAAAAATACAGACAGATTTCACAGAAAAGTCAAAAACAGGAAAATGAAGAATTGTTCTAAGTGTTCTAGTTTTGTTGAGTCCTGACTATTGAAGCTTCATATAAAAGATTAATGTGCCAGCTTGTGGCTACAGTAGAGATCATACCAGCTGTTGTGTGTCCATGACATGTAATAACTAACATACAGTAAGGCGCATCCCTAGTGTGGACTTTGCTCAACTAATTTGTCATACAAACTAAGACTGGATTCCCATTTCAGGGGCAAAGGCAGGTCAAGTACAAACAAGATGGACAAAACAAACCAATCCCCATGTGGAATATAAACTTCGCATAACTACATAACTTAACTGCTAATAGCAAAATTAAAAATAAAAGGCCACCCAGTGGGTGTGACCGTCACTCGTGCCTCCACCACCATCCCGCCCTCTCAGTATACTGAGCCTCATGTTACTCAGTATGCTCTGTCCTCATGTTTATCTCTCGCAGACCAGGCATGCCAGCTGTACGGATTTCTCAGTAAAGCACTCCAGGGGCCTTTGAGCACTACTGATTGACTGGGCCGGGCCCCGTGTACTTGAGTACAGACTCCACTATCTTCCCCTCGATCCCTCCCTCCTCACAGAACACAAACACACATGCCTCCTTATACAAACACAGTGCGTCAATCAGTGGTGTAATGAAAGCAAATCAAACAAGCTGTTCCATGAATCCACCTGGCAGAGGAGGAGAGAGAAAGACAGAGAGCATGTTGGCTTCAGCCTGCTGTTGGCTCTACTGCCTGTCTCATTGACAACACACACCGGGGCCCAAGACCCACCCGCACATTCTAGACACATGACATCACCAGGCAGCTAGCTAGAGCCTGATGGGCTCGAGGCTACTGCAGTTAGCACTGTGGTACTGGGTCTCTAAGGCAATTGAACACAAGTTCTATAGTATTACAGTGCCTCTAGAATCATGTTTCTGGAAATTGTAAGATATTCTATTGCAAATACACACAAAAGTATGTGGACACCTCTTCAAATTAGTGGATTTGGCTATTTCAGCCACACCTGTTGCTGACGGGTGTATAAAAACAAAATCGAGCACACAACCATGCAGTCTCCATAGACAAACATTGTCAGTAGAATGGCCTTACTGAAGAGCTCAGTGACCATCAATGTGGCACAAGAAAATTTCTACCCTTCTAGAGCGGACCTGGTCAAATGTAATTGCTGTTATTTCACGTAGCGTGTAAAAATCTTCTGTCCTCAGTTGCAACACTTACTATCGAGTTCCAAACTGCCTCTGGAAGCAACGTCAGCACAAGAACTGTTCGTCGGGAGCTTTATGAAATGAGTTTCCATGGCCGAACATCCGCACGCACAATCCTAAGATCACCATGCCAAGCATCAGCTGGAGTGGGGTAAAGCTCGCCACCATTGGACTCTGGAGCAGTGGAAACATGTTGCCTGGAGTGATGAATCACGCTTCACCATCTGGCAGTCCGACGGACAAATCTGGGTTTGGTGGATGCCAGGAGAACACTACCTATCCGAATGCATTGTGCCAACTGTAAAGTTTGGTGGAGGAGGAATAATGGTCTGGGGCTGTTTTTCATGGTTCGGGCTAGGCCCCTTAGTTCCAATGAAGGGAAATCATAAAGCTGCAGCATACAATGACATTCTAGTCAATTCTGAGCTTCCAACTTTGTGGCAACAGTTTGTGGAAGGCCCTTTGCCGTTTCATGACAATGCACAAAGCGAGGTCCATACAGCATATTAATTCCCATGATTTTGGAATGAGATCTTAGACAAACAGGTGTCCACATACTTTGTCATGTAATGCACAGTCATAACTTCGTTTAATATGGTCTAGTTGCAATCTTTTTGCAGTCTTACCCTCCAACCACTGTTGGCTTTGGTCTAAATCTGTCTCAGACAATCATGGCTGCTGACCTCTCGTTTTGTTAATGATCTCGCTGTACACACAATCTGATACATGGGCGTGACCAGGGTTGTCAGCACACTATGTCCTACATGGGGTGGTCCAAGGCCTCCCTGTCTGCCACACACACACACACACCTCCCCAGATCTAACACTTGAGAAATCCTACAAAGTCCCACCCTAAACCTTCATCCCACCACTATGGCCTCCCAAACATGCAGCCTGAATATGGACATCACACCATGACTATTTATACAGAGGAGAACCTATGAACAGTGCAAACTCTCGGTTCACATCCTCACCCCTTGATGGCAGTAGAGTCACAGTGGCGCCTGACACGCCCTTCAGGGGCACGGTAAACTAGAGGGTGAATGGGTGGGCTTAAGCCAGTTATAGTTAATCACAGTTCAGGTCTTCCCAGGTCTTACTGTCTACTGATCTTTCAGTCAACCAACAGTGCTTAACTTATTCTCAAGACACACCTCAGAAGAATCGAATGCACAAACACACTACTCAATTTACAGGGTCAAGAAATACATGTCTACAGTATATCCTTTCAAAATAAGTTTACAATTGGACAAGAGGCATCATCAGCATCATGCAGAATATATATCTTTTTTTTAAACAAGCCACAGCATCAGATGTACAAAGTCAGTCTGTACTGCATCCTACCTCCAGTGTATGCTGGGTCACAGTGGTATCCTCCATTGATTGTAGAGCAGTTATTCCAGAGGTCTGAGCTGCTAGTGGACCCTGTTGTCCAGGCCTAGAGGATAAACACAGTATTGCTATTAACAAGAGAACACTGCAGCCTGATAGAAAACACCTTTACAGATAGCAGAGATGTCAATGCTTTAAAACAAACTACTGATTTTTAAATGTATAAAACATTTTTTTTTATGTTTGGAATGATTATCAGAAATGAGATCAGTAATACATTGCTTTATCAGATCATTCATTGATAACGATGGGTTACTTACGCTGACAATTGTTGACACAAACAGGAGGACTAGGGCTGCGGCGTGCAGGATGACAATTCCCAGTAGAAGGAGCAGCATCTTGCCAGAAGAAGCTAAATGATAAAAGGGACACCGTTAGTTTGTGAATTTCTCAGTCTCTCTCCAGTTCTGTGGGACAGGGACATGGGTGTGTCACTGCAGGCTTTGCAGTACCCGTTCTGAACTCAGAACAGCGCCTAGTCCAAAAAACTTTATCAGCACCGTGGAAGGTCTATCAGCAGAGTTCTAAGAAAGACAATGTTAATGTCCTCCTTATATTCAACTTGTAATAAGCTGAAGATATGTGCATACTAACTATACGATTTTATCTAGGCAGTCTAGATAAGAACAGACCACCTTTCACTCAACGCCGCAGATCCATATTATCATTAAGTGCGCATGAATTATAAACAAACAATTCTACTCCAACTATGTAGCAAATTTTTTTTTTTTTTAAGTCACATAATATAACAGAAAAGGTTATTGTATGCCGAAACACTGATAGTCGATAAGTAAAATAAAGACAAACATCTGTCAACCACGTTATGGGTGTTATAGGTACTAGAAAAATAAACCAAGCCGCTCCCCTGAAAGCCCGCTTGGTGTTGGTGCTCCGTGCGTGCCACATATTCCATGCGCATTAATCTAGCGAATAAATAACCACAATTGGAAGAAAAGTCAACTTACTTAATGCGACTGCGGAGTGACTATAATATCACAAAAATGGTTTTCAGCCGAAAATCGCAAAAAGCACGTTTCCCAAAGAGTCCAAAAACTGTAGTCCACCGGTCACAAGTCCTTCTGGCTAGATTGACGTCAGTGGCAGAGCTGCAGTTATAAAGTATCTCATTATGGAAGAACAACGCCCATCCGTGCGTCGCTACGTCAGGGAGTGTCCGACGGCTAGGATTCCTGATATCCCTAGAAGACGCGGTGCGTATTTACGCAGCAGGAAAACCGCTTGTAAGTTACTCACTTTGTGTACTTTAAAATAAGTGATTTCATGACACATTGTTTGTTTATCCTGAATACCATGAACATCACATGCATTTATTCATCTATCTGGATATAATTCCTTAGACATGATACTTTTTCTCATGTTGAAACTGAGAGGGGTCAGGGTGGATGTACCATGTACAGTATGCTGTATAGAATAAGGTATGTTGGACGTGCTCCAAACTGAATTAATACTGAGGTGTCTCCCTCCAGTCAGTCAGTCATTCATTCATCCTGCTGCGGTGTTGTCTGGGCAATAAGGTACACAAACATTGTTGGTTCCAAGGGTGGGAGTCCCTCTCCCTCCCGCTGGATACTAGCCATAGCACACAGTGTGGTCTGCCCAATGAGTGACTCATCCCATCACACTGCATGTGTGGACGGGTGGGTATGCCCCAGCCGCAGCGCAGCGCCTATGGGACGTAGGCCTGCTGGATAGGAGAGATAGGATCTAGGGCTATCCCCTATCCTCTGTTTGACATCACTCATTCAGCTGGGAGCCCATAGGCCTCCGGTCAAAAGCAAGGCACAATGTGCATTAGGGTGCCATTTGGGACACAGACAGGATATGGGGCTATCCTCTATCTTCTGTTTGACCTGACTCGTACAACTAGGAGTGTGGGAGTGTCAGAGCGTTCCAACCTCCAAAGGGATGGATTCTACTCATTTTTACAGGTACAGATACAGATAACAGGGTAATAAAGCCATGGGTGTTGCAATGATTACAATGATCGGAATTCAGACAGCGTCTTTTAAGTGTGAAGAGCAGTGAGGAGTCAAAGCAAAACTTTAGGACCCTGATTCCTGGACACAGATTATACTCAATGTCCTGGACTGAAAAGTACTTTCAATGGAGATTCTCCATTCAGCAGGAGTACTTTGGAGAAACCGTTCCAAGCTCTCTCTGTGATTATTAAGACATGTCTTGAACTTTCCCTCTAACGTAAATAACCTGTAGCACACTACAGCACGGAGACCTGCTGTATAGAAACTGTCAGTCAATGCTGCTTCACTCTCAGTGAGAGAGACTGAAATCTACATTCTGACTGAAAGAGACTGAATTCTGCATAGTGAAAGACATATTCTATAAATTATACAGTGTAAGGGTCTTTGTGGTCCAGATTAGGCTCATTAGATACACACACTGCTGCACTCAACGGTCAGTCATTATGCCTATAAGGAAGAATACTCCAGCATAGTGTTTTAGCCCTGGATGCTGAATACCGGGTGTGTTGGGTGGATGTCACACTCACAGCATGAGACAGACAGACAGACAGACAGACACTTAACACACACTCAGTAGGCTAGTAGAGCAGCTTTACAGGCCCACAGGACTTAGATAACCCATGTCAGCAGACATATATATACACACACACACTCAAACCTCTCTCTGGATAATGGTGGAGGCATCTTGGCTGAAAGCAAGTTCAGCAGAATGAAAAAGTATCAGTTAAGTGTTGGTGAGAGATAAACATTGACATCTTAATGTATCTTATTGTCAAGGGATGATGCCCAATAGAAATGTTTGCCCACCCTTAGTAAAACATTGTCAAACAATGTAATGTTATTACGTTCTGTGTGCTTCAATGAACAAACTTCTGATACACAGAGCTTCAACTCAGTTCATTGATTGACCTCACAGCACGTGAGTATTTCAAAACTCCTCCATTTAGTCAATGTACTTTTGTAGGACAGTAGATGTGTATCAAGATGACACGGACACCTATTACACTTTATTCCATGTATTTATGTAGTAGTAGGTATACAATGGCATTTCTTGGCAGTGATATAGAGACAGCATACTGCCCCAGAGGTGCTGAGAAGTACAAGCCTGGCCGCAGATCTGTTTATTTACCATATTCAACTGCTATCGTCAATGCCGTGCCAAACAGCACATACAGATCTGGGACCAGGCTAGAGGAGTAGCTCACTACTGCTTGAAATGAAAAGCTAGCACACCCTCCTAGCCCCATATATGCCAATGTTTGTAAAAGACTGACAAGAGTTAATGAGTGTGTTGGTGGGTGGACGTTCCTACCGCACGGGAGTGTTACATTTAATCTATCTGTTTAGCAGAGGCCCAGAGCCAACCCAGCTGGAAGAGACAGTCAACTGGTCAGGATCTGACCTGTGTCTAATGTTGCATCTCCATCACTAACTAGCTAACACAGTGATTTATCTCTGCATTACAAAGAAGACATATGTTCAGAAATAGGCCACAAAACTTATTTTGTGGCCTATTTATATTTCTGTATCTTATCCATGGCTGCAAACTACCATATGGAAGGAGCTCTGTCTTCCCTTTTCCAAGTGAATCAGCACCTCATTCTTAATGTCAAAAATCAAAACACTTGAAAGCCTAAGGAAAATACCTAAGCTAAATCAAAATGAGAATTTAACATTTTCAGAAATACTGAGACCTGAAGGAAAGGAGAAACACGTTGTTATCAGTGTATCCTTGATATGGGGAATATGGTATTACTTTACTAAAACATCCTTGAGGAAATTGAATCAAGTGTCATCACGACTTCAAGACAAACAAACAACATAATACTCATTCCATATTGTAGCAAAAAAAGCATGAGGAAATTAGGCTCTATTTTCGGCTGGTGATAAGGCGGCGCTTGTGTCAAACGCACATTACTTTGCAATTTTGTCATGTAAAACCTTGCGCACAGAACATTTCCCACCCCTAACGCCAGGTTTGGCAATTTACCTGTCTTATATCAAATAAAACGGCATTTCCTTTTTATCTATGCATTGTAAGCAGATCCACCTTATTTTAGCCACGCAAGTCCCGTTTTGGACGTGCATAAAATGATGTAGACTACATGCCATTCATGCAATGATAGATATATCATTGAACCGCGGTGAATACCATTCAACTTTTGTATTGAGAAGTTTACCTGTAACCTGTAAAATTGCTTGTCTTCCGTTTTATATGTTCAAAAGCCAAGCCCTCCCTTGGGCCTACTACAGCAAAGGGTGGTTCAACAGCAATTTGTGTCTTTTTTATCCTGGCGATATTATGATATCATTACATTTTACTCTGATTTATGTATTATTATTTGTATGCTTATGTTTTTTCATTTTATTACAACCTAACAGAATGGTTAACCTTCATGGTGACAACGTCCGTGGCGTGATTGCAATGTAACTTCTTGGAGATCTGTAAAATGGTTGCGATTATGTTCATAAAACAGGCCAATTTGGGAGCAATATAACGGTGAGTGGACATTCTCCCTTTCTCTTTATATTGGATCTTTGTCTGGGTAGTGTGAAACGTTTGGATGTGCATAAAACTCTCAATAGTCTGTATTGTTTTAATATTATATGCCCACAGTGAGAAATGATGGTACCTACCTGTAAGTGTGACATAGTCCATTTAAAACAAGTTATTTTGTTTAGAATTTGATTAGAATTATTTGTTCACTTATTAGGCCTTATCAATAATGGATTTAATCATGCTTATTGGCAATGTTTGGCATAACCATGCATAGCCATAATGCAATTTACAGTAGGCCAGGCCCCTATATCAGTGTGAATGCTATTGAAGCCATGTAATTACTTAGAACAATGTGGACTGCAAATGGGTTCAAGTTAAAGTATTTAGTAAAGATACACTACCGTTCAAAAGTTTGGGGTAAACTTAGAAATGTCCTTGTTTTTGAAAGAAAAGCATTTTTTTTGTCCATTAAAATAACATCAAATTGATCAGAAATTCAGTGTAGGCATTGTTAATGTTGTAAATGACTATTGTAGCTGGAAACAGCAGATTTTTAATGGAATATCTACATAGGCGTGGAGAGGCCCATTATCAGCAACCATCACTCCTGTGTTCCAATGGCCTGTTGTGTTAGCTAATCCAATTTTATCATTTTATAAGGCTAATTGATCAATAGAAAACCATTTTGCAATTATGTTAGCACAGCTGAAAACTGTTGTTCTGATAAATGAAGCAATAAAACTGACCTTCTTTAGACTAGTTGAGTATCTGGAGCATCATCATTTGTGGGTTTGATTACAGGCTCAAAATGGCTAGAAACAAAGACTTTCTTCTGAAACCCGTCAGTCTATTCTTGTTCTGAGAAATGAAGGCTGTTCCATATGAGAAATTGCCAAGAAACGGAAGATCTCGTACAACGTTGTGTACTATTCCCTTCACAGAACAGTGCAAACAGTTTCTAACCAGAATAGAAAGAAGAGTGGGAGGCCCCGGGGCACAACTGAGCAAGAGGACAAATACATTAGGGTGTCGAGTTTGAGAAACAGACGCCTCACAAGTGTTCAACTGGCAGCTTCATTAAATAGTACCCGCAAAACACCAGTCTCAACGTGAAGAAGCGACTCCGGTATGCTACCATTGTGTTATGTATGTTCAAATAGAGCCCATTCAGTTACTTGTAGGTGCAGAGAGCAAAAAAAGAAAGATACGTAGTTACCCGGGAAATAACTCATCAGACTTACAGTGGATTGGCTATTGACGGACAGCAAAGCAATAGGTTCCAGGTGGGATTCCTTCCTTGGAGGTCAGAAGTACCCAGGGACAAAAGGACAACCACTTGGAAAGCTGCTATTGGGAGTAGGTCAGACGAGGGTTAGGTTACTCCCAGTGTCCTGGGCTGGCATCAGTGTGAAGTGCTCATCTCTGTTGGCCCTTAAAGTTAGTTCAACAGCTCCCCCCCCCCCCGCTCTGCCCCGCTCCCTCCCTCTGTCTGACACAGCCCAGATGTGTTACAATGGACTGCTAAGTCCTGCTATTTAAAGACATTGAGATGCAGTCTCTCTCAAACGTACACACATGCACGTACAAACACACGTGCATATGCACATATATGCATGTGCATGAAAGCACACCTAATGGAGATGCAAAGATAAAGCAGGTTTACATAGAGGGGATTAGTGAAGGCACATGGTGTTTCTTCGGGTAAAATGGCACGCATAGGAAACAGTGGCATGATATGAGTCAGCACATTTTCTGAGCATGTGTGTGTGAGGAGGTTAGGAGAATGTTGCGTGTGTAGTCAGAGAAACAGAATGTGCAGGGAGGGGGATGGTTGGAGAGATAGAGAGAGAGAGGGATACACGATGAAGTGTGTTTGTGTATCTATTAGTTTAACCTAATGCTCTAGTATGGTAGTCTTGTCATCAGGTTTACATTACATTCTCAGACAAACAAAGCACGAGGTGTTGACAATGGAGTCTGTGTCTGAAATAGCACCCTTTTCCCTACACTACTTTTGACTAGAGTAGTCTACCACATAGGGAATAGAGTACCATTCGGAACAAAACCAAAGAGTGCCACTGCTAAAATATGCTAATTTGTGAGGTGTTTGTGCTGTTTCTAAAGATAATGTGATCATCTATGATCAGAATCAGTTCACGGTGGTGTGAGGAACTGCTCTGCTTTGGCTGCCTGACGGCCTCTTTCACTTATCTTTCTATAACTACTCCATTTCCTGTTGTCTCCTTAGAGACAGACAAATAAATAAACAACAGTGAATGAAAATACATTCTAGAATCATCCCACACTCTGATTCAGCACTGTCAGCTAACATCACCCCCCTCTCCTCACTCCTTCACCCCACCCACCCACCCACACACCCATCTCTCTCTCTCTCTCTTTCTCTCTCTCTCATCATTCAGTCTAACATAATATCTGCCTGCAGAATGAACTGAAGGAGAGAACAACAGATCTATTAAATAGATTGTCCAGGCATTCCAAACAATTTCACTGTGGAATCTTCAGACTCTTGGCTCCATGAGTTGGCCATCTCTCTTTAACCCAATGTGATTCAATACATTGCTTATGAATCCTGATCTTCAGGTTGCAGTTGAATCTTATCATTTCACTTTGTTTGATGAAACTTAGTTCTGTGGAGTATGCCGGTGAGTGATATGAGGGATTGAATGACAGGCTAGAACTGTGGCAATACTGAGAATAAAAGGGATACTAACACTTAAGGCATGACCACCACTACTCAAGCATCACTGTGACATGGCCAATGTCAGCTATGATAGGAAACCATGCAGAGAAAAACGTTATCTTGGCTGCCTCAAGCTTCCTCTTGCTTCACTCTAACGGGAGGGAGGGATTGCATGACTACAGTGGCTGATGTTGGGCCGTTTTCTTCTTCTCATGACCACAAAGAGAGAGCTGACATCACATACTGACTGTATCTCCATGAGGTCTAGGATTATTACAAAATTACCAAAAATAAATGTATTACATCTATCCCAGGATAGAGACGCATTTGGTATCAACATTTCCTACCATTAGGCATAGGTTCCATGAAACAAGTCACTTTGAATGCTTGCTTAGCCGTAGATGAAATCATGTGTACTCGGGTGTGACCTCTCACCTTCGCACCCTTCTACTACTGTTTTTCTCTCACCATCACAGCCCTTCCGTTTCTCATAGTCAGAATCTACACTAGCCTAATATTAGTGGTGAAGGCCGAGAAGAGGAGTTTGGCCAGGGACTAAGTCCCCTGAGAAGACAATTGTTCCTGTGGATGTTAGGGTTCACTGGTAGCATGATGTGGAAACTGGAAACTCAATATGAGAAGTCAGGTTAGACGTCTTAGGCGTCTCACAGTACGGACATTGCAATTTATTGCCCTGGCCACATCTGCATCTCATGCCTCCTTGCATCATGCCTAAGGCACGTTCAAACAGATGAGCAGGGACCCTGGACATCTTTCTTTTGGTGTTTTTCAGAGTGAGTAGATAGGCCTCTTTAGTCTCCTACGTTTTCATAACTGTGACCTGAATTGCCTACCGTCTGTAAGCTGTTAGTCTCTCAACGACTGTTCCACAGGTGCATGTTCATTCATTGTTTCTGGTTCATTGAACAAGCATGGAACACAGTGTTGAAACCCTTTACAATGAAGATCTGTGAAGTTATTTGGATTTTTACAAATTATCTTTGAAAGACAGGGTCCTGAAAAAGGGACATTCATTTTTGTGCTGAGTTTATGAACTGAGGGTCATCTATAACCAAAGTTATAAACTGCCAAGATGCTTGGACTGTGGGGACAAT
Organism: Oncorhynchus masou masou; assembly: GCF_036934945.1. Taxonomy (NCBI): domain Eukaryota; kingdom Metazoa; phylum Chordata; class Actinopteri; order Salmoniformes; family Salmonidae; genus Oncorhynchus; species Oncorhynchus masou. Next base: position 23,073,881 of record NC_088242.1, on the reverse strand, counting down.
TCCAGAGGACATTCCCTGTATGCAGGGGTGGGAGAGGAGGGAGAGGAGGTCAAAAGGGGGACTATAAAAAGAGATAGAGGGGGAGAGAAAAAGACAGAAAGACAGATAAAGAGAGGGAGACGAGGAGGGAAAGCCTCAGCTCTGTTCTCTGCTCGACAGTAAGTCTAATCACTGAGCGATGAGAGGCGCAAGTCTTGTGATGTAAGGGAGATTAGGTGGGGGGGCCTGCAAACAAACTCTGGAGGGTGGGAATGCTAGAAACCACTGTGGATCCACCATGTACTTACTGCTGTAGGTCACAGTCAAGCGCAATACTGTTTGTACAGCAGGGGGGAGGGCAGTGACGGGTGTGTGTGTGTGTATGTGTGTCAAATGGGAAGCTCTGTGCAAACAATAGATAACATACAGTGTAGTCATAAAACATGGCACCCCTGAATAAAAGTGCAAGTTTAACCTCTAACACAAAAACAAGCTTGCTGGTACTCACACAAGTACACACACACACACACACACACACACACACACACACACACACACACACACACACACACACACACACACACACACACACACACACACACACACACACACACATTCACATTCTTCACTTGCGCTGCTGCTACTCTGTTTATTATCTATGCATATTCACTTTACCCCTGCTTACACACACACACACACACACACACACACACACACACACACACACACACACACACACACACACACAAAAACGAAAATCTAGCCGGACAATCTAGCTGGACTATGGTCTGAGATAAAGAGGATGTGATATTGGCTATTAGTTACAAAAGGAAGAATTCTATTGTCCGGCAGGAAAAGGTCAATTCTATGATTGGTGGACTGGAGAACAAAAGGAGTACTGTTCAGCAGTGGGGTTGCTCCTCCTCTATGGAACAGACAAATTATAGGATTCTAAAAATGAGTTGATTACCAAGCCTTTGATTACCGAGATTTTGAAATGACATTGTTGGGCTTCGGTCTGGATATGTCTAGACTTGGATGTAATACACAATTGAAATCTCTGCCCGGTATCAAATGATGAGAGTTTAAGGTCGGGAAGTGTTCCAATGAGGTCAGAGAAAAATGTAGCGTCATCCCAATTAGGACCGTAGAGGTTAGCCAGAATAACCTGTGTGCTAAACATTTTCCCCATCACTGCCATTAGTATCTGAAATGACTTTGAAGGAGACAAACAGGGTGCCTTTTCTGATAAGGATGGCTCTGCCCCTCTGGGATTACAGGCAATGACTTATTTGATAAGAAAATTATCAATTTCAAGCAATTTTGACATACCAAAAGACCAGTATGCCTATGCTAGTAATTGTTGCTTGATGCCCCATTGCTGGTGAGCATGCAAAGCAAACGGTTCATATTCTTGATCACCAAACAATTTTTGGAGCTGCAGATGCATATTCATTTATGATAGTCATCTCTCCCTAAAATTTGACATTTACGCTGCACCCAATCCTATAGTTGTACAGCAAATCAGATGATTTGACCCATGACCACCAATAAGAAGTGGTTCAAAGCTTGCGAACCCCATGCACAAATATGAAAATGATAAATTCAATCATCACCAGGTAGCCTATTGTTGTGGCAAAGATATCTAAAGCAGATCGCTAAATAGTAGTTATACGGATAATATTAATGTAGGTAGGCTATTCTTTTTTTTCTATGCAAAACCAGAGACATTTGACGTTTTCTGGTCACTAATCTGGATATGTGCGCCTGCCTTTGCGCCCCAATGCCGATGACTGGTCATTGGTCAACAGTCAAGAAGCGCAACTTTTTGGTTCTTGTTTTTGAAACAAGATTGTGGTGCAATGCTGTAGGCCTATGTTAGTGACCAGATCGAATAAGCAAAGATACATATAAAATGCAAATGGTAGGCTATATGTATATGTATATGGTACAAATGGTAGGCTATATGTATATGTATATGGTACAAATGGTAGGCTATATGTAGCCTATTAAAATATGTATGAATATATATATTTTCCCCATTCAGTTTCACGCTCGCAACCCTCAAAACCTTCTCACTGCGCTAGCTCACCCAACCTGTGTTAATTTGTCCAATCAGAGGGCCAATCAGTTTTTTTGCAGTCATACCATTTATTTAAAAAAATCATGACAGCTGTGATGGAAATAGGAAGTTTCGGTAGAATTGTATAAACACAGACAGATAATGTGTTAATTCAACAGGGTGGGATCTTTTAGTGTTCGAAAAATGAATTATGCGAGATGGTGGTGTAACAGCAAATACTGATCTAATAACCATCATATTAAAGCAAACATGGAGACAGATGATATTGTCACACCCTGATCTGTTTCACCTTTCCTTGTGATTTTCTCCACCACCCTCCAGGTGTCGCCCATCTTCCCCATTATCCCCTGTGTATTTATACCTGTGTTCTCTGTTTGTCCGTTGCCAGGTCGTCTTGTTTGTCGAGTCAACCAACTTTTTTCTCAGCTCCTGCTTTTCCCCAGTCTCTCCTTTTCTCGCCCCCCCCCCTGGTTTTGACCCTTGCCGGTCCTGTCTCTGAGCCCACCTGCCCGACTACTCTACCTGTCTTGACCCTGACCCTGAACCCGCCTGCCGTCCTGTAACTTTGCCCTACCTCTGGATTACCAACCTCTGCCTGACCTGACCCTGAGCCTGCTTGCCGTCCTGTACGTTTGCCCCTATACTCTGGATTAATGACCCCTGCCTGCCTTGACTTGTCGTTGCCTGCCCGTTGCTATAATAAACATTGTTATTTTGACAGTCTGCATCTGAGTCTTACCTTGATTCCTGATAGATATGGTGTGTGGTCCTCCCGCTATGACTTGGGAAACCATTCAGATTATTAGTCTACAGATTAAATAAATTACGATGAACTTCACATGGTGTTGAAAGTGCACACTGTGAGCCTGATGCTCCTTTCCAATAAATATTGAGGGTCTTATTCTGGTGACATGATGCTTGAATGCTCTTATCAATAATAATCTTATCATGTAGACCAGCCTATTGGCACTGTATCTGTGAGATAGTAGAGAGATAGAGTAGGTATATTTACAATTTACTGCAACAGTTTTTGTGACAAAAATACTGGGGGGTAAGACTGAAATGTATTATTTAAGATGCATTTTGAAGAGGTAGGGTTTCAGAAGTTTTCGGAAGTTGGGCAGGGACTCAAACAGTATCAAATTAAGTAAAATTGCATTTGTCATACGTGCCGAACTGGTTTAGACTTCACCGTGAATGCTTGCTGACAAGCCCTTCCCAAAGATGCAGAGTTAAAAAATAATAATAAAAATTAAAATAGAAACACAAGAGCAATAAAATATAAGAATGGAGCTAAATACAGGAAGTACCAGTACCAGTAGGGGTCCTAAATAACAGGGAGCTCAGCCCCAGTGATGTACTAGGCTGTCTGCACCAACCTCTGTAGCGCTTTGTGGTCGAAGGAGGGGAATTTGCCATACTAAGCAGTGACGCAGCCAGTCAAGATGCTCTCGATGGTGCGGCTTTAGAACCTTTTGAGGCTCCGAGACCCCATGTCAAATCTTTTCATCCTCCTGAGGGGGAAGAGGTGCTGTCGGGCCCTCTTCACGACTCTGCGGGTGTGTGGGGACCATGTTAAGCCTTTAGTGATGTGGATACCAAGGAACTTGATGCTTTTGACCTGCTCCACCTCAGCCCTGTTGATGTGGATGAGGGCGTGCTCTCTCCTCCTGTAGTCCACGATCAGCTCCTTGGTCTCATTGACATTTAGGGAGAGGTTGTTGTCCTGGCACCACACTGCTAAGTCTCTGACATCCTCCCTGTAGACTGTCTCATCACCGCCAGTGAGCAGGCCTACCACCATTTTGTAGTCAGCAAAGTTGATGATGGGGTTGGAGTCATGTTGATCGTAAACTTGGTGGAGGTGTTGCTTGTTGCCGACCCTCACCATGTGAGTGCTACAGGGCAATAGTTATTTTAACAGGTTACCTTGAAGTTCTTGGGAACAGGGACAATGGTGGTAAATTTGAAACTTGTTGGGATTACAGACTGGGAGAGATTGAAAATATCTGTGAAGACACTTGCCAGCTGGTCTGCACATGCTTTAAGAATATACCCTGGTATTCCAATTGGCTCGGCGGTTCATGAGTATTAACCTTTTTAAGTTTTACTCACATCGGCCATAAAGAGCATATTCACACATGTTGGGATTATAGACAGGGACAAGGAGAGATTGAAAATGTCTGTGAAGACACTTGCCAGCTGGTCTGCGCATGCTTTAAGAATGTGCCCTGGTATTCTGTATGGACGGGTGGCCTTGCGAGTGTTTGTCTTTCACGCAAGACTCATTGTTGCATTCCTCAAAGCATGCATAAAATGCATCACTGGGCATCTCACAGATGGGTTTCCCTTTGTAATCTGTTATCATCTGCAAGCCCTGCCACATACTACGAGTGTCGGAACCGGTGAAATAGGATTCCACCCTCCTCCTATATTGTCCCTTTGCATGTTTGATTTCTCATCGGAGGTCATAGCAAACTTTCTTGTATGCGTCCGTGTTCTGTTCCTTGTAAGCGGTAGCTCTAGCCTTTAGCTTTTTGGATACGTTTGTATAGTCACTGTGGGGATGACGTTGTCTATGCACTTATTGATGAATCCCATGACTGATGTGGTTAACTCCTCAATGCTTTCGGATGAATCCTGGAACATATCCCAGTCTGCACTAGTAAAACAGGCGTGTAGCCTCGCGTCTGATTCATCAGGCCACTTCCATATTGAGCGCATCACTGGTACTTCCCATTTGAGCTTTTGTTTGTAAACAGAAAGCAGGATAATAGATTTGCAGAAGGGATGACGAGGGAGGGCCTTGTATCTGTTTCTGTGTGTAGAATAAAAGTGATTTAGAGTTTTAGCTCCCCACTTTTGTGGCAGTGAGGTAGAACAGTTGTAAGTCTCCTCCCATTAGAAACACTGCCTCTGGGTGAGCGGTTCCTTGTTTGTTTATAACCCCATACAGTTTCTTGAGTGCAGAAGTGGTGTTGGCTTGTGAAGGGATGTAGACAGCCATGATAATTACATATGAGAACTCTCTTGGTAAATAAATGGGTCTTCAGTTTAGCATGAGGTATTCTATATCAGGTGAGCAAACGCTCAAGATTTACTTCACAATGGAAATGGCGCAACACTAAACACTACGTACACCGACATCCAGCCACGTCTCTGCAAGTCATGTAATATTGCAGTTTTTCAAGTCTCTCTGAAAGGAAACTCTCAAACAAAGCTCATCCATCTTATTCTCTAATGACTGGACATTTGCCAATAGAACGAAGGAGAGTGCTGGTCGATTTTCTCTTTGTCAGTCTCACCAGGATGCTGGCTCGTCTACTGCATCTACTCCTGCTGCGTTTTGGCAGCCCATAAAACAAAGGAATGCAATCCGGTATGAACAAGGGAACAGCTGAGTCGGAGTCAGATTTGAAGTCGAAATCGAGGTTAGTTACTGCCGATCTGACGTCCAGAAGTGCTTGGCGTTCATATGAGGTAATAGTATGAACTTTCTGTACAAAAAAGTAAAGATACCAATGAAAAAAACTCTCTAAATAGCAAAGTTGGGTTGGAACTCGTAAGATCTTCTCCATCGGACTTGAGCAAGACTGACAGTCCTTAGTTGAACCTAAGGTTGTGTCGGAGGTTAGTGTTAAAGTTGCAGGGTTGGGTTGGGTCAGGGGAGGAAATGTGTTAATGGTTAGTACAGGCGCTCAATGGATTTAGATGGAAATCAATATTGTTCATCAAATCAAATTTTATTTGTCACATACATATGTTTAGCAGATGTTATCGCGGGTGTAGCGAAATGCTTGTGTTTCTAGCTCCAACAGTGCAGTCATATCTAACAATTCACAACAATACACACAATACACACAACATAAATGTAAAAGAATGGAATTAAGGAATATATAAATATTAGGATGAGCAATGTCAGAGTGGCATAGACTACATACAGTAGAATAGAAAACAGCATGTACAGTGGTTCTTCCTTTCAAAGTTGAGGCGAGCTGCAGCACAGCTTGCAGGGTGCCACAGAATTTATTTAAGTGTCAGCCATTGTTGCCAGAATGATGCAATTTACCACAATCTGCCACCATCTACCACAAACGGTCGCTGCATAAGCTCAAAACATTTAAAGGAAGAACCACTGTACATATGAGATGAGTAAAGAAAAAATATGTAAACATTTTTAAAGTGACTAATGTTCCATTATTGAAGTGGCCAGTGTTCCATTATTTAAGTGGCCAGTGATTTCAAGTCTATGTATATGGGGCAGCAGGAGCTAATCCTGCCTCTTAGGTGCATGGTTACGTAAACCGGAAGCCGCCTAGTGATGGCTGTTTAACAGTCTGATGGCCTTGAGATAGAAGCGGGATTTCAATCTCTCGTTCCCAGGTTTGATGCACCAGTACTGACCTCGCCTTCTGGATGGTCATGGGTTGAACAGGCAGTGGCTCTGGTGGTTGTTGTCCTTGATGATCTTTATGGCCGTCCTGTGACATTGGGTGGTGTAGGTGTCCTGGAGGGCAGGTAGTTTGCCCCCGGTGAACCATTGTGCAGACCGCACCACCCTCTGGAGAGCCCTGTGGTTGCGGGCGGTGCAGTTGCCGTATCAGGCGGTGATACAGCCCGACAGGATGCTCTCAATTGTGCATCTGTAAATGTTTGTGAGGATTTGATGTGCCAATCTAAATTTCTTCGGCCTCCTGAGGTTGAAAAGATGCTGTTGCTCCTTCTTCACCACACTGTCTGTTTGGGGGGACCATTTCAGATTGTCAGTGATGTGTATGCTGAGGAACTTGAAGCTTTCCACCTGCTCCGCTGCGGCCCCGTCGATGTGGATAGGGGGCTGCTCCCTCTGCTGTTTCCGGAAGTTCACGATCAGCTCCTTTGTTTTGTCGACATTGAGTGAGAGGTGATTTTTCTGCCACCACACTCCCAGGGACCTCCCCTCCTCTTTGTAGGCTGTCTCGTCATTGTTGAGAATCAGGCCTACTACTGTTGTGTTGTCTGCAAACGTGATGATTGAGTTGGAGGCGTGTGTGGCCACGCAGTTATGGGTGAACAGGGAGTACAGGAGGGGGCTGAGCACGCACCCTTCACCACCAGGGTGCGGCCCATCAGGAAGTCCAGGACCCAATTGCACAGGGCGGGGTTCAGACCAAGGGCTCCGAGCGTAGTGATGAGCTTGGAGGGTTCTATGGTGTTGAATGCTAAGCTATAGTCAATGAACAGCAATCTTACATAGGTATTCGTCTTGTCCAGATGGGATAGGGCACTGTGGATCTATTGGGGCGGTAAGCAAATTGAAGTGGGTCTAGGGTGTCAGGTAAGGTAGAGGTGATATGATCCTTAACTAGCCTCTCAAAGGACTTCATGATGACAGAAGTGAGTGCTACAGGGTAATGCCTTTCTCTGTGTGTTATCGTATGTGTCTGGAAAACTATTACAACAATCCATCACCGCCCAATGCTGGACTATAAAGACATCAGGAAGAGGATGAGAAGGAAAGGGGAGAAGAGGGGGATAGGTATAATCTATACAGGGAGAAGGAGAAGATGGATGGATGTACTATATACACAGCTCCACCATTGTGTCAAATTATTTATATACCACCAGTAAAGACAATCAAATACTAAATTAAATTGACAATACAATAAATCTCACTCACTGAATGGTTTAAAAATAATGGTATACCAAGCAGCCTGGAAGTAATAAAAAAAATGGCCACCTGTGTCAGTTTCACTTGAACTTTTAGTGTCTTTCCAGGGCCTGAGCTTTCTTTCAAACAGTAGTAAAACCGCCACCAGTGAGTGTCAATGGCTCACAAAGGTATCATCCAGGCTAGTTATTGACTCTGACAGATCAGAGGTTGACTAAGTAACCCTCCCGAGGCCTATATATTTGTTCTAGCCTCTCTGCTACAGGAGCTAATCCTGTATGTTTGTTTGGAGATTACTGCCACATCTGCTGCTCGCCCAGAACCACTGTTTGGTTTCCATGTACTGTCAGACCAATAGGGCTGTCCCCTAACCTGAGCCGAGATAATATATTGTTGTGATAATGTTCCACCATAGACTTAGATAGAAATCACATCATTGTATCTGTCCCATTATGGCATATGTTAGAGCATGTGCCTTTGAGGCTATCTACATTTTGTAAGTAGTCAATGTTTTTCTTCTACTACATATATGAGTTGGCAAACAACCTGAAATGGTATATACTGCCACCTGTAGTGTGTTGTTTGAAAAGGTATAAAGCCAAAGTTAGCGATTTACTGCCACCTGCAGTCATGGAATGTTTACTCACAAGTACAATTAATTTGCTGATCTCTCCTGATGACCTGGACAAAATGATTTAATCATTCCTTCACCTAAAGGAAGTCACACCCAGTTGACGACTCCAAAATGGTGAACGTCCTCAATGGAGGTGCTCATGCTAAAACAAGCTTTTGTCCTCTATCATTCTCTATTGCCACGCCACGCCCATCTGACTATTACTGCTCTGGTCTGGTTCCTCAGCGTAGGAAGAACCAGGCCAGAGCAGTATAGTGCAGATAGGCTTGGCTGGAACCATGCTAGAAAGGAAAATGTGAGAAACGGAGCCAGAATAGTACAGGTCAGGTCGGTACAATAGCATGGAAAGGATATGTGTTTCCCTATCCCTATATGATGCTCATTGCTATAGGATCCAGGGGTTTTCCCTTGTGCAATGCTCTTGACCAGGAAACATTCTGGGCCTTAGTTAGTGTATACAGTACTTCGTCATTGCCCAAGTGTAGCCTACCACTCTTATAGTATACATAAGTGGAGAATGCTGAGGGGAGGACGGCTCATAACAATGTCTGGAACGGAGCAAATGGAATGGCATCAAAAACATGGAAACCATGTGTTGGATTTATTTCATACCATTCCACCAATTCCGCTCCATTCATTATCACGAGCCCATCCTCCCCAATTAAGGTACCACCAACCTCCTGTGGTATACATGTACAGTGCATTCGGGAGGTATTCAGACCCCTTCCCTTTTTCCACATTGTTACGTTATTCTAAAATGTATACAGCCTTATTCTAAAATGTATTAAATGTTTTCCTCATCAATCTACACATAATACCCCATAATTACGAAGTGAAAACAGGTTTTCAGAAATTCCTTATTTACAAGTATTCAGACTATTTGCTAAGAGACTCGACATTGAGCTCAGGTGCACCCTGTTTACATTGATTATACTTGAGATGGTTCTACAAATTGATTGGAGTCCACCTGTGGTAAATTCAATTGATTGGACATGATTTGCAAAGGCACACACCTGTCTATATAAGGTCTCACAGTTGACAGTGCATGTCAGCGCAAAAACCAAGCCATAAGGTCGAAGAAAATGTCCGTGGAGCTCCGAGACAGGATTGTGTCGAGGCACAGATCTAGGGAAGGGTACCAACACATTTCTGCAGCATTGAAGGTCCCCAAGAATACAGTGGCCTCCATCATTATTACATGGAAGAGGTTTGGAACCACCAGGACTCTTTCTAAAGCTGTCTGCCTGGCCAAACTGAGCAATTGGGGGAGAAGGGCCTTTGTCAGGCAGGTGACCAAGAACTCGATGTCACTCTGACAGAGCTCCAGAGTTCCTCTGTGGAGATGGGAGAACCTTCCAGAAGGACAACCATCTCTGCAGCAACAATCGGGCCTTTATTGTAGAGTGGCCAGACGGGAAGCCACTACTCATTAAAAGGCACGATACCTCTCTTGGAAACAAGATTCTCTAGTCTGATGAAACCAAGATTGAACTCTTTGACCTGAATGCCAAGCGTCACATCTGAAATAAACCTGGCGCCGTCCCTACGGTGAAGTATGGTGGTGGCAGCATCATGCTGTGGGGATGTTTTTCAGTGGCAAGGACTGGGAGACTAGTAAAGATAGAGGCTAAGATGAACTGAGCAAAGTACAGAGAGAGCATTGATGAAAACCTGCTCCAGTCCTCAGGACCTCAGAATGGGGCGAAGACTCACTTTCCAACAGGACAACCACCCTAAGCACACAGCCAAGACAATGCATAAGTGGCTTCGGGACAAGTCTCTGAATGTTCTTGAGTGACGCAGCAAGAGCAGGGACTTGAACCCAATCTAACATCTCTGGAGAGACCTGAAAATTGCTGTGCAACGACACTCCCCATCCAATCTGACAGAGCTTGAGATGATCTGCTGAGAAGAATAGGAGAAACTCTCCGAATACAGCTGTGCCAAGCTTGTAGCATCATACCCAAGAAGATTCAAGGCTGTAGTCGCGGCCAAAGTACTAAGTAAAGGGTCTGAATACTTTTGTAAATGTGATATTTCAGTTTTTGTTTTTGATAAATTAGAAAAAAAATCTAAAAATCTGCTTTGTCATTATGGGATATTGTGTGTAGATTGATGAGGGAAAAAACATTTAATCCATTTTAGAATAAGGCTGTAAAAGTCAAGGGGTCTGAATACTTTCCGAATGCACTGTATGTGATGGCTTTAGGTGTATCCCACCAGGCGTGGGGTGCTGGGGAAGCTCTTCCTTATGCCCATGCACTTCTCCTGATCCAGGAACAAGGAGTTAGCCTTGATGGATAGGTCATGCTCCAGGGCAGCCTTGGTCTTCACCAGCTTCTGCAGGGTGTTCTCCGCCTCCATCAATCTCTCACGCAGCTTGTGGATGGTGTCCTCTATCTCCCTCACTTCTCCCACCAGTCTGGAAATAGCGATAAGGATAGGGACAAGACAAACGGAGGAGAAGAGGTAAATGGCAGAGAAGGAAGGGAATGTACGTGTAAAACGTCCTCATTTTACAGGCTATAAAATACCCACAACATGTTCGAGCCCTACCTGTGGTGTGGGTTGTCCCTGCAGAGCTCCACGTTGGGCCTGCGTGTCCTCTCGTCCAGCCTGGTCTGGGCCACCTTCAGGGGGCATTCCTTGTCCCTCAGAGCCTTCTTCAGGCTCTCTATCAGCATCTCTGTCTGGAAGATTTCCTGGAGGGTCTGCCAGTAGAAACAGGCGAGAGGGATGGTGAGACGATCCAGGGAGTAAGGAAACATAGGAATTTAAGTGGTCAGGAATGGAGCAGTTCTAGCGGTTGAAATGGCGCTGTTCCAACCAGTTTACATATGGAACTGTCTATAATGCTATGGGCGTCATTGCAACCAGTTTTGCCTGCTGTGTAAGGGTTTGAGGTAAAGAGTTCTAGGAAACTCAAAGAACTTGTTTATTTACACCACACAGTTAGGTGATGTGAAATGTATAGTACAGATGCAGGTGTCTGAAAAAGCAAAACTAACACCAAATGTAACTGTAGATCAAATCAGATTAACACTGTACTGTACAGTACTTTCCTCCTTCTCATCCCACCATCACATTATCATGTTATCTCATTCCCCTGAATCACTCAACCACTCCTCAGAACCGTCCCTGGCTGACTGACTGGCTGAGTGGCGTTATTAAAGACGGTGAGCCTCACATCATAGCTGCTGTCAATGGATAAACCCAGAGAACAGCTGAGGTGGATAGAGCCCTGCAACATCCAATTAACCGTCCGACAACAATGGGCTCCAGTGTCTACTACTCCACTACCAAGGGTATGTATCAGTGGAAAGTGTTGAACACAGGCAATGCAAGATACATCTAGTTTTGGTGTCCTTCTTTTGACAAGACTATTTAGCCTGGCAGTAACAAAGTTTGGTGAATTAGTTTGCATGCCTGGGTTCCATAACACGAGTACTGTAAAAATAAGGCCTAGACCAGTGAAGAGGGTGATCACTCCACCAAACTCACATGTCTCTGCCCATCAAACGCTGATCTTGTGAGACACAAGTAAAAGGGGCTGAAAGGAGTTTTATTTTTCTCCTCATTGAACAGTAAAAGCAATGTGATAGGATTAAACCTTTGTTTTCCATTATCATGAAAGATGTCACGTGAAAATGCAATAGACCCTTGAATAGTTTGTTTACAACCCTGGAGAAAAAATTGCATAGACCAGCATAGGCTGGTGACCAGCCTTCGTTGTGTTTTCGCTAGTGATGGAAAACCGAGGCTGTCTGAAGACTTCGAGGCTTTCACCAAATTGTTCCGAAATACAGTTCATTACTCAGAGCTTCATTATCTGTTCACAATGCACATGAGTGACATTTGCTGTTGAACAATAAATAGCAGCCTGTGACTTTTAGATAGACATTCTTTTCCTCCACTGTTTTCATCAAAATTCCGTGGCGCAGCAGTTATTGACTTTCGCAACCTATAATCAGTTGGAATACCAGGCTTGCATACATCAACACAGAAGTGTATACTATACTAAATAAAACAAATGATTTTAACAACAGTGTGGTTTCACATAAAACAATTTTCAAAATAGTGTGCCTTCAACAGGATTCGACATCATACCCTCATTCCCCTGAGTATTCCGTTGTACCAGTCGGATGAAACTTTTTGTACAAAATCCCAAACTTTTTATAGTCCCGTACTCCTTCAAACATTAAACCTCCAGCTACGTACCCCCTCTAGCACCAGGGTCACCGCACTCTTAAATTTCGTTTTTTTGCCATCATTGTAAGCCTGCCACACACACACACTATACAATACATTTATTAAACATAAGAATGTGTGTGATTTTTTTATCACAACCCTGCTTGTGGGAAGTGACAAAGAGCTCTTATAGGACCAGGGTACAAATAATAATATAATAATAATCAATCATTTTGCTCTTTATTTAACCATCTTACATTCAGTATATAACCTTATTTGTTCATCTAAAATTGTGAATAACTCACCACAGGTTAATTAGAAGGGTGTAATTTAAAGGATGCACATAACTCTGCAATATTGGGTTATATTGGAGAGAGTCTCAGTCTTAAATAATTTTCCACACAGTCTGTGCCTGTATTTAGTTTTCATGCTAGCGAGGGCCGAGAATACACTCTCACATAGGTACGTAGTTGCAAAGGGCATCAATGTCTTAACAGCGCTATTTGCCAAGGCAGGATCCTCTAAGTGCAGCCCAATCCAGAAATATGGCAGTGGCTTCTGATTAAATTCAATTTTCACAGAACGCTTGCTGCAATTTCGAGGCTCTCTTCATCAGATATCGGTAAGTGAACTGGAGGCAGGACATGAAATGGATAATGAATCCATTTGTTTGAGTCATCCGTTTTGGGAAAGCACCTGCATAATTGCGCACCCAACTCACTCAGGTGCTCCACTATATCACATTTAACATTGCCCGCAAGATCGAGTTTATTTGCTGTTAAGGATACAGGTATCCTGTGTGTGTGTGTGTGTGTGTGTGTGTGTGTGTGTGTGTGTGTGTGTGTGTGTGTGTGTGTGTGTGTGTGTGTGTGTGTGTGTGTGTGTGTGTGTGTGTGTGTGTGTGTGTGTGTGTGTGTGTGTGTGTGTGTGTGTGTGTGTGTGCTCTCCTTCTCCCCTCACAGGTGAAAATCTTCACTCCCCAATCAGTCACCAATCAATCATCAATCAGAAGACACACCTCCTCCTGTTTTCCGACCCTATCACAGTTCCTTTCCCTTGGTTTAAAAACCCTGTCAGTTGTTTGCTCTTGAGCTCAATCTCTCTCTGTAAATGCCATGTCTGTAGGTCTCTGTGTTTCACTCTCTCGGTGTGTATTAACCTCTCTTTTGTTTGAGCACCTCCATAGCACTTTGTCATCACCTGTGAGTATTGTTTTGGGTATTGTGTTTGATTGCTGGTGGGAAAAGGGGAAACCAAGACAAGTCGCCCATGGGCATACACTACCCGTAGGTAAACTGTTAAATACACTAGTTAGAACTGAGTGGACCACCCACTGTATTTTTGGTTAGTTAGCTGTTAAAGTAGGCTAGTCTAGCTTCGGTATTTTTATACTTATTGTTTCTTTCCTTGGGTCCAGCTTAGCCCCTTTTCCTGCTCCCCCCATTACCGTATGTTTTCAAATAAACCTTGAGTTTGACAGTGGATTTCAGTTCTGGTTATTTCGTTCTCACTCTTACTTTGTCACAATTATAATTTGCATGAGTTATGTTACGGGTCTCATTACCATCCCCCCCTAGACTGTCGGGCCAAAAGGGATCCGTAACATTTGCACACAAAAAATACAATGATGGAAAGACCTGTGTGTTGTCCTTGTTAATGCAGACAGAGAAGAGCTACAATTTCTTCACAGCCTCAGTTTTGTCCCGCACATTGAATACAGTTGTGGAGAGTCCCTGTAATCCTAGATTCAGATCATTCAGGTGAGAAAAGACATCACCCAGATAGGCCAGTCGTGTGAGAAACTCATCGTCAGTAAAGAGAACTTTAAACTTGTCTCTCTATTAAAAAAAACATGTCAATACTTTTCCCCTTAACAACCAACGCACTTCTGTACATTGTAAAATCGTTACATGGTCACTGCCCATATCATTGCATAGTGCAGAAAATACAAGAGTTCAGGGGCTTTACTTTAACAAAGTTAACCATTTTCACTGTAGTGTCCAAAACGTCTTTCAAGCTGTCAGGCATTCCCTTGGCAGCAAGAGCCTCTCGATGTACGCTGCAGTGTACCCAGGTGGCGTCAGGAGCAACTGCTTGCACACGCGTTACCACTCCACTATGTCTCACTGTCATGGCTTTTGCACCATCAGTACAGATACCATTAATAAGAAGGGGCTAGTAGCGTCTTATATGGTGAGCTACTGAGTGGCTAGGACAGGCAAGCCCCATACTATTGTGGAGGACTTAATTCTTAAATTATTTTTAAAGTACTGGATAGCTTTGTGACATCAAATGGATTTTGGTGGTCAAGATGTGTTGCTTTTATACATGACTTACTACTCGAAAGTCATCTTATTTTTCAAATTGGCATGTTTTGTTTCAAAATGTCTGTGCAAAAGTGAAGGTTTCATTGAGTTGTGAGCTAGTGATTTTGTGGCTGAGGAAAGGCACTACTCCCGATATAAGTGAAGCCCAAATCAATGTAGTTCTCATCATATTTGTGCCTCTTCTATGGTGCAGGTGTAATACTGCTGGTATGTGTCTCTATGGACGCCGGCCTTTTTTTCTTCCAATTATCAATTTTCGCGCAAACGGAATGAGCAGCAGCTATGTTTGGCTACATACTGACCGTTAGTGGAATTCCTGCGAGATGGTAATCTTTCATGTGATTGGATGTTAATTAGTTGACTAGGCTACCTGTATTTGACGTTGTGTTATTTCACTTCAACACTAGATGGTTTAATTGTATTTTTGACAGTGAAACGAGGCAAGAAAAAAAACTGCCCCAGATGTATAGCCCCTTTGGAAAATATAAATGGACTGTTTGAAAATGTGAAGATTTTTTTCTTCTAAAACAAAATACAAAATAAGTAAAAAAAAAAAATGTGAATCACATTTTTATTTGGCGTACCCCGGCGGCATTGCGCGTACCCCTGAGGGGAATACCTGATCTACACTGATTTGGATTTAACAAGTGACATCAGTTCACGGGCAGTGCAAGCATATTTATGTTCGGGAGAAAGTAAATGCAAAACATTATGAATTCAAATGATCTGTTTACAGGTCCATATCAATTTGTTATTTTTGTGTTTCAGAAACGATCAGATACAGTAAATGTCAGCAAACTTTCTGTTAACACTGCTAAAGACATTTGATCAAGTTTACCATTTATTTCCCTTAGATGTACTGTCTTGGCCTAATTCCAATACCTACAAAGTAGACCGCAAATAAGGGTGTTATTGTCACCATAAAAGGTGACAATTCAGGCAGAGTTATAATGCTCCTTCACATTTGCACAGTTTTACATCAGTTTTTTTTGTATTTTATTAGGATCCCCATTAGCTGTTGCGAAAGCAGCAGCTAAAGCTCAAGGACAGAACTACATACATAGCCTACATATCAACAAAAAATATATAGGTAAATTAGGGGAGAGGCTTTGTGCCGTGACGTGTTGCTTTATGTTTAAAAAAAACCCAGGTTTGCTGTTCATTTGAGCAATATGAGATGTATGGGAGTTTTATGTGATAATGGCTCCATATAATACTGCACACTTTCTTGAATTTGTTCTGGATTTGGGGACTGTAAAAAGACCCTTAGTGGCATGTCTGGTGGGGTAACTGTGTGTGTCAGAGCTGTGTGTAAGTTGGCTATGCAAACAATTTGGAATTTGAAACACATTCACATGTCTTATAAAAAGAAGTGATGCAGTCAGTCTCTCCTCAACTTTTAGCCAAGAGAGACTGGCATGCATATAATGCACATTTGATTACAATGTAAGACGTGCCACTCTGTTCTGGGCCAGCTGCAGTTTAACTAGGTCTTTCTTTGCAGCACTTGACTACATGACTGGACAATAGTCAAGATAAGACAACTAGAGGACAGTATGACTCAAAATAGCAGAGCATCTCTTCATTATGGACAGAGCTCTTCCCCATCTTTACAACCATTGAATCTACAGTATATGTTTTTACCACGACTCCATAACTTGTTCAACATAATCAGGTTCAGCTGAGGTTAGGGTTAGAGTTTAGGGAATGATTTGCACCAAATATAATGGTCTTAGTTTTAGAGTTTATTACTGGACACCCATTCCAAAACTGACTCCTTGTAAAGAGTTTTAATGTCTTCATTAGCTGTGGTTGCTGACATGTATATGGTTGAATCATCAGCATACAAGGACACACAAGCTGTGTTTAAGGCAAGTGGCAGGTCATTGGTAAAAATAGAATAGTAGAGGACCTAGAGAGCTGCCCGGTGGTACACCACACCCTACATGTTTGACATTGGAGACGCTTTCATAAAATAAAATTGATTAGATATCTAGGAATCAACACTATGGCAGAGGTTGAAAATCCATAAAACTATGAAAAAACACATGGAATCATGTAGTAACCAAAAAAGTGTTAAACAAATTAAAATATATTTTATATTTGAGATGCTTGAAAGTAGCCACACTTTGCCTTGATGACAGGTTTGCACACTCTTGGCATTCTCTAAACCAGCTTCAATAGGTAGTCACTTGGAATGCTTTTCAATTAACAGGTGTGCCTTGCTAAAGGTTCATTTGAGAAATGTTGTTTCTTTTAAAGATTAAGATTTAAAGAACTTTTAAAGATTCTATGGTGCTATGGTGAAACTGGCTCTCATGAGGACCGCCACAGGAAAGGAAGACCCAGAGTTACCTCTGCTGCAGAGGATAAGTTCTTTAGAGATTGCAGCCTCAGAAATTGCAGACCAAATAAATGCTGCACAGAGTTCAAGTAACAGACACATTTCAATATCATCTTTTCTGAGGAGACTGCATGAATCAGGCCTTCATGGTTGAAATGCTGCAAAGAAACCACTACTAAAGGACACCAATAAGAAGAAGAGACTTGCTTGGTCCAAGAAACAATAGCAATGGACATTAGACCGGTCTAATCTGTCAAAATTTGAGACTTTTGGTTCCAACTGAAGTGTCTTTGTGTGACGCAGAGTAGGTGAACGGATGCTCTCCGTATGTGTGGTTCCCACCGTGAAGCATGGAGGAGGAGTTGTGATGGTGTGGGGATGCTTTGCTGGTGACACTAAGTGATTTATTTAAAATTCAAGGAACACTTAACCAGCATGGCTACCACAGCATTCTGCAAAAATATCATTTGTTTTTCAACAGGATAATGACCCAACACACCTCCAGGCTGTGTAAGGGCTATTTGACCAAGAAGGAGAGTGATGGAGTGCTGCATCAGATGACCTGGCCTCCACAATCACCCAACCTCAACCCATTTGAACTGGTCTGGGATGAGTTGGACCACAGAGTGAAGGAAAAGCATCCAACAAGTTTTCAGCATATGTGGGAACTCCTTCAAGACTGTTCCAGTTGAAGCTGTTTGTGAGAATGCCAAGAGTGTGCAAAGCTGTCATCAAGGCAATGGGTGGCTACTTTGAAGAATCTAAAACATGTTTTGATTTGTTTTAACACTTTTTTGGTTACTACATGATTCCATATGTGTTATTTCATAGTTTTGATGTCTTCACTATTATTCTACAATGCAGAAAATAGTAAAAGTAAAGAAAAACCCTTGAATGAGTAGGTGTGTCCAAACTTTTGAATGGTACTGTATGTAAATTTGATATTTCTGAATTTGATTTTCAATAAAATAGCAAAAATGTCTAAAATCATGTTTTCAATTTGTGATAATGGGGTATTGTGTGTAGATAAAGGTAAAACATATATATTGATTCCATTTTGAATTTAGGCTGTAACGCAACAAAATGTGGAATAAGTCAAGGGGTATGAATACTTTCTGAAGGCACTGTATCTAGCTATATAAACCACAACCCTCTGCAAAAATGCCTGTTCCGATATTATTTACGAGGCAGTATCTATTTGAATTAGGTAAGAGAATATCATGTTACTATCGTTGTATTAAAATGAGAGTTAAGGTGATTGCTCCTTGTTCCCTTAATAATGCATCCAAGTGTTTCACATGGGGAGGGGACGAGTAACTTTATGTTTAAACTTTATCAATGTTGAAGCAACAGTCATTTTTTATACTTTCGTCATCATGCTTTGATCTGGTTTCCTGAAAAACATGATTTTTACTGGTCATGACCTCTAAAAACATTACTTTGCAAGCCAGCATAATGTGACTTTATGCTGGTTTTACTTTAACTTATGCTGGTCACCAGTGTCCAAAACACAGCGAATGATGGTCATCAGTGAAAAACACAATGAAGGCTGGTCACCAGCTAAATCACAACGAAGGCTGGTTACTAGCGAAAACACACCAAAGGCTGGTTTAGCAGCTTGATCAGCTAGACCATGGGGACAAGAGGTCCGAGACTGTATCGACAAGAAGAGACAAGAAAAATGCGAGTCCAATAAAAGACCATGATGGTAATTTTGTCAAATCCCCACCATAATAAGAGTTCAAAATGTCAAGTATTTCTGTGTTCATATTTCAGAACAACATATGGATTCTTTAGACATTCAGAATAGTGAATAAATGCAGGCTCAGGGAGAATAGAGCCACTATACAAACTATTACCAACCCAAACACAGTGGAGCACAATGAGCCTTCTACACCTTCAGAGAAGGGCTAAGGATTTATAAAATAATGATTATAATAACATAATAATAATGATAATTAGATTATTATTTTCAATTAAGTTCTGATTTAATCCCTTCAGTTTTGTTGGAAAGGAAAGGGTTAATTTAGAAGAGAAATAAAATCCAATCAGAATTTTTCCTTGCTGGTCTCTGGGGAGATAAATCTAGCTAGCTAAGTCAGCAATGGGCAAGGCCATCAGAAGCTGTTGCTGTTGTTAATCCTCTTTTTGAAAAGAATGTGTGTGTGTGAAACATTGTTGCATTTAAAGTGGAAGCAACAGCACTTTACCAACATGAAATCTTATTAAAATGTGTTCATATACACCCCCAGGAAGATTATGACACTTAAAAAAAAGAATTCTGACAACATTCTTTTGGTGAACACATTCGCCAAAAGCCACAATGTAGACCTGAATGGATTTCTGCAAATATGTAAACACCACAGGAGTCCTCTTACTTTTGGAAACTTTACAATCCTATTGATCAAACAACCATGAAAAGGTAGGCTCTCCCTCCCCCAGTTATGCACGTCAATAACAACAAGATCAACAACTATTCCTAGCCAGAGCAAGATGAGCAAAAATCTAACGAAGGAACATTAGATAAACACTCTCAAACTTTTTCAAAATTGCACTGATAAACGATGGGGAACTGTAGCCTCCTCATCCTTCTGCAGCTTGCCTGCCAATGCATACTTGTCCTAACCAAGCACCCAAGCTAACTGGCTAAAGTTGGCTAGCTGGTTAGCTAGCTACTTCCAATCACAAATGAGAGAACACCTCACTCTGCCATTTTACTCTCCGATGCAGAGCTGATTAGGCTGTTTACATGATATCTAGAGCGTTCTTGACTAACTATTACTTCCCCCCCCCCCTACATTTACTGACACCGGTCATATTCAGCAGGTGTTGCATGTTTGTAATTTCGTAATTTGTTCTGTGCTCTGGCACACTCAAACAAGAGTACTCTGTAAGTAGATAGCATATTTGCATTGCAAATTCACTTTGGCTAACTGTATAGCAGTCTGTCAAGTTCTTGCTAGCTAACCAAATGACACCTGCATCTCTGTGTATAGCCAACAAAAAACATTATGAGGGTAAAAAAAATCAATCACTCACCCACACCTCAAATGGCATGACATGACCTTCTCCTAGCAGCTAGCTATCAAGCTAATGTTAGGCTCCGTGTTTTTAGTTTGCTACATAAATATTCTAGCATATTAGCCACATTATGAATGACTTGTGATCATTGCCCTTGCTAGTTTGAGTGTATTGACATTCCCAGCCTTAGTTACATTTGTCAGTTTTTGTCCAGAATATTGAGTAATTAAAACTGAAACAGTGCATTGCGAATGGAGGCAGCAAACAACGTACCAGGCCAACTGTGATTTACAACCTGATAGCAATATTTTTGGATAATGTTTTGGTGAATTATACTAATCATGCATTGAACTGCATCCATCTATTCTGCCAACAATGTCTTAGTGTACGTCATGGAACATTGAGTTAAATATAACTTATTTTTGAAACCTCTTATAAAGTTGGTTTTGTAGCTTTTATTTTTTTGACTGATATTCTAATTGTCTGTTTGTTTCATATCTGCAAAGTTATTAAAATGCTGTCAGTTTGACTTTAAACTTTATTTCACTGGTTACTTTGTGTGCTTAATTTAAAAAAATAATTCAATAGGAAGTAATAGTTCTACATTTCGATTGGTAAATGCTTAATGGTTGTGTTTTTGTATTCTTATGATTTGATGGGTCTTGAGTACTACAACACTGGCATGCTTGTCAGACGAGCTTGACCAGCATCTGACCAGCGCTGACCAGCATAGACCAGCATGAACTAGCACGGACCAGCTTGAAATTTATGCTGGTCTATGCTGCTTTTTCAGTAGGAAAATCAATCAAAGACAGCAGTAAAATTTCAGCAATCATCAACTATGGTATGCAGGCAGTTAATAACCCCTTCCTTACTGTCCCCTGGACCTGATGTTGAAGTACAGTGATGTTTAACAAGATACACGCAAACTGCATTTCACTGAGTTGAATGGAACTAAACAAAAAAGGAATTAAACATGAAAGATGAGCTTGATGGTCATTGGTCAGGTAATGGTCAGTCACCTTAGCCAGGTGTGTCTGCAGGCTGTTCTTGGCGTCGGCGGTCTCTGACATGCGGTTGGTGAAGGCCACGTTGACCATGTTGAAATGTTTCCACATCTCATTGGACGTGACGTTCAGCAGGATCTCAATAACATCACGCAGCTTGTGGGAAGCCGCCCGCTCGCTCTGGGTGTGAAGGATGTTGTCATCCGTGAACTTTGACCACGAGTCGGGCAGGGAGAGCCTGGTCAAGTGGGTGAGAAATGACAATGGACACAATGGTCAATGAATTGGGATGCCTTTGGAAGGCATGCAGGAGATACACTGGGATGGATGTAGCTGGAGTTGAATTTGGGATTGGTGCTTTATAGTCAGAGAAAATGTGAAGCACCTGTGTCAATACAATCTGAATGTGATTACCCCTTCTGCTTTACTTCCATATCCAGTCCCGTACTAGTTTGAATGGGATTAAAGATAATATCATCCAATTTGTTGAAATGCAGTCATTTAAAGGTAGAATAAAGGTAGCAAAATGAGGTTGCTACGAGCAGCACCGCAGATATTGAGACGAGCGAGATGAAAGACTTCGCTCTCACATTGTCACACACAGTATCTGCACATGTGCAGAGAAGGGTGTGATTGCCGCCTGCATCTCGGGGCATTCCTGCATGTGGGCATTCCTGCATCTGTAGGAACCCCTTTATGCCCTTTACACTTCTCCCGGTCCATTTTTAAGCTAGGACTCTGGTAACGTTACACAGGAGGGAGGCGGGGGGCAAATGTAAGTAGCTAGCAATCTAGGACACCAATAGACACTATCCTTCTGCCGAGTACTGCCTTCAAGGCAGGTCTGTTAATGTTACAGCAAGGGCAGGTGTTCGGCAGGCGGGGGCGACGGAAACTAGGTACTTGCTAGTTAGCTGGGCCTCTGGTAGTGATGTTAAGTTTGATACAGGACCTCTGAGGCATGTGTCGAAATCACTAAGCAGTGTACTTCGAAGCAGTGTGCCGATGCCTGTATTATTTTATCAGACACATATGATCAAAGCTTAGTTTCATCAAACAACCATCTGATTGGTTTGGTAGAAGACAAAAAGGCTATGCTCCGCATGCACTACGGAGTGTGGGACGTCATCTATAATAATTTGGCTGCTATAAATTATTTTGACGAGCAGGTGCCACAAGAGTACACTGTGTTGATCAAAGCCTCGTAATGAGCCTATTTTTTTACACGATTGGCTGGAAAACCACAATCCTTCAGGAAGCTTTGTTTCTCCATCGGAGTACACAGGAGGGGACGACACCGGTAGTTAGCTAGCTAGGACACCGTAAACTGTGTCTTTTGCCTCCTCCAGCTGTGCTTCCCCACAGTTTTGTTAACGTTACAGCGAGGGAGTCTGTTTATTTATTACATCACTTCCTCACAGCTTTGATAAAGATAGGGGTGGCATGTATATCTGTTACATCTGCTATACAATAAATCAACAGATTATACAGTTGAAGTCTGAAGTTTACATACACTTAGGTTGAAGTCATTATAACTCGTTTTTCAACCACTCCACAAATTTCTTGTTTACAAACTATAGTTTTGGCAAGTTGGTTAGGACATCTACTTCGTGCATGACACAAGTGATTTTTCCAACAATTGTTTATAGATAGATTATTTGACTTATAATTCACTGTATCACAATTCCAGTAGGTCAGAAGTTTACATACACTAAGTTGTCTGTGCCTTTAAACAGTTTGGAAAATTCCAGAAAATAATGTCATGGCTTTAGAAGCTTCAGATAGGCTAATTGACATCATTTGAGTCAATTGGAGGTGTACCTGTGGATGTATTTCAAGGCCCACCTTCAAACTCAGTGCCTCTTTGCTTGACATCATAGGGAAATCAAAAGAAATCAGCCAAGACATCAGAACAAAAAATGTAGACCTCCACAAGTCTGATTCATCCTTGAAGTCGGAAGTTTACATACACCCTAGCCAAATACATTTAAACTCAATTCCTGACATGTAATCCTATTAGAAATTCCCTGTCTTAGGTCAGTTAGGATCACCACTTTATTAAAAAAGGATCACCGCTTTATTAAAAAAAACATGAAATGTCAAAATAATTGTAGAGAGAATGATTTATTTCAGCTTGCATTACTTTCATCACATTCCCAGTGAGTCAGAAGTTTACATACACTCAATTAGTATTTGGTAGCATTGCCTTTAAATTGTTTAACTTGGGTCAAACATTTCGGGTAACCTTCCACAAGCTTCCCACAATAAATTAGGTGAATTTTTCCAGTTCTGCCCACAAATTCTCTATAGGGTTGAGGTCAGGGCTTTGTGATAGCCACTCCAATACCTTGACTTTGTTGTCCTTAAAGCCATTTTGCCCCAACTTTGGAAGTATGCTTGGGGTCATTGTCCATTTGGAAGACCCATTTCCGACCAAGCTTTAACTTCTTTACTGATGTCTTGAGATGTGGCTGCACAATATCCACATAATTTGCTTCCCTCGTGATGCCATCTATTGTGCACCAGTCCTGAAACAAGTTTTAATGACTACAAACTAAGTGTATGTAAACTTCCGATTTCAACTGTATCTACAATTGTATCTGTTTTTTCGTGGATTAATTTACTTCTACCAGACGCCTTTTGTTAAGATTTTTAATTGTTTTCATTTTTGATAGTTTTTGCTCTTGAAGATCATGAAAATGTTTTACAATGTTCATGGCTGAGGGGGCAGTCCCTTTCACAGCATATACAGTATCTCCCATTTCAATCACAAAGCTGTATAGCGTCCACATCTAATGTAGTGGGTAGGTATGACTTACGAGGGGTCCAGTCTCTCGATCCCTCTGTAGTAGCTGATCCCGTCTGACGCATTCCTGAGATGGTGACACCTATTGTCTATTCTCTGGGCTGTCACCTTGTCACTGAGGTCTCTCTCCAGCTCATGCTGAGCTGCACGGTTTGACCTGATGGAAGTAACACACACAGAGGCATAGTAACACTTTAACACTTGACGTTACGCCGACAGGTGTAATGTTTTATTATGTTATGAGCATGTATGAGCCTTTGTAATGTCTTATTATAAGACTCATCATTGTAAATATATTTCTATACCTGGAGAGAGACCTTTTTTTAGCTTGCTTTTTCCTGAGTAGGGCTATTGGTTAAAATGGCCCCTACACTGCAAATTCTCCAGTGTTAAAAAACAAACAAAGCTAACACTGAGAGTGTTAAATCAACACTCTGTGGACCCATATAGATGCTGGAACAATGTTACGTCAACACAATGCTTAGTGTAAAGCAATATTCAAAAATATCCCAGAGTGCCTTGGCTTTCGAGTAAATTGTACAGTTACCACCCATGACTGTGGTTTGTTAGTGACAGAGACATCAATGTTGCTTTATCAATTTTCAGTACAACATACTTCACCAAGTGAGATCCTAAGCAAATACGTTATCGTTAAATAAATATATTGTTTAAATATATTATTTAACACAATATCGCCTGTTTAGACAGGCAGCCTAATTTGGATCTGTTTTTCACTAATTGTTTTTTTGACCAATCATATCAGCACTGAAAAATAGCTGATGTGAATAGATCTAATGTGATTTGACAAAAGAACAATTAGTGGAAAAACGAATTGAGCTGCAGGTATAAACGCCGCCTAGCATACATATTTCACAAGGCCTTATTTTAAGGGGCTAGTTCTACCCTAATAGAGGGACCTGAAACTAATACACATACACTTTGAAACAAAAATATGCCCATCATCATCATATTCCCAAGCATGCTCTATTACAGGTTGCTTTTTAAAATTGTTTGTTTCAATATCTACAGTGCATTCAGACCTGACATTTCATCAATTTTAGAAAAAGGCTGTAACGTAACAAAATGTGGAAAAAGTCAAAGGGTCTGAATACTTTCTGCAATGTATGTTTGTGGATGTACATTGATTGATTGATTGATTCATTAATTCATCTTATGTTTTTGTTCACAAGTCCAGGAATGGCTGAAAAATTGCAATATTTACCTGGAGCTAAACCTGCAGATAGAACTACTGGGTAATCTGAAAAGTCAAAGTCAATCAATCAATAATATAATAATACTTTTAGCAAAACATTTTATTTTCAATATACAATCCGTAGAAACAATGAGAATAGAAAGGTTCAGAACCTTTGTTAAACATCCCAGCTTAGTTGAACAATATATGGCAAATAGAAATCCAATTAGGATGGTGTTAAGAGATAGATGGGAGGGGTTGAATGGAGCTGAAGTTGGGACTAATAACAGCAAGATAACTAATGCAAAACATACTGTGTCCGTAAAACATATATAGGTTAAGAACCTTTTTGAAAAAGTACAGTTTGAAAGATATGGCAAATAGAAAAATAATATATGGAAGAGGTTGAGGAAGGACAAGAGTTAAAAACAAACGAAAAAAGTGTCCATTAACATATCATCAAATTGATCAGAAATACAGTGTAGACATTGTTAATGTTGTAAATGCCTATTGTAGCTGGAAACGGCAGATTTTTAATGGAACATCTACAGTGCCTTGCGAAAGTATTCGGCACACTTGAACTTTGCGACCTTTTGCCACATTTCAGGCTTCAAACATAAAGATATAAAACTGTATTTTTTTTGTGAAGAATCAACAACAAGTGGGACACAATCATGAAGTGGAACGACATTTATTGGATATTTCAAACTCTTTTAACAAATCAAAAACTGAAAAATTGGACGTGCAAAATTATTCAGCCCCTTTACTTTCAGTGCAGCAAACTCTCTCCAGAAGTTCAGTGAGGATCTCTGAATGATCCAATGTTGACCTAAATGACTAATGATGATAAATACAATCCACCTGTGTGTAATCAAGTCTCTGTATAAATGCACCTGCACTGTGATAGTCTCAGAGGTCCGTTAAAAGCGCAGAGAGCATCATGAAGAACAAGGAACACACCAGGCAGGTCCGAGATACTGTTGTGAAGAAGTTTAAAGCCGGATTTGGATACAAAAAGATTTCCCAAGCTTTAAACATCCCAAGGAGCACTGTGCAAGCGATAATATTGAAATGGAAGGAGTATCAGACCACTGCAAATCTACCAAAACCTGGCCATCCCTCTAAACTTTCAGCTCATACAAGGAGAAGACTGATCAGAGATGCAGCCAATAGGCCCATGATCACTCTGGATCAACTGCAGAGATCTACAGCTGAGGTGGGAGACTCTGTCCATAGGACAACAATCAGTCGTATATTGCACAAATCTGGCCTTTATGGAAGAGTGGCAAGAAGAAAGCCATTTCTTAAAGATATCCATAAAAAGTGTTGTTTAAAGTTTGCCACAAGCCACCTGGGAGACACACCAAACATGTGGAAGAAGGTGCTCTGGTCAGATGAAACCAAAATTGAACTTTTTGGCAGCAATGCAAAACGTTATGTTTGGTGTAAAAGCAACACAGCTCATCACCCTGAACACACCATACCCACTGTCAAACATGGTGGTGGCAGCATCATGGTTTGGGCCTGCTTTTCATCAGCAGGGACAGGAAAGATGGTTAAAATTGATGGGAAGATGGATGGAGCCAAAGACAGGACCATTCTGGAAGAAAACCTGATGGAGTCTGCAAAAGACCTGAGACTGGGACGGAGATTTGTCTTCCAACAAGACAATGATCCAAAACATAAAGCAAAATCTACAATGGAATGGTTCAAAAATAAACATAGAATGGTTAGAATGGCCAAGTCAAAGTCCAGACCTGAATCCAATCGAGAATCTGTGGAAAGAACTGAAAACTGCTGTTCACAAATGCTCTCCATCCAACCTCACTGAGCTCGAGCTGTTTTGCAAGGAGGAATGGGAAAAAATGTCAGTCTCTCGATGTGCAAAACTGATAGAGACATACCCCAAGCGACTTACAGCTGTAATCGCAGCAAAAGGTGGCGCTACAAAGTATTAACTTAAGGGGGCTGAATAATTTTGCACGCCCAATTTTTCAGTTTTTGATTTGTTAAAAAAGTTTGAAATATCCAATAAATGTCGTTCCACTTCATGATTGTGTCCCACTTGTTGTTGATTCTTCACAAAAAAATACAGTTTTATATCTTTATGTTTGAAGCCTGAAATGTGGCAAAAGGTCGCAAAGTTCAAGTGTGCCGAATACTTTCGCAAGGCACTGTACATACGTGTACAGAGGCCCATTATCAGTAACCATCACTCCTGTGTTCCAATGGCACATTGTGTTAGCTAATCCAAGTTTATCACTTTAAAAGGCTAATTGATCATTAGAAAACCCTTTTGCAATTATGTTAGCACAGCTGAAAACTGTTGTTTTATTATAGAAGCAATAAAACTGGCCTTCCTTAGACTAGTTGAGTGTCTGAAGCATCAGCATTTGTGGGTTCGATTACAGGCTCAAAATGACCAGAAACAAAGACCTTTCTTCTGATACGTGTCAGTCTATTCTTGTTCTGAGAAATTAAGGCTATTCAATGCAAGAGATGACCAAGAAACTGAAGATCTCGTACAACGCTGCGTACTACTCCCTTCACAGAATAGTGCAAACTGTCTCTAACCAGAATAGAAGGAGGAGTGGGAGGCCCCAGTGCACAACTGAGCAAGAGGACAAGTACATTAGAGTGTCTAGTTTGAGAAACACACGCCTCACAAGTCTTCAACTGGCAGATTCATTAAATAGTACCTGCAAAACACCAGTCTCAATGTCAACAGTGAAGAGGCGACTCCGGGATGCTGGCCTTCTAGGCAGAGTTGCAAAGACAAAGCCATATCTCAGACTGGCCCATAAAAAGAAGAGATTAAGATGGGCAAAAGAACACAGACACTGGACAGAGTAACTCTGCCTAGAAGGCCAGCATCCCAGAGTTGCCTCTTCACTGTTGATGTTGACACTGGTGTTTTGCGGGTACTATTTAATGAAGCTGCCAGTTTTTTTTGCAACCCTACCCGCAGGTCACATAATGCTGTCTTACAACGTTTTGGGTGGTTCCTACTGGAAACTAGCCAGAGTTCAGATTCCAATATGGGATTTATCTTTGTGAAGTATAAGAGTAACCAAACAATTATGCACAAACATAGATATTGAAGTAAACAATTCTCAAAATCAACCTGCTATAGAGCATGCTTGGAAATATGATAATGATGGGCATGGTTTTGGTTCAACGTGATGCGTATGAGTTTTAGGGTAGAACTAGCTCCTTAATAATATAAAGCCTTATGAAATACATATGGTATTGTGCTAAATACTAAAAAAAATAACTTACTCACTTAGGATCTCACTTGGTGAAGTCCATAGGACTGAAAATGGATGAATGCAACAAACATATCACTGTCCCTAACAAATATAGTCATGAGTGGTAATACAATTTACACGAAAGGCAAGGCACTCTGGGAAATATTTGAATAAGGCTGTACACCAAACAGCATGTATTTTAATACGGTTCTGGTGTCTATATGGGTCCACAGACTTAACACAGTCAGTGTTGATTTAACACTCTCTGTGTTAATTTCTCTCTTTTTTTTACACTGGAGGATTTTCTATGTAGTTTTCAAACAGTGAAGGCCTATTATACAGTAGTCCTGTCCATACTCTAGGAGTGTAGACTCACGCTAGTTGAGCGATGGCTTTGTCTAGATGTCTCCTCATCCTCTCCTGGCATGACTTAATGGTCTCCACTTCCTGGTTACATAATGAGCAAAACAGGTATCAGTTCAGTTAATAAGGTTCTGATCATTAGGATTAATAGTCATAGGTCATGATTGTATTGACATGTCTTTGTTTGTACCTTTATGAGATCTTTCTCCACGTTGTCGTGAACCAGATCAATGGACATTCGCTTCTCTCTGTGATACAGGCATTCTTGGGACACCTGTTGGTCACACAATATTCATTCAGTGTCCCGAATGGCACCCTATTCCCTTACATGGTGAACTACTTTTGACCAGGGCCCATCGTGCACTACTTTTGATTAGAGCCCTATGGGCTCTGGCCCAAAGTAGGCACTATATAGGAAATATATTAGTGCAGTAGTGTAAAGCACAGACAGTCTGGTGTGGTAGAAGGATGGTCTTCCAATCTAATGGCCAAATAACTCTACGTTATCTAATATTAAAAACAAAAAACAATGTTTTAGCTGAAAATTAGGCATTGGTCTGAAGCTGAAAAATGATGGAAATTCACATGCGCACCACAATGGCCACTCCACCCATTCTCTACCCAGATTTTCCAGCACACAGCTCTGACCTACCAAAGTAGGTATGTTGGTCTGTTGTACTTGAAACAATGTGTAGGCAGGTGTCTTCGAATTCAAACCTTCTCAAACAGCCTAATTTATACTCTTACAGGAGGTGCTCCCACAATAATGTGATTTGTACCGCATACAAGGTAAGTATTTGATTCTTCACACAACACAGTAAGACCACACAACACAGTAAGACATTATCCCTTTCCACTATCTTTTCAATGTTTTTTTATTACATACATTTTTTTTTTGAGAAAAATAACATCCTCTTTTTGGTCATTATGTGTCCAACATAACAACAGGGGGTATTGTGTTGGACACAGTCACTCATATAGATATAATGAGCTAGCCTGTCTGCATTCCTGAATTACAGTGCATTTGGAAAGTATTCCTCTTTGATCTACACACAATACCCCATAATGGAAAAACTGAAAAACTGAATTGATTTTTTAGCGAATTTATGAAAATAAAAAACCCGAAAAACCTTATTTACATAAGTATTCAGACCCTTTGTTATGAGTCTCAAAATTGAGCTCAGATGCATCCTGTTTCCATTGGTTATCCTTGATGTTTCTACAACTTGAAATGGAGTCCATCTGTGGTAAATTCAATTGATTGGACATGATTTGGAAAGGCATATGCCTGTCTATATAAGTTCCCACAGTTCACAGTGCATGTCAGAGCAAAAACAAATAGTTTGAATGATTGTTCTTAGAGCTCCGAGACAGGATTGTGTCGAGGCACAGATCCAGGGAAGGGTACCAAAAATGTCTGCAGCATTGAAGGTCCCCAAGAACACAGTGGCCTCCACCGTTTGGAACCACCAAGACTCTCCCTGCCAAACTGAGCAATTGGGGCGAAAGGCCTTGGTCTGGGAGGTGACCAAGAACTCGATGGTCACTCTGCAGCACTCTACCAAACAGGCCTTAATGGTAGAGTGGCCAGACGGAAGCTACACTTCAGTAAAAGGCACGACAGCCTGCTTGGAATTTGCCAAAAGGCATCTTTGAATGCCAAGCGTCATGTCTGGAGGAAACCTGGCACCATTCCTACGGTGAAAAATTGTGGTTGCAGCATCATGCTGTGGGTATGTTTTTAGCGGCAGGGACTGGGAGACTAGTCAGGCTTGAGGGAAAGAAAAACGGAGCAAAGTACAGAGAGATCCTTGATGAAAACTTGCTCCAAAGTGCTCAGGGCCTCAGATAGGGACAACGGTTCACTTTCCAACAAAACAATAACCCTAAGCACACAGCCAAGACAACACAGGAGTGGTTTCGGGACAAGTCTCTGAATGTTCCTGAGTGGCCCAGCCAGAGCCTGGACTTTAACCCAATCAAACATCTCTGGAGAGATCTGATAATAGCTGTGCAGCGACGCTCCCCATCCAACCTGACAAAGTTTGAGAGGATCTGCAAAGAAGAATGGGAGAAACTCCCAAAGTCCAGATGTGCCAAGCTTGTAGCATCATACCCAAGAAGACTCAAGGCTGTAATCGCTGCCAAAGGTGCTTCACCAAAATACTGGGTAACGAATCTGAATACTTATGTAAATTTAATATTTTCATTTTTCATAAATTAGCAAAAAAATCTAAAAAACAGTTTTGCTTCGTCATTATGGGGTATTGAAAAAAAAACAATTCCATTAATTTTAGAATAAGGCTGTAAACCTACCAAATCATATCCAACCAATTGAATTTACCACAGGTGGACTCCAAGTTGTAGAAACATCTCAAGGATGATCGATGAAAACAGGATGCACCTGAGCTAAATTCCGAGCCTCATAGCAAAGGGAATACTTATGTCGTGACTTGACTTTAAAGTTAATTTGAAGACTGTTATTTATCTAATCAACTAACTATGTTTAATTGTTACCCAATTTAAATGAATAATGTAACAACGAATTCATTAGGATTTGGGCACCTTGAGAGTGGTTCTTTTAAGAGTTACCATCTCCCCAATTCAACTCTAAATGGTCTTTACCTATCACATCTATAAACAGTCAACTTCTAAATCATAACCTTGTATCATATCATCATTCTGAACAGTTGTAACCTCCTTGCACCTGCAATGATTCAGTATTACACATATAGGTTTAATTATTTATTTACTAGCTAATTAAATGGTAACACAGGATAAACATACACACTTAACATGTTAAAAACAGGTCCCTAGCGGAATGACACAACATGGCTGCTTGTTACTCTAACTTAATAAGACTCTAACTTAATAAGGTTCTAACGTAATATTCTTAACAGTAATCATATACTTTGCACACAAACCGCCGTCCTCTTTGAGCAAGTATTCATGATTTTTATATATGAAATGTCTGGGTTCGCCATATATCTCTCTCTGAACCAGGCCTCCTTGGAAAGGGGGTTGGGCCTTTTCCCGGCATGCTTGTAAGGCTCTGATTGTCCAAAAGGGTTCCAACAAGTCTTCTATTGTTGTTCTCTTCTGTAGTTGTCTGGTATCCAGTGACTTGTCGTGTAATCCTGAACAGGATGTTCTGGTATCCTTCCATTCGGTCATGAAGATGCTTCTTTGAGGATAGCCTAGCCAGCCGGGTCGATGGTTCCCAGTGGGGTGATGAGAGTAGCGTAATACGATGGTTTGAGCAGAGTAGTAGGATGGTCCTACTTAAATTCGCTTTCGAAGATACTTTACTTAGGACAGATAATCAGTTGCACCAGTGATTTACACAGTTTGTGATTTACACAGTTTGGTTCCGTCAGACTGACACACTCTCTGACCTCACTCGGGGGTGTGACTTGTCACTTGTACAAAGTAAGGTAAAACAATTATCTCTTATAGTTTCTCAAATCACGGCAAGCGGTACCGGAGTGCCAAGTCTAGGACCAAACGGCTCCTTAATAGCTTCTACTCCCAATCTATAAGACTGCTGAAAAATTAATTAAATGGCCACCGGACTATTTATATTGACAGCTACTCGCTGTTTATCATCTATGCATCGTCACTTCACCTCTATCTACATGTATAATTTACCTCATCTAACCTGTACCTCCGCACACTGACTCGGTACCGGTACCCCCTGTATATAGCCTCGTTATGGTTATTTTATTGTGGTACTCTTTATTATTTTTTACTTAGGTTTATTTGGTAAAAAATTTCTTAACTATTCTTGAACTGCACTGTTGGTTAAGGGCTTGTAAGTTAGCATTTCACGGAAAGGTCTGTACTTTGCATGTGACAAAAAGTTTGATTTTATTTGATCACATCCCTCTATTAACAAAAATACTTTAATCATTTTTCAAATGACATGCACAATGCATAGCATGGAAACTTTGCACATGTAGTGGGTATACTTTCCAAATTGCAGTATTTCCTTTATAACATTTTTAATGACATCACAAAATAACAAATACAATTTACATTAGTGTTCTATAGATCGCCTCTGACCATTCTCAACGTTCTATGTTAGAAATATTGCTCTAGTATTCACTTTTGAACGTGTTAGAGTTCCAATGGGAAAAATAATCTTGAAACAAAGAGCATTCCTTGGGTGAATTTTGTAGAGGGAGACCTGCATCTTCTCCACTTGATTCAAGTAGGTGTGTTCAGACTTTTGACTGGTACTGTATATACACAAATTATGATTTGATTGGTATGACTCTCTATACAGTGAGTATACATTCTTTTCATAGGTTCCAATTACTTATTAGAGGTCCTCTCTGAAAACGATCTATTGCTACCTGATCTCCACTACCATGTCACCAGATCTCCAGCCAGATCAAGTTGACGCTACTATACACCCCAAAGAACTTTGGGTTAGGACAAATGACCGGTGCTGTTCTGTGGAAGGTTGCCTGGTTGCCCAGCAACCTTAACAGGACACGTGTGACCTAATTTAGAGTATTGTGAATGATGACCCCATCTGCTCTGAAGTGGTGTGAAGAACCAATAACTCTACTGTCACTTTATCCACCACCATCAGACACAGTAAGATCCTGTGTTGAGTAAGTGACATGCATGGATGATTAAATAGGTGCACTGGAGATGGAGTTCGTTATGCTTTATACTACACAATCTGCATTTCTGTGTGAATGCATTGTGTACTGTTGGAGTTACAGGACACTCTTACATAGAGCTTAGCACGCACACGTGCAAGCGCGCATGCACGCACGCACACACACCATTACCTGCAGAGGCCCCTCGGTCTCCTGTAGGGCTCTCTCCAGCCTTCTCTTCACCTCAGTGAGGGCCATGATCTCGCTCACCATGTTGTCTATCTCATGGTTCAACTCTGACCTCCAGAAACTGATGTCGTTGAGGCGTTCCCCGATGTTCTTACTGGTGGTCTCCTGGGTCCTCCTTGTCAGCTGCTCTTTATCCTGCATCAACCTGATGGTATCCCTCCTCAGCCGTTCCGCACTGTTCCTGGACGACTCCGACTCACGGTAGTTGCTCTGGTTGGACTTGTACCAGTCGTCTGGGGTGTAGCGGGTGATCATGGCTGACCGGTTTGACGGGTAGAACATGGTCTTGGCCCGGACCAGGTCGAAGCCTAGGTTCTCCCTCTGGATGGAGGAGAGGGAGGGGATGGCGGCAGCGCTGCCTGTGCGGTAGTAGGCGTTAGTCCTCCAGGGCTGGTTGGCACTGGGGTTCATGGCCAGCACAGGCTGGTTGCTCCGGTAGGAGGACACCATGTTGGAGATGGCTGGGAAGTATTGGCTGGTTTTGGGTCGGGTGTACTCCGCCGTCAAGGTGGATCCCATTAGCTCCATTTGTCGCTCTTCTTCTCAGGGCTCTTCTTTTCTCCTGAAAACATGCAATATTGGATCTGTGTATTAGAGTATTTGCATATCACATGTCATCTGTTATCATTAAGTCTTTTTAAGACTGAGAAAGATTGGTATCTGTTTCTTATATTTTCACAAGACCAACACATTCTAATATCTTCTAGGATTGAAAAAGAGTCGTGATTTAGCCAATTTGTCAATAAATTGATGATTATCTGTCAAACAGTTGAGTCATTCTATCGTCATTTGCAGTCAACAAATGCTTCACTAAACATTTCATGACTTATTTAATTGAGAATCTTTGAAGGCAATAAGATACAAAAATCTGAAGTGATGATGCTATACTTGCTCGGCAGTTTCCACAAGTATAGGTAGAAGCAGCCCAATATGGCAACGGGAGTATAGGCAAGTGGGTATGTCGAAAGGAGTGGGTGTATGGAAAGCGAATCAGGTAATTGCGTGACTGATTCGGCTACACAAGGAGCCAATAAGCCGGCGACCAGTTCACCGGTGTTGTATTGACGTGCCTGCCGACATGCTTCCTACTGGTTATCACTACAGCTAGAACAAGGGGCCAGATGTTTCACTGGATGTATAATTCTCAAGCATCCGGTTGAAATTTCCACTCCCCACCAATATGGTGAGGAGAGGAATGCCTGTGGCCATCAGTGAGAGAGTCTGCAGCAAGATGGAACTGGGCCAACATTCGGCTGATTTTCTCACCAAATAAAAGACTGAGCTCAATACAGTTTTCTGTTGTCAAAACTATAATCTGTTACAAAAATAGTGCATTAAGTTTTGTAGACGTGAACCTTTGCGTTGTTTACAAGGAGTGCAAAGGTGAACTGAGTTATTGTGCTCACTCACTTTACAGAGAAGGTGTTCCCCAATGGAAATATGCAAAAACATCCTATCAAGCGCCAAAGGATCTCAATAGCTCGTGCTTGGCTCTTACCACCTCCTTGCTTGTTCTGTCCACTATGCTTAATTGGCTCCCATTGATAACGACACAGATGAACAATCTTGGATTACTTGTAAATATCTTTGGTATCACCATTGTGTCGCTATCTGTTGCTGAAGTTGCCAATTTTTCTCCTTCCCATGATTTTATTTCAAGTAGGCCTACTCAAGAAATAACTAAGGTTGTTAACCATCTAGATGTCATCTTGATAGGTACATACAGTTTACTACTCAATGGGGAGGGAAAGAATGGCAACAACACTGGGACACAGTGCTCTTCGCTCCCGCTTAACAAGCACTACTGACCGGCAATAGCATGGGAAGTAGCTACCTACTGTATTAGTTAGGCTGACATTCACAGTAAGCACACACATACTGTACAACACATAAGGAAACAGTGCACCCATCGTCAGTACTTTTAATAAAAAATAAACAATTGCCAGTTTAATAACCGACAATGTACCATTCTTTGTGTAAAACCAACAGTGAAATTACGACTTTTAAACTGCAAAACCCTTACGCACCATTGTACATTATATACAAGGGTTGGCTGGCCTTCTCTAGTCAATCGTAGGCTCAGTCACTGGTATACTTTTATTTACAAAGCCCTTTTGGATTTACAATCATATTATTTAGGCATTTTTATTGTTCATAAATGTGGTTGGTTCTCTCTTCGTTCGCAGGACTTAATCCTGCTAACTGTTCCAAAGGTCCGAACTGAATTTGGTAAAAGGGTTTGTATGTACTCTGTGCCATCGGCTTGGAACGCCTTACAAAATACTTTTAAACTGGAAGAACTTGTCCCGATTGGTGTTTTTAAATCATTGATGAAGGATTTTGAGGCTGATTCCCTGACCTGTCAATGTTTTTAATTAGCTGTTTTATGATTGTGTTCTACTCTTGTGAATTCTGTTTTTTTTACTAAACTACCTGTAGTTTTTCATGTTGTCTGTCTGTAATTGTGTAATGACTTGGTGCTGCCTATCTTGATCAGGACGCTCTTGAAAAACAGATTTCAAATCTCAACGAGCCCTTCCAGGTTAAATAAAGGTTAAATAAAATAAATAAATCCTCTGGCTTCAAAACACAAATCGTAGCTCAGTGTACGGTAGTTGAGTGGTAAGAAACAAAATAAATATAGCACTGCTCAATCAAAACCTTCTAACATATAGCAGAGCGCTTTCCACTCACCCACTCCCTTCCACACGCCCACTACTTTCCATTCCAGTCACCAACTCCCTTCCACACGCCCACTACTTTCCATTCCACTCACCCACTCCCTTCCACTAGCCCACTACTTTCCATTCCACTCACCCACTCCCTTCCACACGCCCGCTACTTTCCAGTCCACTCACCCACTCGCTTCCACACGC
Organism: Oncorhynchus masou masou; assembly: GCF_036934945.1. Lineage (NCBI taxonomy): Eukaryota > Metazoa > Chordata > Actinopteri > Salmoniformes > Salmonidae > Oncorhynchus > Oncorhynchus masou. Next base: position 23,037,304 of record NC_088242.1, on the reverse strand, counting down.
CCACTACTTTCCATTCCACTCACCCACTCCCTTCCACACGCCCACTACTTTCCTTTCCACTCACCCACACCCTTCCACTCACCCACTCCCTTCCACATATCCACTACATTTAGTGCCACTCACCCACTCCTTTCCACGCACCCACTCACCCATACTCCAGTCGCCATATTGGGCTGCTGCTATTCCCATTTCAGTTCTGAGATGCGATTTGGAAAATTCTAAAGTTAGGCTACTTTCTGATGCCAGACATTTTAAGATATTTAAAATATTTTAGAATATTTCAATATTCCACATTTGCATGAAGGTCACACATTTTTGTCATCATTAACATATCATTGATATATGGAGTAATTGCAAATAATATGAGAAAATGAAATGTCCACTGGAAAAAACGTTAATTAAAAGAAATATCACATGGCCAATTCTCTGCAAAAATAGCCATTTAGTCACAGGTATGTGAGCATCTTTTGTAAATAACAGTCGGCTGAATTGAAATAAAATCCACTTACACGTGAATAGACAAAGGTTTCCCCGACACCCAGCGTTAACGACACACAGGCTCACCTCGACCGGTCCTCACCTAAGAATGAGCTGAAGAATTTAGAAAGGTAATCCAAGATACATTATTGATGGACAAGTTCGCATGCCACACCTGCTGTGGGCTCAAATAAACCAATGGCATCTTGGACTGTCCGAAAAGCTGGTTGCTTCAGTTGGGAGGTGAGTTGTCCTACATTCCGGTTGCCACAGAGGTAGTTGCTATGGGTTGCTATGAGAAGCAGTGAGAAGCATTTTGGGGAGGGGGGGGTGTAAATACTTCAAGGTAGGCTATGCCACTGCATACGAGTATGCAGTTACACAGAACCTTTTCCTTCTGCACACTGTTCAGGGCTATTTCTTATAGATTGAATCCATCAAAAAATGTGCTTTATGGACGGACACACTGCGGACGTTATACTTTCAACATCAGTGGGTACAGAGAGAGTCCCCACAAAACTGCATGCATTGTGTCTCTTGTAGGCAAAATAATTACTCATTTTGATTATGGGATTTGCTGTGACTTAGAGGACAGTTGGAGTTTAGAGTTACCCCCCAAATCCACCATTCTCCTTGGACATAGTCACAGTATAGCCAATTCCATTTGAACAACAGCCAGCTACAGCCATTGCAGCAGCTGTAACAGTTGGAGACATTCTCAATTTATTTGCCATGAAAACAAAGCAATACCTTTCAGAAGGTTCAACACTTGCTCACCTGTTTCTCTCACCATTTTGAGCCTCAAGCTTATTTTATCACAGCTATAAGCCAGGGGGGCATGTTGTAACTCCTGAAATGCAAATAATTAAAAAAAATTTAACCAGGCAAGTCAGTTAAGAACAAATTCTTATTTTCAATGGCGGCCTAGGAACAGTGGGCTAACTGCCTTGTTCAGGGGCAGAACGACAGATTGTTACCTTGTCAGACCAGGGATTTGATCTTGCAACCTTTGGGTTACTAGTCCAATGCTCTAACCAGTAGGCTTCTGCTGCCACATGAACTGCAAAGAAGCAGTAAATACTCATAAGGATAGTTAATAATAGGAATACAATACTGTGAAAACACAGCAGCCTGCCACTTCTAATGTGAATTTGCACCCCAAAATGAGGAGATCCTTTGCTGATGAAAATATACAATTATTGCTAAATGCCTTGAAGGTTTCATTTCAAGGCCTCTAAATGTGAATATCAACTTTCTGGTTTTTAAAATCAGGCTTCCTGCCTGGTTATGACCAGATGAAATGTGAATGTTGAACATCTGGACGGTAAACGTGTCTGTAATATGTGCAGTCTGTCTGGGCGTTAAGCCCCTCAGCTAAATCATCTATGGCTCTGTTGGATCTAGGCCCAGATCCATGTGCAGATGAAATGGACCATGTGTGTGGGAGAGATAATATCTCCATGGTGTGATTTTGGACATTGGCTCCTGTTGGTTAGGCCTAGGAGTGGCAGACATATCTGGTGGGTGAATTTGGACAGTGGTTGTAAATCTTGGCAGGGGAGGGAGTATGGGCCTCCCTTGCACTACAGTTGTGTATAATAACTCACATTAGAACACACAACTGGACTTCTCCACCACCACCCTTCCAGAATACCTTTTAGTCAAATCAGAATAGGAGGAACTCAAACACCAGCAGAGCTGAAAACCTTCTGATTAGCCATGAAAGAATGTTATAGGGGAAACATTACTTTAGAATGGACATCTGTGAGTCATATGGATAAGTGTCTGCATTATAACAGCCTGAAAATGGTTGATGGATGGAAAATAGCAGCGTAAATTTGCTGTCACTTTGGCATTTCTGGTAGGATCTCCTCATTTTGGGGTGCAACATCACATCAGAAGTGGTATGCTGCTGTGTTTTCATCACCGTAAAATTACATTTCTATTATTAACTATCCTTATGATTATTTACTGCTTCTTTGCATTTCAGGAGTTACATGGCAACTTTGCTGCTCCTCCCTGGCTTATAGATGTGATAAAAATATATGTCACGTATACTCCCTCTCCAGCTTCTAGGTCACCAGGCTGCTGATTATCCCGCACACCTGTCACCATCGTCACGCATACCAGCGCCTCAGGATACTCACCTGGATTCCATCACCTCTTTGATTATCTTCCCTATATCTGTCACTCCCCTTGGTTCTTTCCTCAGGTGTTATTGACTCTGTTTTCAAGTCGGTGCGTTGTTTGTGGTTTGTGTTGATAGTTTGTATTCATTCATTCATTCATTCATTTATTAAAACACTCACTCCCTGAACTTGCTTCCCGAATCTCAGTGCACTCGTTACAATATAAACGATATTCAACCAAGATGATGGAAATGCCATTCACGCATTCCCCTGTGGGGGAAGATTCAGAATCTCCTTATTGACGCAAATCAAAATTAGCCTACTTTTAGGCTATTGTTTATATACAGTACCAGTCAAAAGTTTGGACACACCTACTCATTTAAGGGCTTTTCTTTATTTGTACTATTTTGCATTTTCTAGAACAAAAGATAGTCCCACTAAGCGCAAACCAGATGGGATGGCGTATCGCTACAAAATGCTGTGGTAGCCATGCTGGTTAAGTGTGCCTTGAATTCTAAATAAATCACTGACAGTGTCACCAGCAAGGCACACCCACACCATCACACCTCCTCCTCCATGCTTCACGGTGGGAACTACTCATGCGGAGATCATCCGTTCATCCACTCTGCATCTCACAAAGACACGGCGGTTGGAACCAAAAATCTCAAATTTGGACTCATCAGATTTCCACCAGACCATTGCCTGTGTTTCTTGGCTCAAGCAAGGCTCTTCTTATAATTGTTGTCCTTTAGTGGTGTCTATGCAGCAATTTGAACATGAAGGCCTGATTCATGCAGTCTCCTCTGAACAATTGATGTTGAGATGTGTCTGTTACTTGAACTCTGTAGCATTTAGGCTGCAATTTCTGAGGCTGGTAACTCTAATGAACTTATCCTCTACAGCAGAGGTAACTCTGGGTCTTCCTTTCCTGTGGCAACCAGTTTCATCATAGCACAAAGTTCTTGAAATTTTCCGGATTGACTGACCGACATGTCTTAAAGTAATGATGGGCTGTCATTTCTCTTTGCTTATATAAGCTGTTTTTGCCATAATATGGACTTGGTCTTTTACCAAATAGGGCTATCTTCTGTATTCCACCCCTACCTTGTCACAACACAACTGATTGGCTCAAACGCATTAAGGAAGACATAAATTCCACAAATCTACTTTAACAAGGCACCTGTTAATTGAAAAGCATTCCAGGTGACTACCTCATGAAGCTTGTTGAGAGAATGCCAACAGTGTGCAAAGCTGTTATCAAGGCAAAGGGTGGCTACTTTGAAGAATCTCAAATATAAAATACATTTTGATTTGTTTAACACTTTTTTGGTTTCTACATGATTCCATATATGTTCTTTCATAGTTTTGATGTCTTCACTATTATTCTACAATGTAGAAAATAGTTTTTTAAAAATGAAGAAAAACCATTGAATGAGTAGGTGTGTCCAAACTTTTGACTGGTTCTGTATATATTTCACACATTGGGGTAAAAATTGGAGTATAATGCTTGAATGGATGTCAACTGCAATACATGTCATTGTCACTATTCAACTGCGTCACACTTAAAATCGGCTAACAACCACCACCGATTTCTATATAGCTAGAGATGCATGTACTGTACATACAGGGCCTTCAGAAAGTATTCACTCAACCTTGACTTTTTCTACATTTTGTTGTGTTACAGCCTGAATTAAAAATGGATTACATTGAAATTGTGTGTCACTAGCCTACATACTTTACCCTATAATGTCAAAGTGGAATTCTGTTTGTAGACATCAAATTAATAAAAAATTAAAAGCTGAAATGTCTTGAGTCAATAAGTATTCAACCCCTTTGTTATGGGAAGCCTAAATAGATTCAGTGTAGAATTGCGCTTATCAAGTCAGAACATAAAATGCATTGATTCAATCTGTGTGTAATAACAGTGTTTGACATTATTTTTTAATGACTACCTCATATCTGTACCCTACACATCCAATCTGTAAGGTTCCTCAGTCGAGCAGTGAATTTCAAACACATTCAGCCACAAAGACCAGCTTCAGTCTTCTTTCCAACAGACTCTGGGAGACAAATTCAGCTTTCAGCAGGACAATAACATAAAATACAAGATCAAATATACACTGGAGTTGCTTACCAAGACAACATTGAATGTTTTTGAGTGACCTAGTTACGGCTTTGACTTAAATTGGCTTGAAAATATATGGCAAGACTTGAAACTGGTTGTCTAGCAACGATCAACAACCAGCTTGACAGGGCTTAAATAATTTTAAAAGAATAATGTGCAAATACAGTACAATCCAGGTGTACAAAGCCCCTGAGGGACCCAGAAAGGTAATTTGTACATGTAGGTGGGGGTGAAGTAACTATGTACAGATAGTAAACAATGAGTAGCAACAGTGTACAAAACAAACGGAGGGGGGTTATTTCTCCAATTTGATGTTTATCACATGTATCCTAAAAAATGTATCTAAAATTATGTTTTAAATGTATTTTTTTTCTGTATGTGTAGTGTTTGAAGCAGATGAGTTCAGTCCGTCTTCACTTCCAGCAGCATCAGAGCTGTGTCCCAAATGGCACCCTATTCACTTCATAGTGCACTGCTTTTGACCAGAGCCCAATAAGTAACGCACTGCATAGGGAATCCGGTGCCCTTTTGGACACATCAACAAACAACCTAACCCCACTCTGAGGTAACTACCCTGGGGCCTATAGGTTACAGTCTCCTGGTTAATAATTCATAGCACAGGAAGAGTCCACACAGTAAGCTAATGTAGCACACAATAACAATATGTGTGTCATGTTACCAGAATCTTTTACACTAATCTGGGTAATCAGGATTTTGGGTTTGGACTGACAATGACAGTAGCCCTCCACTCCCAGGGCTTGTCTCCAGTTGTTGTCAGTGTCAGACAGGTGATGAGATGTACTGTATTATATGCAAATTGGGCACAGATACAAAATAAAAACATCTTGTATGGAAGAGTGGTGGCCGGCAACTATTGGCATTGGTTGTCTTCAGAGATGGGCATTATTTCTGCTACATGTATTTGAAATATGGATTTGAATTACTTCTGAGCTGAACTGCACTCCAATGTATTTTGTAATAAGACACTTTGGAAAGCTGTAATTTGTATTTTCAAAAATGTGTTGGCCATCTTTTACCCTAAACTGGTATCAAAAGTCTGATGGCACTATGATGTGATGAGTGTCTGCTAGATGTATATGCATAGAGTGCCTATAGAAGGTCTATACCCCCTTTACATTTATTCACATTCTTCACACATTTTTCACATAAGAAAGCTGTGAATAATTTGGAATAAGATTCTACCAACTGCATAACATCTTTGGGCAAGATACAGTTCTTTCAGAAAATATTCATACCCCTTGACTTGTTCCACATTTTGTTGTGTTTCAGACTGATTCAAAATGGATTAATTCCCCCCCAAAAAAACTCTCACCCATACCCCATAATCACAAAGTGAAAACATGTTTTTAGAATTCTTAGCAAATGATAATGAAATACGAAAATACACTACATAAACAAAAGTATGTTGTCACCTGCTCACCGAACATCTCATTCGAAAATCCTGGGCATTAATATGGAGTTGGTCCCACCTTTGATGCTATAACAACCTCCACTCTTCTGGGAATAGTTTCCATTAGTTGTTTGAACATTGCCTCAGGGACTTGCTTCCATTCAGCCATAAGAACCATAAGAGCATTAGTGAGGTCGGGCACTGATGTTGGGCTATTACGCCTGCGTCACAGTCGGCTTTCAAATTCATCCCAATGGTGTTCGATGGAGTTGAGGTCTGGGCTCTGTGCAGACCAAGCATTGGGGCAGGTAGCGTTCTCCTGGCATCCACCAAACCCAGATCCTTCCGTCGGACTGCCAGATGGTGAAGCGTGATTCATCACTCCAGAGAATGTTTCCACTGCTCCAGAGTTCAATGGCGGCAAGCTTTACATTACTCCAGCCGACGCTTGGCATTGCGCATGGTGATCTATGGCTTGTGTGCGGCTGCTCGGCCATGGAAACCCATTTCTTGAAGCTCCCGATGAGTAGTGCTTGTGTTGATGTTGCTTTTGGAACTGTTCAGACTGAGGACGAACATTTTTATGCTCTACGTGCTTCAGCACTCGGCAGTCCCGTTCTGTGAGCTTGTGTGGCCTACCACTTCGCAGCTGAGCCATTGTTGCTCCCAGACGTTTCCACTTCAAAATAATAAAACATACAGTTGACTGGGGCATCTCTAGGAGGGCAGAAATTTGACGAACTGACTTGTTGGAATGGAGGCATCCTACTGTATGACAGTGCCACGTTGAAAGTCACTGAGCTCTTCAGAAAGGCTGTTCTACTGCCAATGTTTGTTTATGGAGATTACATGGCTGTGTGCTCGATTTTATACACCTGAAATAGCCAAATCCACTCATTTGAAGGGGTGTCTACATACACTATATACGCCTCTAAAATTCTTCGAACTGTCAAATTTGTTTTTGATAAATGCTAGACAACCATTTTCAGGTCTCACCATAGATTTTCAAGTAGTAAATTGTCCACTAAGGAAAATTCACATTCTTGTTAAGCATTTCCAGTGTAGATTTGGCTTTGTGTTTTAGGTTATTGTCCTGCTGAAAAAGTGAATTCATCTCCCTGTGACTGGTGGAAAGCAGACTAAACCAAGTTTCCCTCAAAATGTTTGCCTGTGCTTAGCTCCATTCTTTTTATTTATTTTTATCCTGAAAAACTCCCTAGCCCTTAATGATTACAAGCATACCCATAACATGATGCAGCCACTACTATGCTTGAAATTATGGAGAGTGGTACTCAGCAATGTGTTGTACTGGATTTTAGCCTTGTTGCAAATAGGATGCAGGTTTAGGAATATTTGTATTCTGTACAGGCTTCCTTCTTTTCACTCTGTCAATTAGGTGCTATTGCGTAGTATCTACAATGTTGTTGATCCAGCCTCATCCACAGCCCTTAAACTCAAACTATTTTATAGTCACCATTGGCATCATGGTGAAATCCCTGAGTGGTTTCAAATCAAATTGTATATGTCACGTGCCGAATACAACCTTACCTTGAAATTCTTACTTACAAACCCTTAACCAACAATGCAGAGTAAAAAAAACTAAGTAAGAAGGAAAAATACTAACACAATAAAATAACAATAACGAGGCTATATACAAAGGGTAGCTGTATCGAGTCAATGTGCAGGGGTACGGGGTTGTCAAGGTAATGTCCATGTAAGCAGGGGTAAAGTGAATATGCATAGATAATAAACAGAGTAGCAGCAGCGCAAGTGAAGAATGTGAATGTGTATGTGTGTGTGTGTGTGTGTGTGTGTGTGTGTGTGTGTGTGTGTGTGTGTGTGTGTGTGTGTGTGTGTGTGTGTGTGTGTGTGTGTGTGTGTGTGTGGTTAGACTGCAGTGAGTGTACATCAAGCCTATGGGCATCTCCGGCGCGGCCCACGCTTGGATTGCGTCCTACCTGACAGGTCGCTCCTACCAGGTGGCGTGGCGAGAATCTGTCTCCTCGCCACGCGCTCTCACCACTGGTGTCCCCCAGGGCTCTGTTCTAGGCCCTCTCCTATTCTCGCTATACACCAAGTCACTTGGCTCTGTCATAACCTCACATGGTCTCTCCTATCATTGCTATGCAGACGACACACAATTAATCTTCTCCTTTCCCCCTTCTGATGACCAGGTGGCGAATCGCATCTCTGCATGTCTGGCAGACATATCAGTGTGGATGACGGATCACCACCTCAAGCTGAACCTTAGCAAGACAAAGCTGCTCTTCCTCCCGGGGAAGGACTGCCCGTTCCATGATCTCGCCATCACGGTTGACAACTCCATTGTGTCCTCCTCCCAGAGCGCTAAGAACCTTGGCGTGATCCTGGACAACACCCTGTCGTTCTCAACCAACATCATGGCGGTGGCCCATTCCTGTAGGTTCATGCTCTACAACATCCGCAGAGTACGACCCTGCCTCACACAGGAAGCGGCGCAGGTCCTAATCCAGGCACTTGTCATCTCCCGTCTGGATTACTGCAACTCGCTGTTGGCTGGGCTCCCTGCCTGTGCCATTAAACCCCTACAACTCATCCAGAACGCCGCAGCCCGTCTGGTGTTCAACCTTCCCAAGTTCTCTCACGTCACCCCGCTCCTCCGCTCCCTCCACTGGCTTCCAGTTGAAGCTCGCATCCGCTACAAGACCATGGTGCTTGCCTACGGAGCTGTGAGGGGAACGGCACCGCAGTACCTCCAGGCTCTGATCAGGCCCTACACCCAAGCAAGGGCACTGCGTTCATCCACCTCTGGCCTGCTCGCCTCCCTACCATTGAGGAAGTACAGTTCCCGCTCAGCCCAGTCAAAACTGTTCGCTGTTCTGGCCCCCCAATGGTGGAACAAACTCCCTCACGACGCCAGGACAGCGGAGTCAATCACCACCTTCCGGAGACACCTGAAACCCCACCTCTTCAAGGAATACCTAGGATAGGATAAGTAATCCTTCTCACCCCCCCCCCTTAATGATTTAGATGCACTATTGTAAAGTGGCTGTTCCACTGGATGTCAGAAGGTGAATTCACCAATTTGTAAGTCGCTCTGGATAAGAGCGTCTGCTAAATGACTTAAATGTAATGTAAATGTAAATGCCTATGCAGGAGAGTCAGTGCAAGAAATAAATATAAATATAAATAAATATAGAATACAATAAGGGGTCAATGCAAATATTTGATTAACTGTTCAGCAGTCTTATTGCTTGGGGGTAGAAGCTGTTAAGGATCCTTTGGTCCCAGACTTGGCACTCCGGTATTGCTTGCTGTGCTATAGAACAGTCAATAACGTGGGTGGCTGGATTCTTTGCCAATTTTTAGGGTCTTCCTCTGACACCGCCTGGATTAGAGGTCCTGGATGGCAGGAAGCTTGGCTCCAGTGATGTACTGGGCCGTACGCACTACCCTCTGTACCGCACTTCCTTCTGTAGCACCTTGCGGTTGGATGCCGATACCACTGCTGCCATACCAAGCAGTGAGGCAACCAGTCAGGATACTCTCAATGGTGCAGCTGTAGAACTTTTTGAGGATCTGAGGAACCATGCCAAATCTTTACAGCTTTCTTATGGGGAATAAGTGTTGTCATGCCCTCTTCACGACTGTGCTGGTGCGATTGGACCATGATAGTTTCTAAGTGATGTGGACACAAAGGAACTTGAAGCTCTCGACCCGCTCCATTACAGCCCCGTCAATGTGAATGGGGGTGTGCTTGGCACTCATTTTCCTGTAGTCCATAATCAGCTCCTTTGTCTTCCTCACGTTGAGGGAGGGATTGTTGTCTTGGCATCACAATGCCAGGTCGCCGACCTCCTCCCAATTGGCTGTCTCATCGTCATTAGCGACCAGGCCTACCACAACATGTCGTCGGCTAATTTAATGATGGTATTGGAGTCATGCGTGGACACGCAGTCATGGCCCTGAGAGGCCCCGGTGTTGAGGGTCAGTGTGGTGGATGTGTTGTTGCCTACCCTCACCACCTTGGGGCAGCCCATCAGGATGTCCAGGATCCAGTTGCAGATGGACGTGTTCAGTCCCAGTATACTTAGCTTAGTGACCAGGTGGGAAAGGGCAGTGTGGAGTGCAATAGAGATTGCGTAATTTGTGGATCTGTTGGGGAGGTTTGCGAATTGGAGTGGATCCAGAGTTTCTAGGATGATGGTGTTAATGTGAGCCACTACCAGCCTTTCCGTAGTGAAAAAGCTGTGAGTCGAGAAGCAGGTGCAGGTGACACGTTTAATAAAACAACAAACATGGAACAAGACAACATAACTGTAGCATCTTAGCCTAACACAGGATTAATACTGACTGGGGAAGGAACCAAAGGGAGTGCCAGATATAGGGGAGGTAAGGAGAGTGGTAATGGAGTCCAGGTAAGCCTCATGCAAGTGCGCGTAATGATTGCTGCCAGGTGTGCGTAATGATGGTTAGAATACCGGCGACGACGAACTCCGTAGGGGAGAAGCGTAGGTAGACATGACACTGTCAAAGCATTTCATGGCTACAGATGTGAGTGCTACGGGGCGTTAAAACATTTAGGCAGGTTAACCTGGCATTTTTGGTTACAGGGACTATGGTGGTCTGCTAGGTATTACATACTGGGTCAGGGAGAGTTTGAAAAATACACTTTTTCACCAGTGAAGACCAGTGAAGACACTTGCCAGCTGGTCAGTATGTGTCCTGGCAATCCGTCTGGCCTTGCAACCTTGTGAATGTTAACCTGTTTCAAGGTCTTACTCACATCGGCTATGGAGAATGTGATCATACAGTCTTCCAGAACAGCTGGTGTTCTTATGCTTGGTTCAGTATTGTTTGCCTAGAAAACGGGCGTAATAGGCATTTAGCTCGTCTGGTAGGCTCACGTCACTGGCCAGCTCGCGACTGGGTTCCATTTGTCCATGATAATTTGATAGCCCTGCCACATCTGATGAGCGTCAGAGCTGGTTTTGTAGGATTCTATCTTTGTCCTGTATTGATGCTTTGCCTTTTTTACTGTTTAATCGGAGGGCATTGCAGGATTTCTTACAATCGTTTGGTTTAGTGTCCCACTCCTTAAAACGGAAGCTCTAGCCTTTAGCTCAGTGAGGATGTTGCCTGTAATCCATGGCTTCTAGATGGGATATGTACGTACGGCCATTGTGGGGATGGCTTCTCGATGCACTTATTAATTAAGCTGGTGACTGATGTGATATACTCCTCAATGCTATCGGATAAATCCCGGAACGTATTCTAGTCTGTGCTAGCGAAACAGTCCTGTTGCTTAGAATCCGCTTCATCGGACCACTTCCCTATTGAGCACGTCACTGGTACTTCCTGTTTGAGTATTTGCTCTGAGGCAGGAATCAGGAGGATAGAGTTAAGGTCAAGTTTTCCAAATGGAGGCCGAGGTACAGCTTTGTATGCGTCTCTGTGTGTCGAGTAAAGGATTTCCTGTATTAAAGTCCCCGGCCACAAGGAGCGATGCCTCTGGAGGAGCATTTTCTTATTTGCTTAAGGCCTTATACAGATCGTTGAGTGCGGTCATAGTGCCAGCATCGGTTTGTGGTGGTAAATAGACAGCTACAAAGAAAATAGATGGAAACTATCTTGGTAGATAGTGTGGGCTACAGCTTATCATGAAGTACTCTAACTCAGGAGAGCAAAACCTTGGGAATTGCATAATATTAGAGATCGCGCACCAGCTGTTGTTGACAAAGCGACATACCACACGCTCCTTGATCTTACCGGAGACTGCTGTTCTGTCTTGTCGATGCATGTAAAACCCAGCTACAGTACATTCGGAAAGTATTCAGACCCCTTGACTTGTTGTTACAGCCTTATTATAAAATTGATTAAAATTGTTTTTTCCCATCATCAATCTACACACAATACCCAAAATGACAAAGCAAAAACAGGTTTTTCGAAATTTCTACAAATGTATTACAAATAAAAACTGAAGTATCAAATTTACATAACCATTCAGACCCTTTACATTCCTTTGCTGAAGCACCTTTGGCAGCGATTACAGCCTGAAGTTTTTTGGCTATGCCACTACAAGCTTGGCACACCAGTATTTGGGGAGTTTCCCCCATTCTTCTCTGCGGATCCTTTCAAGCTGTCAGGTTGGATGGAGAGTGTTGCAGCACAGCCATTTTCAGGTCTCTCCAGAGATGTTCGGTTGGGTTCAAGTCTGAGCTCTGGCTGGGCTATTCAAGGACATTCAGAGACTTGTCCAGAAGCCACTCCTGCGTTGTCTTGGCTGTGTGCTTAGGGTTGTTATTCTGTTGGAAGGTGAACCTTCACCCCAGTCTGAGATCCTGATGTCTCTGTACTTTGCTCCATTCATCTTTCCCTCAATCCTGACTAGTGTCCCAGTCCCTGCCGCTGACAAATATCCCCACAGCATGATGCTGCCACCACCATGATTCACTGTAGGGATGGTGCCAGGTTTCCTTCAGACGTGACGCTTTGCATTCAGGCCAAAGAGTTCCATCTCGGTTTCATCAGACCAGAGAATCTTGTTTCTCATAATCTGAGAGTCTTTAAATGCCTTTTGGCAATCTCCAAGCAGGCTGTCATGTGTCTTTTACTGAATAGTGGCTTCCATCTGGCCACTACCATAAAGGCCTTATTGGTGGAGTGCTGCAGAGACAGTTGTCCTTCTGGAAGGTTCTCCCATCTCCAGAGAAGAACTCAGGAACTCTGTCAGAGTGACCATCGATTTCAAGTCACCTCCCAGACCAAGGCCGTTCTCCCCCGATTGCTCTGTTTGGCTGGGCTGGCCATCTGTAGGAAGAGTCTTGGTGGTTCAACACTTCTACCGTTTAAGAATGATAGAGGCCACTGTGTTCTTGCGGTCTTTCAATGTTGCAGACATTTTTTGGAACCCTTCCCCAGCTCTGTGCTTTGACAATCCTGTCTCGTAGCTCTACGGACAATTCCTTTGACCGCCTTGGTTTTTGCTCTGTCATGCGCTGTCAACTGTGGGAGCTTATATAGACAGGTGCCATTCCAAATAATGTCCAATCAATTTAATTGACCAGAGGTGATATGCATATAATTGGTAGATTTAGATAGAAAACACTCTAAAGTTTCTAAAACTGTTAAAGGCATGTCTGTGAGTATAGCAGAACTGATATGGCAGGCAAAACCCTGAGGACAACCCCCCCCCCCACCGCCCCCAAAACAAATTCAATGGCTAGTACTATAATTATAAGTCCAAGTCCTCCCAAATTGCAGTTCCTAGGGATTCCACTAGATGTCAACAGTCTTTAGAAAGAGTTTCAGGCTGGTTTTTGGAAAAATGACCCAGAAATTGTAGTTTTTCTAGGTGGTTCCCATTTTGGCTGTAGTGTTTCCAAGCGCGTGGAGGAAAGCGTGTTCTTTCTTATTTATCTGCTGTAATGAACAAACTATTCTAAACTATTCTCCATCTCAACTTTTATAATTGAAATAATCGCATGGTTTGCTTGCGCCGTAAAGCCTTTTTGAAATCTGTCACCGTGGCTGGATTAACAACAAGTTGAGCTTTATTTTGATTAATTCTCACTTATGATTTTATGAGTTAACCTATTAAATCTATGGGGGCGCTATTTCATTTTTGGATAAAAAGACGTGCCCGTTTTAAGCGCAATATTTTGTCACAAAAAGATGCTCGACTATGCATATAATTGATAGCCTTGGAAAGAAAACACTCTGTCGTTTCCACAACTGCAAAGATATTGTCTGTGAGTGCCCCAGAACAGAAGCTACAGGCAAAACCAAGATGAAACTGCAACCAGGAAATGAGCAGGATTTTTGAGGCTCTGTTTTTCATTGTCTCCTTATATGGCTGTGAATGCGACAGGAATGAGCCTGCCCTATCTATCGTTTCCCCAAGGTGTCTGCAGCATTGTGACGTATTTGTAGGCATATCATTGGAAGATTGACCATAAGAGACTACATTTGCCAGGTGTCCGCCCGGTGTCCTCCGTCGAAATTGGTGCGTCATCTTCAACTGCACGTCTTTTTCCAAGCGATTCACCGGAGAAAGGAGACTACCACGAACGATATATCAATGAAGAGATATGTGAAAAACACATTGAGGATTGATTCTAAACAGTGTTTGCCGTGTTTCAGTCGATATTATGGAGTTAATTTGGAAAACAGTTTGCCATTTTGATGACTGAATTTTCGGGTTTTTTTGGTACCCAAACGTGATGTACAAAACGGAGCGATTTCTCCTACACAAAGAATCTCTCAGGAAAAACTGAACATTTGCTATGTAACTGAGAGTCTCCTCATTGAAAACATCCGAAGTTCTTCAAAGGTAAATGATTTTATTTGAATCCTTTTCTGGTTTTTGTGCAAATGTTGCCCGCTAAATGCTACGCTAAATGCTACGCTAGCTATCACACATGCTTGTTTTGCTATGGTTCAAAAGCATATTTTGAAAATCTGAGATGACAGTGTTGTTAAGAAAAGGCTAAGCTTGAGAGCTAGCACATTCATTTCATTTTATTTGCGATTTTCATAAATAGTTAACGTTACGTTATGCTAATGAGCTTGAGGCTATAACTGGATACAGGTTTTTTTCATAGCCAAACGTGAACAAAACGGAGCGATTTGTCCTACACAAATAATATTTTTTGAAAAACTGAACATTTGCTGAGAGTCTGAAGTTCTTCAAAGGTAAATTATTTTATTTGAATGATTTTCTTGTTTTTGTGAAAATGTTGCTGGCTGAATTCTAGGCTTATAGCTATACTAGCTATCAACACTCTTACACAAATGCTTGTTTAGCTATGGTTGAAAAGCATATTTTGAAAATCTGAGATGACAGTGTTGTTAACAAAAGTCTAAGCTTGAGAGCAAATATATTTATTTCATTTCATTTGCGATTTTCATGAATAGTTAACGTTGCGTTATGCTAATGAGCTTGAGGCTATAAATAGAATCCCGGATCCGGGATTGCTCGACGCAAGAAGTTAAATATTTATAGTAATTTAATTTGAATTTGGTGCTCTGCAATTTCACCGGATGTTGTCGAGATGTCCCGCTAGCGGCACGCCTATCCCAAACAGGTTTTAACTGACTTGCCTAGTTAAATAAAGGTTACATTTGGAGGTAAAAACAAACAAAAACGCGAAGCATTAGAAAAACCTCCCTGTTCTTTGTGGTTAAATCTGTGTTTGAAATTCACTGCTCGACTGTGTGGGTTACAAAGATGAGGTAGTCATAAAGAAAATATGTTAAACACTATTGTACGCAGGGTGAGTCCATGCAACTGATTATATGACATGTTAAGCACATTTTTCCTCTTGCCATAACAAAGGAGTTGAATACCTATTGACTCAAGACATTTCAGATTTTCATTTTTAATTAATTTGTAAGAATTTCTGAAAACATAATTCTACTTTGACATGGGGTATTTTGTGTAGGCCAGTGAAAAAACAAATCTCAATTTAATTCATTTTCAATTCAGGCTGTAACACAAAACAATGTGGAAAATAATATTTTCTGAAGGCATCCATATTTTTTGTCAAAATTGCATAAGCTCATTAAATTTGGTTGGGATGGACAGCAATACTCAAGCATTGTCTCAGATTTTTTTAGCAGATTTAAGTCAGGACTGAGACTAGACCACTCAGGAACACTCAACACCTCCTGAATAAAGACGTTTCTGTAAACTTTACTGAGAATGTTGTTGCTGTTTGGCCACCTACTTGCAGATTTATTTTTGTGTTTTAAATACAAAATATATGTATTTCAATTCATTACAATTACTTTGCAATAGTATCTTCTATTTTATTGCAATACATTTATCTTTAGGGTATTTTGTAAGAGTAACTTCTGATGTATCACCTTCCCTGGTTGTCATCAGTGTCATCTCATAGCTGCAGTTACTCAGCAGAGTTTTTTGGATTGTTTGCGGAATGGGTGTCACAAGGAGGAATATGTACACAACAGCAGGAACTATGTACTGTAAGTGCTACTGTCTCTGCTTGATCACATGAATATGATCCTGACAGCAAATGACTGAGGATCACTTCCTATTTCCTTTCCTTTCTGAATGTATTTACACAATGAAAGGCGGTGGTTGTGAATGATTTAGGTCCTTCCGTAGTAGATACACTCACGTAGTTGAGCTATTGTAGCCTAACAGTGATGTAAATATTCTCACCCAACAGTCAGCCCAATACGGCTCCCCTCCTCTGCCTAATATAGACAGTGCCTCATGCTGGACTGTTGTCTTAGCGATAGGACTCCTCATTGTTTTGTTTTCCATGGCATGAGCCTGTCACTATTACTCTACTGTGATTGTCTCCCCTGGGGTCCTGTGCTTTCACTACAATAACACTGCATTACCGCTTTGCTTTTCCACCAGCCTGATTTAACAGGATGACTGGACAGACTGATGCCCTCCAGACCTGTATTCAAACACTATTTGAAATCATTCAAATACTTTGAGCATTTGCTTTAGCCCACCCGGAGTGTCCGGTGGGTAGGGTTTGCACTTTTGGCACGGTCTATTGGTTATTTTGCAACAGGCAAACTAAATCAATCCCAGAAATGTTTAATTTTTTTTATGATTTCAAATAGTATTTGAACCCTGGTCTGCTGCTCTCAAACAGAAAGTTAAAAGCTATTCCCACTGAGTCACACTCCCAAGTAATGCTGAATTAACAGGGCTTTTAAAGCCAGAGATTTTGGCAGTGTATTTCCACGAAGGTATTACCAGCTAAATCATGCTGCCCTATCTGTGAATCTCACAATTTGCATCAGAGATACTAGGCATTTGCATTAGACATTTGCAATAGACAAGCTAACCTCATAGACATACTGGGTCCAGAGTGTGCACCATAGAGATTATACTATACGTTTCTAGGATCAAGGTATTCTGCTACTGTGCGTCTCTTATACTCTTTCCTGACCTGCTCTTGGCTACTCTTACTACACTTTCAGTCCTCTATTAAAGAAGGATGTCCAAAGGGCTGCAGGCTTCTGTTTCTCACTATCTACTGTAGTTTAACTCCAGTGGTTCTAGGGAGACGGGGCTTTATGGTCCACACAGTCCATGTTCATTACAACACTGTTTCTGTTCAATTGAACATTCCATAACGTAAAAACATACTGAACACAGCCCTGGTTATACTGGGACTGAACGCTGCCCGGCCTTATCATACTGGTGAGTGATGCATTCAATTTGGTGCAACCAAGCCAGGGTTACTATTGTCCCAGGGAGGTTTAGATTTAGAATGGAATGAATGTCATTTCATTGCTCCACCCCCACCGCTGACCCATTGGTGGCCTCCCTTCCAGGCAGATTGCTCAAGAGGGTCTTTAAAAATGGATGTCTATCCACGTCCTGAGGATGTCGGGAAATGCCTTCAAAACCGGCCACTAAGGGCAATAGTAAGTGCTATTCCCATCAAGTAAGCTTGGGTTTTGCTAGCACTCTCTAGACTGGGGTGTCAGATGAGTATAATCCCATGACTCTGGATCTGAAGGTTGCATGTTTGAGCCCAGTGGTGGACACTTGTTTTTTTTTGTTTTTGGTTTAAACCCTATCCCAAACCTTAACCCTTGCCTTACCTATTCGGAATGAGTGCCCAAACTTGATGTTTTAACCCTATCCAAAACCTTTACCTCATACAGTTGATGTTTGGAGAAACAGAACAATACTGAGCCAGGAGTCAACCTAGGGTGTCAAAACCACTTTAAATTGAACGTTTGGAGCAACTTTGATATTTGACGATGGGAAAACGTGGATAAACGTCTAATTCTGCAGTGAGAATGTGAGAGCTGGTTGCTTTCCTCAACAGCATCACTTAACATGCAGCTAAGTTTAAAAAGGCCATCCGTATGGTTCAGCCTCCTGCGCTGGCGCCCTGATCTCACACACTAAAAATATAAACCCAGAAAAACACGAACAGGTTTCAGCCAATCAGCCCCCTTATGAAAGTCCTCCCGATAATAGTTCTGTTCTAAACGTCCTTTGGAAAAGTGCTCCCTTGCCGCCCCTCTGAGCACTCCCAGTAGGCCTGAGCCTAGAACGTGAGTGGAACGTTATAGGGGCCTATATTTATACTCCAGCCCTGTGCACCACATCACAAGGGTCTGTTATGAACCACTACATACTATATGTCTGAGGGAGCAAAGACTCCCTATCCCAATCACTTAGAGGATTACATGTTTTTACTGGTCTTCCAGTGGGAACATATGAGGTCATTAGTCCATTAGTTCAAATTAAAAATTAATCCACATTGTTTTGCTCAACATCAACACACTGTATTCACATGGGGACCATATTAGAAATAGTCTCTCTCTATCTCTTTGATTCAAAGCCAGTTTCTGCAGTACTGGGATTATAAGAATTAAACTAGACACATAAACGATTTGGTATTCAGATGAATCCCGACATGTAATCATAACACAACCAGAATGTTATCCGTGAAATTCCATCCAAATGCATTTAAATCTGAGGGTATCTTGAAACAGTGACAGCACTCAGTTGAGAGAGATGCTGCCCAACCCAGTTGAGATCCCTGATGAAAAGTGAGCCGGGCAGGGCAGGTATCAAAGCATCATCTGACCGGTAAGTTGAGTCATGTGGTCTGATATTAAGTCAGTGTTGCCAGCCCTGAGCAGGGTGCTGTGGAGAGAGCCAGGGAGGCATTTGAGGCCTTACTGGATTTGTTTGATTGGGGCCTGCCAGTACCTGCGTGGGTCTGAGACCTGAGACCTGAGACCTGAGACCTGATACCGTGTTACATTTGGAGAGAGAGAGGAGAGATGGTCGCCGGCACAGAACCTAAAACCAGTGCTCTCGGGTGACGGCAGTCACGGCACGCAGGGGCTTGGATTTCAGCGTTCCATCCGTCAGTCAGGGTGTGTGACAGTGTGACAGCAACCTGGGGTGACTGGGACTACACACACACATTGGGGAAAGGAGTTGGACAGTCTCACACGCACGCACACATGCACACACATGCATACACACAAACACACACCACACACTGCCTTAGACTAAGCCTTGCCACACCCTTCACCCCTCCACCCCAAAACATGTCACACGCTTGTCAGGTAAGAATAGACAGGAGCAGAACCAAGATGTCCGACTTGTTCCCTAAACACTGTTAAGCTCCAGTGAAAACACACTCATGTCTGTTGCCTCTCCGGCTGCTATGTTTTTATTCCTCTCTCTCCGTGCCGTAGCTTCAGACTGGTGTTTCTTGCTTGGCTATATGACAGACTGACTATCAAACTGCTTGCTTGCCTACTACACACACACGCTCGCACGCACGCACGCACGCACGCTCGCACGCACACACACACACACACACACACACACACACACACACACACACACACACACACACACACACACACACACACACACACACACACACACACACACACACACACACACACACACATACACATACACATACACACACACACACACACACACACACACCCATTGTAAGGAACTCAATCTACCCTCATGAATTGTGGATGGGTCTGCCATTGAGGAGGGCTGTCACACCTGGAAGGAGAACAGGAGAAGAAGTGAGCTGGTAAAACTGATGACACTGTCAGAGCTCCCCTGCCGAGCAGATGACGTGGCCCTGCAGGGAAAATCAGAGGACCGCTCCAGACTCTTCTGATGTCATAGTGTGCATCCCAAATGGGACCCTATTCCCTACGTAGTGCACTACTTTTGACCCGGTAGCTGGTCTTTTAGGATTATGTTTAGTAGTCTACACTGAGAGACAGTTTGCACATTTTTATATACAGTATTTGCCTTGATTAGCGAATTGTTTTACATTAAACTTGACAGGTTGTGTCTTGCATCAGTATTATCCATGTAACAGCACTTACATATTGGCATCAGAAACAACTCACTCATATGAAGTAAGATACTATAAGAGCTTGACTTTGTTCTGTAAACAGAGAGGCCAACATTTCCCTGTGGTTTGTTTTCTCATTAAGCTGTAACTATTAGTGGTTGGTCTGCCCGTTAGCAACAGCTCGGCTACATTGTGAAATTCCTTTGATTGGATAAGTGGGTGATGTTATTCGTTGACCACAGTCCTCTGGCACGGTTGTGTGGTGTTTTTATCTGCTGTTCTACTGCAAGGTTTTGTGAGGACTCTTATTGAGAGACATATGAGGAATGTTCTAAATCTTGTCCTCGGATTTCTGTGGTCTCCATTGTTAAGTCATTGTTAAGTGGTCTCCCGAGTCAGGTCGGTTTCATATTAGTACAGTATCCATAAGTCCTATGTTTCTTAATGATGCTAAATCAAATCAAATCAAATGTATTTATATAGCCCTTCGTACATCAGCTGATATCTCAAAGTGCTGTACAGAAACCCAGCCTAAAACCCCAAACAGCAAGCAATGCAGGTGTAGAAGCACGGTGGTTAGGAAAAACTCCCTAGAAAGGCCAAAACCTAGGAAGAAACCTAGAGAGGAACCAGGCTATGTGGGGTGGCCAGTCCTATTCTGGCTGTGCTGGGTAGAGATTATAACAGAACATGGCCAAGATGTTCAAATGTTCATAAATGACCAGCATGGTCGAATAATAATAAGGCAGAACAGTTGAAACTGGAGCAGCAGCACGGCCAGGTGGACTGGGGACAGCAAGGAGTCATCATGTCAGGTAGTCCTGGGGCATGGTCCTAGGGCTCAGGTCCTCCGAGAGAGAGAACGAATGAGAATTAGAGAGAGCATATGTGGGGTGGCCAGTCCTCTTCCGGCTGTGCCGGGTGGAGATTATAACAGAACATGGCCAAGATGTTCAAATGTTCATAAATGACCAGCATGGTCGAATAATAATAAGGTAGAACAGTTGAAACTGGAGCAGCAGCACGGCCAGGTGGACTGGGGACAGCAAGGAGTCATCATGTCAGGTAGTCCTGGGGCATGGTCCTAGGGCTCAGGTCCTCCGAGAGAGAGAAGGAGAGAATTAGAGAACGCACACTTAGATTCACACAGGACACCGAATTGGACAGGAGAAGTACTCCAGATATAACAAACTGACCCCAGCCCCCGACACATAAACTACTGCAGCATAAATACTGGAGGCTGAGACAGGAGGGGTCAGGAGACACTGTAGCCCCATCCGAGGACACCCCCGGACAGAGCCAAACAGGAAGGATATAACCCCACCCACTTTGCCAAAGCACAGCCCCCACACCACTAAAGGGATATCTTCAACCACCAACTTACCATCCTGAGACAAAGCTGAGTATAGCCCGCAAAGATCTCCGCCATGGCACAACCCAAGGGGGGGGGTGCCAACCCAGACAGGATGACCACATCCGTGAATCAACCCACTCAGGTGACGCACCCCCTCCAGGGACGGCATGAGAGAGCCCCAGTAAGCCAGTGACTCAGCCCCTGTAATAGGGTTAGAGGCAGAGAATCCCAGTGGAAAGAGGGGAACCGGCCAGGCAGAGACAGCAAGGGTGGTTCGTTTCTCCAGAGCCTTTCCGTTCACCTTCCCACTCCTGGGCCAGACTACACTCAATCATATGACCCACTGAAGAGATGAGTCATCAGTAAAGACTTAAAGGTTGAGACCGAGTTTGCGTCTCTGACATGGGTAGGCAGACCGTTCCATAAAAATGGAGCTCTATAGGAGAAAGCCCTGCCTCCAGCTGTTTGCTTAGAAATTCTAGGGACAATTAGGAGGCCTGCGTCTTGTGACCGTAGCGTACGTGTAGGTATGTACGGCAGGACCAAATCAGAGAGATAGGTAGGAGCAAGCCCATGTAATGCTTTGTAGGTTAGCAGTAAAACCTTGAAGCCAGTGTAGGGAGGCTAGCACTGGAGTAATATGATCAAATGTTTTGGTTCTAGTCAGGATTCTAGCAGCCGTATTTAGCACTAACTGAAGTTTATTTAGTGCTTTATCCGGGTAGCCGGAAAGTAGAGCATTGCAGTAGTCTAACCTAGAAGTGACAAAAGCATGGATTAATTTTTCTGCATCATTTTTGGACAGAAAGTTTCTGATTTTTTTACATAGATTGAAAAAAGCTGTCCTTGAAATGGTCTTGATATGTTCTTCAAAAGAGAGATCAGGGTCCAGAGTAACGCCGAGGTCCTTCACAGTTTTATTTGAGACGACTGTACAACCATTAAGATTAATTGTCAGATTCAACAGAAGATCTCTTTGTTTCTTGGGACCTAGAACAAGCATCTCTGTTTTGTCCGAGTTTAAAAGTAGAAAGTTTGCAGCTATCCACTTCCTTATGTCTGAAACACATGCTTCTAGCAAGGGCAATTTTGGGGCTTCACCATGTTTCATTGAAATGTACAGCTGTGTGTCATCCGCATAGCAGTGAAAGTTAACATTATGTTTTCGAATAACATCCCCAAGAGGTATAATATATAGTGAAAACAATAGTGGTCCTAAAACGGAACCTTGAGGAACACCGAAATTTACAGTTGATTTGTCAGAGGACAAACCATTCACAGAGACAAACTGATATCTTTCCGACAGATAAGATCTAAACCAGGCCAGAACTTGTCCGTGTAGACCAATTTGGGTTTCCAATCTCTCCAAAAGAATGTGGTAATCGATGGTATCAAAAGCAGCACTAAGATCTAGGAGCACGAGGACAGATGCAGAGCCTCGGTCCGATGCCATTAAAATGTCATTTGCCACCTACACAAGTGCCGTCTCAGTGCTTTGATGGGGTCTAAAGCATTTCGTATACATTGTTTGTCTTCAGGAAGGCAGTGAGTTGCTGCGCAACATCCTTTTCTAAGATTTTTGAGAGGAATGGAAGATTCGATATAGGCCGATAGTTTTTTATATTTTCTGGGTCAAGGTTTGGCTTCTTCAAGAGAGGCTTTATTACTGCCACTTTTAGTGAGTTTGGTACACATCCGGTGGATAGAGAGCCGTTTATTATGTTCAACATAGGAGGGCCAAGCACAGGAAGCAGCTCTTTCAGTAGTTTAGTTGGAATAGGGTCCAGTATACAACTTGAAGGTTTAGAGGCCATGATTATTTTCATCATTGTGTCAAGAGATATAGTACAAAAACACTTGAGCATCTCTCTTGATCCTAGGTCCAGGCAGAGTTGTGCAGACTCAGGACAACTGAGCTTTGAAGGAATACGCAGATTTAAAGAGGAGTCTGTAATTTGCTTTCTAATAATCATAATTTTTTCCTCAAAGATGTTCATGAATTTATCACTGCTAAAGTGAAAGTCATCCTCTCTTGGGGAATGCTGCTTTTTAGTTAGCTTTGCGACAGTTTCAAAAAGGAATTTCGGATTGTTCTTATTTTCATCCTATTTTTCTAACTTAATTGAGGATCGAGCAGCAGTAAGGGCTCTTCGGTACTGCACGGTACTGTCTTTCCAAGCTAGACGGAAGACTTCCAGTTTGGTGTGGCGACATTTCCGTTCCAATTTTCTGGAAGCTTGCTTCAGAGCTCGGGTATTTTCTGTGTACCAGGGAGCTAGTTTCTTATGAGAAATGTTTTTAGTTTTTAGGGGTGCAACTGCATCTAGGGTATTGCGCAAGGTTAAATTGAGTTCCTCAGTTAGGTGGTTAACTGATTTTTGTCCTCTGGTGTCATTGGGTAGACAGAGGGTATCTGGAAGGACATCAAGGAATCTTTGTGTTGTCTGTGAATTTATAGCACGACTTTTGATGTCCCTTGGTTGGGGTCTGAGCAGATTATTTGTTGCAATTGCAAATGTAATAAAATACATTTAACATTTAACATTTAAGTCATTTAGCAGACGCTCTTATCCAGAGCGACTTACAAATTGGTGAATTCACCTTCTGACATCCAGTGGAACAGCCACTTTACAATAGTGCATCTAAATCATTAAGGGGGGTGGTGAGAAGGATTACTTATCCTATCCTAGGTATTCCTTGAAGAGGTGGGGTTTCAGGTGTCTCCGGAAGGTGGTGATTGACTCCGCTGTCCTGGCGTCGTGAGGGAGTTTGTTCCACCATTGGGGGCCAGAGCAGCGAACAGTTTTGACTGGGCTGAGCGGGAACTGTACTTCCTCAATGGTAGGGAGGCGAGCAGGCCAGAGGTGGATGAACGCAGTGCCCTTGCTTGGGTGTAGGGCCTGATCAGAGCCTGGAGGTACTGCGGTGCCGTTCCCCTCACAGCTCCGTAGGCAAGCACCATGGTCTTGTAGCGGATGCGAGCTTCAACTGGAAGCCAGTGGAGAGAGCGGAGGAGCCGGGTGACGTGAGAGAACTTGGGAAGGTTGAACACCAGACGGGCTGCGGCGTTCTGGATGAGTTGTAGGGGTTTAATGGCACAGGCAGGGAGCCCAGCCAACAGCGAGTTGCAGTAATCCAGACGGGAGATGACAAGTGCCTGGATTAGGACCTGCGCCGCTTCCTGTGTGAGGCAGGGTCGTACTCTGCGGATGTTGTAGAGCATGAACCTACAGGAACGGGCCACAGCCATGATGTTGGTTGAGAACGACAGGGTGTTGTCCAGGATCACGCCAAGGTTCTTAGCGCTCTGGGAGGAGGACACAATGGAGTTGTCAACCGTGATGGCGAGATCATGGAACGGGCAGTCCTTCCCCGGGAGGAAGAGCAGCTCCGTCTTGCCGAGGTTCAGCTTGAGGTGGTGATCCGTCATCCACACTGATATGTCTGCCAGACATGCAGAGATGCGATTCGCCACCTGGTCATCAGAAGGGGGAAAGGAGAAGATTAATTGTGTGTCGTCTGCATAGCAATGATAGGAGAGACCATGTGAGGTTATGACAGAGCCAAGTGACTTGGTGTATAGCGAGAATAGGAGAGGGCCTAGAACAGAGCCCTGGGGGACACCAGTGGTGAGAGCGCGTGGCGAGGAGACAGATTCTCGCCACGCCACCTGGTAGGAGCGACCTGTCAGGTAGGACGCAATCCAAGCGTGGGCCGCGCCGGAGATGCCCAACTCGGAGAGGGTGGAGAGGAGGATCTGATGGTTCACAGTATCGAAGGCAGCCGATAGGTCTAGAAGGATGAGAGCAGAGGAGAGAGAGTTAGCTTTAGCAGTGCGGAGCGCCTCCGTGATGCAGAGAAGAGCAGTCTCAGTTGAATGACTAGTCTTGAAACCTGACTGATTTGGATCAAGAAGGTCATTCTGAGAGAGATAGCGGGAGAGCTGGCCAAGGACGGCACGTTCAAGAGTTTTGGAGAGAAAAGAAAGAAGGGATACTGGTCTGTAGTTGTTGACATCGGAGGGATCGAGTGTAGGTTTTTTCAGAAGGGGTGCAACTTTCGCTCTCTTGAAGACGGAAGGGACGTAGCCAGCGGTCAGGGATGAGTTGATGAGCGAGGTGAGGTAAGGGAGAAGGTCCCCGGAAATGGTCTGGAGAAGAGAGGAGGGGATAGGGTCGAGCGGGCAGGTTGTTGGGCGGCCGGCCGTCACAAGAAGCGAGATTTCATCTGGAGAGAGAGGGGAGAAAGAGGTCAGAGCACAGGGTAGGGCAGTGTGAGCAGAACCAGCGGTGTCGTTTGACTTAGCAAACGAGGATCGGATGTCGTCGACCTTCTTTTCAAAATGGTTGACGAAGTCATCTGCAGAGAGGGAGGAGGGGGGAGGGGGAGGAGGATTCAGGAGGGAGGAGAAGGTGGCAAAGAGCTTCCTAGGGTTAGAGGCAGATGCTTGGAATTTAGAGTGGTAGAAAGTGGCTTTAGCAGCAGAGACAGAGGAGGAAAATGTAGAGAGGAGGGAGTGAAAGGATGCCAGGTCCGCAGGGAGGCGAGTTTTCCTCCATTTCCGCTCGGCTGCCCGGAGCTCTGTTCTGTGAGCTCGCAATGAGTCATCGAGCCACGGAGCGGGAGGGGAGGACCGAGCCGGCCTGGAGGATAGGGGACATAGAGAGTCAAAGGATGCAGAAAGGGAAGAGAGGAGGGTTGAGGAGGCAGAATCAGGAGAAAGGTTGGAGAAGGTATGAGCAGAGGGAAGAGAGTGATAGGATGGAAGAGGAAAGAGTAGCGGGGGAGAGAGAGCGAAGGTTGGGACGGCGCGATACCATCCGAGTAGGGGCAGTGTGGGAAGTGTTGGATGAGAGCGAGAGGGAAAAGGATACAAGGTAGTGGTCGGAGACTTGGAGGGGAGTTGCAGTGAGGTTAGTGGAAGAACAGCATCTAGTAAAAATGGTGGTCCGATAGTCCAGGATTATGAGGAAAAACATTAAGATCCACAACATTTATTCCATGGGACAAAACTAGGTCCAGCGTATGACTGTGACAGTAAGTGGGTCTAAACAGACCAGCTATGACCTCTGTAAGGCAATCAAAGAGGCTAAACAACAGAATAGGGATAAAGTGGTTTCACAATTCAACATGGGACACAATGTGGCAGGGACTTCAGTCAATCATAGATTATGAAGGGAAAACCAGCCATGTCATGCTCAGCTCGGCTGAACACCTTCTTTGGCCGCTTTGAGGAGAATGACACTGAGCCAGACGCATCCCCCGCTTCTCACGAGGACTGTGGGTTCTTGATCTCCATGGCCGATGTGAGTAAGCCTTTCATGCTCGGAAGGAGGGTGGCCAAGACGGCATTCCAAGCTGCGTCCTCAGAGCATGCACAGACCAGCTGGCTGGAGTGTTTATGGACGTATTTAATCTATCATTAAACCATTCTGTTGTCCCCACTTGCTTCAAGATACCCACCATTGTTCCAGAATCCAAGCAAGCGAAGGTATGTGAGCTAAATGACTATCGCCTGGTGGCACTCACTTCTGTTACAATTATGTGCTTTGAGAGGCTAATCAAGGACCATATCAGCTCCACCTTACCAGACACCCTCGACCAACTACAATTTGCATACAGCCCCAACAGATCCACAGATGACTCAATAACCACTGCACTGTACACCTCCCTATCCCACCTGGACAAGAGGAATACCTACAGTACCAGTCAAAAGTTTGGACACACTTACTCATTCCAAGTTTTTTTCTATTTTTATTATTTTCTACATTGTTGAATAATAGTGAAGTCATCAGAATGATGAAATAACATATGGAATCATGTACTAACCAAAATAGTGTTTAATAAATCAAAATATATATTTGAGATTTGAAAATCTTCAAAGTAGCCACCCTTTGCCTTGATGACAGCTTTTGATTATTTGAATACTTTTTTGGTTACTACATGATTCCATACGTGTTATTTAATCATTTTGATGTCTTGTATCTGACTATAGTAGCTGGAAACAGCATGGATAGCCTTCATTTCTCAGAACAAGAATAGACTGACAAGTTTCAGAAGAAAGTCTTTGTTTCTGGACATTTTGAGCCTGTAATCAAACCCACCGTTAGGGCTTTCGTTGTGGGAAGGAGAGTCGGACCAAAATGCGGCGTGTAGATTACGATTCATGTTTAATGACAAACACACTAAACACAAACACTACAAAACAATAAACGTAACGAAAACCGAAACAGCCTATACTTGTGTAAACTAACACAAACCAAGGACATCAGGACACTAAAGACAATCACCCACGAAACACCCAATGAATATGGCTGCCTAAATATGGTTCCCAATCAGAGACAACGATAAACACCTGCCTCTGATTGAGAACCACTTCAGACAGCCATAGACTTAACTAGAACACCCCACTAAGCTACAATCCCAATACAAACACACCACATACGAAAACCCATGCCACACCCTGGCCTGACCAAATAAATGAAGACAAACACAATATACTTCGACCAGGGCGTGACACCCACAAAGGTTGATGCTCCAGATACTCAACTAGTCTAAAGAAGGCCAATTTTATTGTTTCTTTAATAAAACAACAGTTTTCAGCTGTGCTAACATACAGCAATTGCAAAATTGTTTTCTAATGATCAATTAGCCTTATAAAATGATAAAATTGGATTAGCTAACACAACAGGCCATTGGAACACAGGAGTGATGGTTGCTGATAGTGGGCCTCTCTACGCCTATGTAGATATTCCATAAAACATCTGCTGTTTCCAGCTACAATAGTACAATAGCTACATTTATATTATTAACAATGTCTACACTGTATTTCTGATCAATTTGATGTTTTTTTTAATGGGCTTTTTTTTTGCTTTTCCTTAGAAACAAGGGCATTTCTTAGTGACCCCAAACTTTTGAACGGTAGTGTATATGTATGTATGTATGTATGTATGTATGTATGTATGTATGTATGTATGTATGTATGTATGTATGTATGTATGTATGTATGTATGTATGTATGTATGTATGTATCATCTGCAAATCTGTGTACTAGACTAATACACTTTGAATTAAAAACGTTTTTTTAACACAAAATAAAGACATGAGTATTGTGTGAGACACTATGGTAGGTGTGTGTCTGCATGACTTTATGGTGTTTAATGTGTGGTTGCATGTTATGTTAGTGTGTCTGTCTCCCTGTGTGGTTGTTGTCTGAGGGAAAAAACCTTGGAGGCTCAAAGTATGTGGTTCTATTATATAAAGAGCGGAACCAAATGGGCGCTCAGTTCTACATCAGATCAGAGGAAGTAGAAAGCAGAGCAGAAAGACATTCTCTAGTGCTTTGTTTATACTGTAAGGTCCCGAGTCAGCACTCCAGCTTCATATCAGTCACACCATTGTTCACGTCTTACTAGAAAGAGTAATAGTACTTTGACTTAAGATGTTAGACGAAAGTGATACATTTGATTTGATTCTATAACTACCTTAAAGATGTCCTTACTTCCATGTATTGTGTGTTTGGTGCTGGCCTTAGTAGACCTTAGTAGACCCCTAACTCCACTGTTAAATCTTTCATTACCTCTTTAACATGACAGTAATGGTAAGTGTTAATGGATGGTGGCCCGGCCTGAGGAAAACTGTTAATCAACTACAGGTCTTGTTACCTGCCTGGTCTCTCAGGTGTGCAAATCATTATCCTCCTACTTCCTTCCTTCTCAGGAAGATGACATCACTCACATCCTAACTTTCCCCGATCCATCCCTGGAGTCAGACAACCAGACACTGAGATACATGTAACTGCCAAAATAAAGGATGCACCAACATAAAGTGTCTTAGGGTGTTGGGCCACCACAATCCACAAGAACAGCTTCAATGCACCTTGGCACAGATTCAAAAAGTGTCTGGAACTCTATTGGAGGGATGCAACACCATTCTTCCACGAGAAATTCCATCATTTGGTGTTTTGTTGATGGTGGTGGAAAACGCTGTCTCCAGAATCTCCCATAAATGTTCAATTGGATTGAAATCTGGTGACGCACACACTCATAGGGCTGTTGTGGTGACCGTATTACCGCCACAATTCCACATGACCGTTTAGTCACGTTAATTAAGCTTCTCCAAGCTCTGATGCTGCTGGTCATTAGTAGCATACCATACTTGCTAACTGCCTGGTACTCAGCACTCCATTGTCTCTCTAATCACTTTTATATCAATGCAAATGTTTCGAAAATCTAATCAAACACTTCATGAGAGCCCATGAGCTCATGTAGCGCAACATGTCTATAGGCTATAGAATTGCAGGAGAAAACAGTGATGGCCGCTAATAAAATTGTTAACAATTTTAAGCATATTTATGGATGGAATACACGTTTGGTATTAACTCTTGATACTACCTATCCCGGATCCGGGATCGTGAATACAGCCTCAGGCTCATTAGCATAACGCAACGTTAACGATTTCTGAAAATCGTAAATGAAATTAAACTAATATGCCTGCTCTCAAGCTTAGCCTTTTCTTAACAACACTGTCATCTCAGATTTTCAAAATATGCTTTTGAACCATAGCAAATCAAACATTTGTTTAAGAGTATTGCTAGCTAGCTTAGCATTTTGCGCAGCATTTAGCACGCAACATTTTCACAAAAACCATATAACCAAATAAATAAAATAATTTACCTTTGAAGAACTTCAGATGTTTTCAATGAGGAGACTCTCAGTTACATAGCAACTGTTCAGTTTTTCCTGAAAGATTCTTTGTGTAGGAGAAATCGCTCCGTTTTGTACATCACATTTGGCTACCGAAACTAACCGGAAATTCAGTCACCAAAACGTCAAACTTTTTCCGAATTAACTCCATAATATCAACCGAAACATGGCAAATATTGTTTAGAATCAATCCTCAAGGTGTTTTTTCACATATCTCTTCATTGATATGCCGTTCGTGGAAGCCAGCTTTCGTCTCAGAATCCCATGGAAAAATACCAGCAGCTGAAAATGACACACCAATTTCGACCTAGGACACCGGGCGGACACCTGGCAAATGTAGTCTCTTATGGTCAATCTTCCAATGATATGCCTACAAATACGTCACAATGCTGCAGACACCTTGGGGAAACGATAGATAGGGCAGGCTCATTCCTGTCGCATTCACAGCCATATAAGGAGACAATAGAAAACAGAGCCTCAAAAATCCTACTCATTTCCTGGTTGCAGTTTCATCTTGGTTTTGCCTGTAGCTCCTGTTCTGGGGCACTCACAGACAATATCTTTGCAGTTCTGTAAACTTCAGAGTGTTTTCTTTCCAAAGCTATCAATTATATGCATAGTCGAGCATCTTTTTGTGACAAAATATCTTGTTTAAAACGGGAACGTTTTTCATCCAAAAATGAAATACTGCCTCCAGAGTTTCAAGAGGTTAAGGCACATGAAAATTCACATGTTCCAGAAGGCATTTCTGTCCAAAAATGTATTTTGATAAAAAAATGTATGTTTATGTTCAAATGCCTCTCCTGTGAAGTAGAGACGTGTGACATAAGTCTAGTTTCCTGAAACAAGACACATAAAAGCTTTTCTACATTGCAATGGACATGGTGTAACCTTTGGTAGGTAGGCTCTGGCCGGCCTCAGCTGCAGGACAGCAAAGCCATGTCAGCCCTGCTCATGATTTTCACAGGGGAAGTGAAATGATAGACTACAATTATTTTGCTCATGATCATTCACGGCGCAAATGATATCAGGGCCCTAACTACGTTTGAGGACAACAAGGTCTGGCTCTCGTAAATGTTTTCTAATTTGAAAAAAAAATCATAATAATCATTTTGTACACAATAAAGAAAATAAATTACCTCACTTAAACTCAAACCTGTGTTATGGTCCTGAATGACATATCAGTTCCTTGAATTTTCTTTCGGGGGTGCCATTTAATTTTCTTCAGTTTCTAGCTAACGTTAACACCAATCCAAGCAGTGGAGCCAGTAGTAAAGCAAATGTTTAGTGTTTAAAACCATTCATCTTGGGGCGATGGGGGGAGCAGGTCTGCAAAATGATATCATGTCATGTCATTTATAAAATGGTCAGATATTGTTTTATACAGACTAGCTCAAAAATAAGTGATGATTATTATAATTTTCTGTAAAAAAAGGCAATTCATTTTGAAATTATTGCAGAGGACGTTTTACATCAACATTTTTACAACTAACTAAGATGTTTGGTGCAGTGTTTCTCAAGTGAACATTTGCATGAAAACTAGTCTCTCATTAAATGACAACAAACACTTCATTGAAGAATCCGGTCCATATCTGATGATGGCACAATTTAAGTCAATAAGTCATTGTTTAAGTCAAAGTATGATATAAACTCAGCAAAAAAAAAACATCCCTTTTTCAGGACCCTGTCTTTCAAAGATAATTTATAACTTCCAAATAACTCCACAGATCGTCATTATAAAGGGATTAAACACTGTTTCCCATGCTTGTTCAATGAACCATAAACAATTAAGAACATGCACATGTGGAATGATTGTTAAGACACTAACAGCTTACAGACGGCAGGCAATTAAGGTCACAGTTATGAACACTTAAGGCACTAAAGAGGTCTTTCTACTGACTCTGAAAAACAAAAAAAAAAGATGCCCATGGTCCCTGTTCATCTGCGTGAACGGGCCTTAAGCATGCTGCAAGGAGGCATGAGGACTGCAGATGTGGCCAGGGCAATAAATTGCAATGTCCGTACTGAGAGACAGTGCTACAGAGAGACAGGACGGAATGCTGATCTACCTCGCAGTGGCAGACCACGTGTAACAACGCCTGCACAGGATCGGTACATACGAACATCACACCTGCGGGAAAGGTACAGGATGGCAACAACAAGTGCCCTAGTTACACCAGCAATGTACAATCCCTCCATCAGTGCTCAGACTGTCTGCAATAGGCTAAGAGAGGCTGGACTGAGGGCTTGTAGGCCTGTTGTAAGGCAGGTCCTAACCAGACATCACTGGCAATAATGTTGCCAATGGGCACAAACCTACCGCCGCTGGACCAGACAGGACTGGCAAAATTGCTATTCACTGACGAGTCGCGGTTTTGTCTCACCAGGGATGATGGTTGGATTCGCGTTTATCGTCGAAGGAATGAGCGTTACACCAAGGCCTGTACTCTGGAGTGGGATCGATTTGGAGGTGGAGGGTCTGTCATGGTCTGGGGCGGTGTGTCACAGCATCATCAGACTGAGCTTGTTGTCATTGCAGGCAATCTCAACGCTGTGCGTTACAGGGAAGACATCCTCCTTCCTCATGTGGTACCCTTCCTGCAGGCTCATCCTCACATGACCCTCCAGCATGACAATGCCACCAGCCATACTGCTCGTTCTGTGCATGATTTCCTGCAAGACAGGATCTTAATCCCATTGAACACGTCTGGGACCTGTTGGATCGGAGGATGAGGCCTAGGGCCATTCCCCCCAGAAATGTCCGGGAACTTGCAAGTGCCTTGGTGGAAGAGTGGGGTAACATCTCACAGCAAGAACTGGCAAATCTGGTGCAGTCCATGAGGAGGAGATGCACTGCAGTACTTAATGCAGCTAGTGGCCACACCATATACTGACTGTTACTTTAGTTTGACCCCCCCTTGTTCAGAGACACCTTAATCAAATTCTGTTACTCACATGTCTGTGGAACTTGTTCAGTTCACTTCTCAGTTATTGAATCTTGTTATGTTCATACAAATATTTACACATGTTAAGTTTGCTGAAAATAAATGCAGTTGACAGTGAGAGAATGTGTATTTTTTGATGAGTATATTTTGGCTTGGAGTGACAAATCTGAACTACCACTTCGTGCAAATCTGTGTGAATGTATATTACATACAAATTCTTTTCAGCCTACGTTTCATGAGCCAAACAGCTTTGTGTCCATTTGGGTGCCTGAGCTATGGAGCAAATTAAAACAAGGGTCGCAAAGTTATGTCATTGCACCTCAACTTTGTATAAGATAACCACATTAGCAGCAAATTAAAATGTCATTTTTGAGGGTTAATGCAGGTGAATATATTGGTTAAAGTCACATGGTCCTAAAAATATTTACACAGTTATCAAAATGTCACACCAGGGTAAAATCCCCTATGGGAAAAATGAATGGTGGAAAAATGATTGGAACAGCTAGGTTTTATGGGTATTATGAGTCACACTGTGGTACTCTATTCCTCCCCTTCCCTCCCCCAAAACAATTGATCTGGTAAAAGAAAACGTGCTTATATGCATTTTTCATCATCTTTGAAATGCAAGAGAAAGGCCAATACATGACTTAGGAATCTAGGTGCAATTTAGATTTGGGCCACTAGATGGTAGCAGTGTATGTGCAACGCTTTAGACTGATGCAATGAACCATTGCATTTCTGTTCAAAATGCTGTATCAAGACTGTCCAAATGTGCCAAATTGGGTTATTAATACAATTTCAAGTTTATAACTCTGCACTCTCCTCAAACAATAGCATGGTATTATTTCACTGTAATAGCTACTGTAAATTGGACAGTGCAGTTAGATTAGCAATAATTGAAGCTTTCTGCCCATATCAGATACAGTGCTGAGAACAATTATTTGATAACCTGCAAAATCGGCAGTGTTTCCTACTTACAAAGCATGTAGAGGTCTGGACTTTTTTATCATAGGTATACTTCAACTGTGAGAGATGGAGTCTAAAACAAAAATCCAGAAAATCACATTGTATGATTTTTAAGTAATTAACTAGTATTTTATTGCATGACATAAGTATTTGATACATTAGAAAAGCAGAACTTAATATTTGGTACAGAAACCTTTGTTTGCAATTACAGAGATCATACGTTTCCTGTAGTTCTTGACCAGATTTGCACACACTGCAGCAGGGATTTTGGCCCACTCTTCCATACAGACCTTTGCCAGATCCTTCAGGTTTCGGGGCTGTCGCTGGACTTTCAGCTCCCTCCAAAGATTTTCTATTGGGTTCAGGTCTGGAGACTGGCTAGGCCACTCCAGGACCTTGAGATGCTTCTTACAGAGCCACTCCTTAGTTGCCCTGGCTGTGTGTTTCGGGTCGTTGTCATGCTGGAAGACCCAGCCACGACCCATCTTCAATACTCTTACTGAGGGAAGGAGGATGTTGGCCAAGATCTCGCGATACATGGCCCCATCCATCCTCCCCTCAATACGGTGCAGTCTTCCTGTCCCCTTTGCAGAAAAGCATCCCAGAAGAATGATGTTTCTACCTCCATGCTTCACGGGTGGGATGGTGTTCTTGGGGTTGTACTCATCCTTCTTCTTCCTCCAAACAATGCGAGTGGAGTTTAGACCAAAAAGCTCTATTTTTGTCTCATCAGACCACATGACCTTCTCCCATTCCTCCTCTGGATCATTCAGATGGTCATTGGCAAACTTCAGACGGGTCTGGACATGCGCTGGCTTGAGCAGGGGGACCTTGCGTGTGCTGCAGGATTTTAATCCATTGTGGCGTTGTGTTATTCTAATGGTTTTCTTTGGGACTGTGGTCCCAGCTCTCTTCAGGTCATTGACCAGGTCCTGCTGTGTAGTTCTGGGCTGATCCCTCACCTTCCTCATGATCATTGATGCCCCACGAGGTGAGATCTTGCATGGAGCCCCAGACTGAGGGTGATTGACCGTCATCTTGAACTTCTTCCATTTTCTAATAATTGCGCCAACAGTTGTTGCCTTCTCACCAAGCTGCTTGCCTATTGTCCTGTAGCCCATCCCAGTCTTGTGCAGGTATACAATTTAACCCTGGTGTCCTTACACAGCTCTTTGCTCTTGGCCATTGTGGAGAGGTTGGAGTCTGTTTGATTGAGTGTGTGGACAGGTGTCTTTTATACAGGTAACGAGTTCAAACAGGTGCAGTTAATAAAGGTAATGAGTGGAGAACAGGAGGGCTTCTTAAAGAAAAACCAACAGGTCTGTGAGAGACGGAATTCTTACTGGTTGGTAGGTGATCAAATACTTATGTCATGCAATAAAATGCAAATTAATTACTTTTTGTTTTAGATTCCATCTCTCACAGTTGAAGTGTTCCTATGATAAAACATTACAGACCTCTACATGCTTTGTAAGTAGGAAAACCTGCAAAATCGGCAGTGTATCAAATACTTGTTCTCCCCACTGTATGTCTGTGTCCTGGGAAATGTTCAACCTCATGCTAATCACATTAGCCTACGTTAGCCCAACCGTCCCGCAGGGGGGATAATCGATCCTGTAGAGGATAAAGAACTACAAGTGCAATGATGATCCGGACGAGACTGCCGAATCGAGACAAAGGTAAGAGCCTCTGGATTAACTATTTAATGTTAGCTAAATGTAGTAATTAATAAATGGGCTACATTTCTGTAAATGGACAATTCTGTGAACTGTCTTGTCCAATTTTAAATTGGCCCAATACTTGTTACCAAAGTGTCAACCAGATATGACGTGCAGGAGCTTGCAGGGAATTGTAGTTTTGCATGATGTCTACTTTTATGCTAATTTGCATTTTTGAATCTGAGAGTATATAGCACTGAATATATTGATAAAAGGACATGCTTATCAAAATGTTACACTAGGGTAAGCTTATACAAAACACAGGTCTTATTATAAATGTTTCTAAAATCCTCTATGGAAAAAAATAATGATAGGAACCATTTCCTTGTTCCCGGTTTTATGGATATTATGACACCTCCACTGTGGGGCTCTATGAGAGGGGAGGTAGGGAAGCAGAGTGCCTGGACCTGGATCTGGTGCACGGGTGTGTAGGATATATGCAAACCAGCAGGGTCAAGGACCAGACACATAGTGGACTGTGTCCCCCCTGCCTAGCTGTCTGCCCGGCAGTAATCAGGCTCCCAAAGTGGAGTGGGACGCGAGGACATGAATGCAGGGCTTTGTCCAGCACATGGTCATCACATTCCACTGGAGCCACTGTGTGTGTGGACTCAGAGCACAGCAGAGCGGGGGAGAAGAGAGGGCTGGTGGAGGACTGGCTAGGCAGCTGAGCGCAGAGCCACAATGTAGCACCAGGGATAGGGGGAAAGCCACGTCGGATACCACTGTCCCCAAAACACATGTCATAGCTGACAATGTCTGGTTTGGAAACATCTCTTGGTTAGGAAAGATTTCACTCAAACCAGCAGTATATTTTGCACTTTGGCAAAGTTTTGGCCACACTCAGTTTCAGCAATATTGGAGTTAAATTTACATTTACATTTAAGTCATTTAGCAGACGCTCTTATCCAGAGCGACTTACAAATTGGTGAATTCACCTTCTGCCATCCAGTGGAACAGCCACTTTACAATAGTGCATCTAAATCATTAAGGGGGGTGGTGAGAAGGATTACTTATCCTATCCTAGGTATTCCTTGAAGAGGTGGGGTTTCAGGTGTCTCCGGAAGGTGGTGATTGACTCCGCTGTCCTGGCGTCGTGAGGGGAGTTTGTTCCACCATTGGGGGCCAGAGCAGCGAACAGTTTTGACTGGGCTGAGCGGGAACTGTACTTCCTCAATGGTAGGGAGGCGAGCAGGCCAGAGGTGGATGAACGCAGTGCCCTTGCTTGGGTGTAGGGCCTGATCAGAGCCTGGAGGTACTGCGGTGCCGTTCCCCTCACAGCTCCGTAGGCAAGCACCATGGTCTTGTAGCGGATGCGAGCTTCAACTGGAAGCCAGTGGAGAGAGCGGAGGAGCGGGGTGACGTGAGAGAACTTGGGAAGGTTGAACACCAGACGGGCTGCGGCGTTCTGGATGAGTTGTAGGGGTTTAATGGCACAGGCAGGGAGCCCAGCCAACAGCGAGTTGCAGTAATCCAGACGGGAGATGACAAGTGCCTGGATTAGGACCTGCGCCGCTACCTGTGTGAGGCAGGGTCGTACTCTGCGGATGTTGTAGAGCATGAACCTACAGGAACGGGCCACCGCCATGATGTTGGTTGAGAACGACAGGGTGTTGTCCAGGATCACGCCAAGGTTCTTAGCGCTCTGGGAGGAGGACACAATGGAGTTGTCAACCGTGATGGCGAGATCATGGAACGGGCAGTCCTTCCCCGGGAGGAAGAGCAGCTCCGTCTTGCCGAGGTTCAGCTTGAGGTGATGATCCGTCATCCACACTGATATGTCTGCCAGACATGCAGAGATGCGATTCGCCACCTGGTCATCAGAAGGGGGAAAGGAGAAGATTAATTGTGTGTCGTCTGCATAGCAATGATAGGAGAGACCATGTGAGGTTATGACAGAGCCAAGTGACTTGGTGTATAGCGAGAATAGGAGAGGGCCTAGAACAGAGCCCTGGGGGACACCAGTGGTGAGAGCGCGTGGCGAGGAGACAGATTCTCGCCACGCCACCTGGTAGGAGCGACCTGTCAGGTAGGACGCAATCCAAGCGTGGGCCGCGCCGGAGATGCCCAACTCGGAGAGGGTGGAGAGGAGGATCTGATGGTTCACAGTATCGAAGGCAGCCGATAGGTCTAGAAGGATGAGAGCAGAGGAGAGAGAGTTAGCTTTAGCAGTGCGGAGCGCCTCCGTGATGCAGAGAAGAGCAGTCTCAGTTGAATGACTAGTCTTGAAACCTGACTGATTTGGATCAAGAAGGTCATTCTGAGAGAGATAGCGGGAGAGCTGGCCAAGGACGGCACGTTCAAGAGTTTTGGAGAGAAAAGAAAGAAGGGATACTGGTCTGTAGTTGTTGACATCGGAGGGGCTCGAGTGTAGGTTTCTTCAGAAGGGGTGCAACTCTCGCTCTCTTGAAGACGGAAGGGACGTAGCCAGCGGTCAGGGATGAGTTGATGAGCGAGGTGAGGTAAGGGAGAAGGTCCCCGGAAATGGTCTGGAGGAGAGAGGAGGGATAGGGTCGAGCGGGCAGGTTGTTGGGCATTATGCCGGCCGTCACAAGAAGCGAGATTTCATCTGGAGAGAGAGGGGAGAAAGAGGTCAGAGCACAGGGTAGGGCAGTGTGAGCAGAACCAGCGGTGTCGTTTGACTTAGCAAACGAGGATCGGATGTCGTCGACCTTCTTTTCAAAATGGTTGACGAAGTCATCTGCAGAGAGGGAGGAGGGGGGAGGGGGAGGAGGATTCAGGAGGGAGGAGAAGGTGGCAAAGAGCTTCCTAGGGTTAGAGGCAGATGCTTGGAATTTAGAGTGGTAGAAAGTGGCTTTAGCAGCAGAGACAGAGGAGGAAAATGTAGAGAGGAGGGAGTGAAAGGATGCCAGGTCCGCAGGGAGGCGAGTTTTCCTCCATTTCCGCTCGGCTGCCCGGAGCTCTGTTCTGTGAGCTCGCAATGAGTCATCGAGCCACGGAGCGGGAGGGGAGGACCGAGCCGGCCTGGAGGATAGGGGACATAGAGAGTCAAAGGATGCAGAAAGGGAAGAGAGGAGGGTTGAGGAGGCAGAGTCAGGAGAAAGGTTGGAGAAGGTATGAGCAGAGGGAAGAGATGAAAGGATGGAAGAGGAAAGAGTAGCGGGGAGAGAGAGCGAAGGTTGGGACGGCGCGATACCATCCGAGTAGGGGCAGTGTGGGAAGTGTTGGATGAGAGCGAGAGGGAAAAGGATACAAGGTAGTGGTCGGAGACTTGGAGGGGAGTTGCAGTGAGGTTAGTGGAAGAACAGCATCTAGTAAAGATGAGGTCGAGCGTATTGCCTGCCTTGTGAGTAGGGGGGAAGGTGAGAGGGTGAGGTCAAAAGAGGAGAGGAGTGGAAAGAAGGAGGCAGAGAGGAATGAGTCAAAGGTAGACGTGGGGAGGTTAAAGTCGCCCAGGACTGTGAGAGGTGAGCCGTCCTCAGGAAAGGAGCTTATCAAGGCATCAAGCTCATTGATGAACTCTCCGAGGGAACCTGGAGGGCGATAAATGATAAGAATGTTAAGCTTGAAAGGGCTGGTAACTGTGACAGCATGGAATTCAAAGGAGGCGATAGATAGATGGGTAAGGGGAGAGAGAGAGAATGACCACTTGGGAGAGATGAGGATCCCGGTGCCACCACCCCGCTGACCAGAAGCTCTCGGGTGTGCGAGAACACGTGGGCGGACGAAGAGAGAGCAGTAGGAGTAGCAGTGTTATCTGTGGTGATCCATGTTTCCGTCAGTGCCAGGAAGTCGAGGGACTGGAGGGAGGCATAGGCTGAGATGAACTCTGCCTCGTTGGCCGCAGATCGGCAGTTCCAGAGGCTACCGGAGACCAGGAACTCCACGTGGGTCGTGCGCTGGGACCACCAGATTAGGTGGCATGCCACGCGGTATGGAGCGTTTGTATGGTCTGTGCAGAGAGGGAGAGAACAGGGATAGATAGACACATAGTTAACAGGGTACAGAAGAGGCTACGCTAATGCAAAGGAGATTGGAATGACAAGTGGACTACACGTCTCGAATGTTCAGAAAGTTAAGCTTACGTAGCAAGAATCTTATTGACTAAAATGATTGAAATGAAACAGTACTGCTGGAGTAGGCTAGCTGGTAGTGGCTGCGATGTTGACACTACACTAATCAAGTCGTTCCGTCGAGTGTAATAGTTTCTACAGTGCTGCTATTCGGGGGCTAGCTGGCTAGCTAGCAAGGTTGATTGCGTTCCGTTACTTTAAAAGAACGACAATAGCTGGCTGGCTAACCTAGAAAATCGCTCTAGGCTACACAATTGTCTTAGATACAAAGACGGCTATGTAGCTAGCTAGCTACGATCAAACAAAACAAACCGTTGTACTGTAATAGTTACTACAGTGCTGCTATTCGGGGGCTAGCTGGCTAGCTACGTTAGAAGAACGACAATAGCTGGCCAGCTAACCTAGAAAATCGCTCTAGGCTACACAATTGTCTTAGATACAAAGACGGCTATGTAGCTGGCTAGCTACGATCAAACAAATCAAACCGTTGTACTGTAATGAAGTGAAATGAAAATGTGATACTACCTGTGGAACGACGCGGAATGTTGACCGGGTAGTTGGAGTTCAATTCGGTAGAGGTTGGCTAGCTGTTGGCTAGCTAGCTAGCAGCATTTCCTACGTTAAGGACGACAAATAGCTGGCTAGCTAACCTCGGTAAATTAAGATAATCACTCTAAGTCTACACACTCTAAACTGCACAATTATCTTGGATACGAAGACAACTATGTAGCTAGCTGACACTACACTAATCGAGTCGTTCAGTTGAGTGTAATAGTTTCTACAGTGCTAGTGGACAGTGGATGTTAGCTAGCTGCTTAGCTAGCTGCTGGGCAGATACGTTAGGACGCCGAAATACGATAATTATGCAATTGTCGTTGATACAAAGACGGCTATGTAGCTGGCTAAGAAGAAATTGCTAAGATTAGACAAATCAAACCGTTGTACTATAACGAAATGTAATGAAAAGTTATAAAAAGTTATACTACCTGCGGACCGAAGTGTAGATGCGGCCGCTCGCTCCAACCGAACCGGAAACTAATGCATTACTGTTGGTATTTACAGCAAGTCAGGGGAGAAACCTAAACCTTGCTTACCTCCTTGGATCTGAAGAGCTCACAGTGAATGTGATTCAGTATAGGACAGTGCCCCCATAAGACAGTCTGTGGTAGTACATTGTGGTGCTGCTGAATTATGTGTGGTGTGGAGGGATACTGTGTGGAGTAATGAAGTGCTTCATGTTTTAATCGTAGCCTGGGTATTGGCCAGCTATGGAAGGGATGAGTCATTGATATGGCAGAACAGTGCGTAAAAGAGCAGAGCAGAGAGTGATACACAGACAAAGGAATGTCTCCCGCTCTGTCTGCAGGGCTTCTAATGTACAGTTGAAGTCGGAAGCTTACATACAATTAGGTTGGAGTCATTAACACTCGTTTTTCAATGACTCCATAAATTTCTTGTAAACAAACTATAGTTTTGACAAGTGAATTAGGACATCTACTGGATGACACAAGTACATTTTCCAACAATTGTTTACAGACAGATTATTTAACTTTAACACTGTATCACAATTCCAGTGGGAGGCTTGCAAGCCGAAGAACACCATACGAACCGTGAAGCACGGGGGTGGCAGCATCATGTTGTGTGTGGGGGGGCGGGCTTCGCTGCAGGGATTGGATTGGTGCACTTCAGAAAATATATGGCATCATGAGGGAGGAAAATTTGGTTGACATATTGAAGCAACATCTCAAGACATCAGGAAGTTAAAGCTTGGTCGCAAATGGTTCTTCCAAATTGACGATGACCCCAAGCATACTTCCAAAGTTGTGGCAAAATGGCTTAAGGGCAACAAAGTAAAGGTATTGGAATGGCCATCACAAAGCCCTGACCTCAGTCCTATAGAAAATATGTGGGCAGAACTGAAAAAGCATGTGCGAGCAAGCAGTCCGACAAACCTGACTCAGTTACACCAGCTCTGTCAGGAGGAGTGGGCCAAAATTCACCCAGCTTTTTGACGCAAGTTAAACAATTTAAAGGCAATTCTACCAAATACTAATTGAGTGTATGTAAACTTCTGACCCACTGGAAATGTGATGATAAAAGCTGAAATAAATAATTCTCTCTACTATTATTCTGACATTTCACATTTTAAAATAAACGGGTGATCCTAACTGACCTAAGACAGGGAATTTTTACTAGGATTAAATGTAAGGAATTGTGAACAACTGAGTTGAAATGTAATTGGCTAAGGTGTATGTAAACTTCTGACTTCAACTGTAGCTACTGTACATAGAAGAATGGAATTCAGTACAGAAGAGTGATTCAGTGGGCGACTTCCATTTGCTTTATCTCTTAGATGACTGTGAATACAT
This sequence comes from Oncorhynchus masou masou, assembly GCF_036934945.1. Taxonomy (NCBI): domain Eukaryota; kingdom Metazoa; phylum Chordata; class Actinopteri; order Salmoniformes; family Salmonidae; genus Oncorhynchus; species Oncorhynchus masou. Next base: position 22,995,236 of record NC_088242.1, on the reverse strand, counting down.
ACTGTCCCTATAATCAACTTTTATAGATATGATTTCTTTTTTTACAGTTACAAAAGAACGATCAAAGGAACGCATACAAAGATTACCCTGACCCAGAGAAAGCATGTCTCTTACCCTTTTCCATCCCATCCATCCCCGGAGCCAATTGGTTTCGCAGTGCTACCTGTCAGCGGTAATCTTCTCTGATTGATTGAGCGATTCAAATGGCTACCATCATTAAGTAACACTATAGATGCAATGCATTGAATATTTAAATGCATTCACTTCAAAATGTATTTAATATCTTTGCCCAGAAGTATTTCATTGCAGGGCAGTCCAACATCATATGAAAGATGTAGTGTCCCCTACCTGATATAGGGGACACAATAAACAAATGATGGGTTGCCAAGGTCATGTTCTGTTCCAGTTAAAGGGTTGTTCAGATTCAAATAGATCTGTGGACCATACTTTTCTAATGGTTAGCTCAGAATATGAGCTTTCTAAAAGTTGTTTATATATGATAGAGATCAGTCTTTTCGGGAGCCCAAATAATTGATTTATACATCTCAACACTGGAAGGTTTGGTAGTTGGATTTACCAAGGGACTCCATAAGCCAGCATAGTTTACCTAAATTGTAAATATAGAAGAAAAAAAATCAGGTGCCTTTTAATGTGTATGTATCTTTCAAATCTTGGCATGTTCTCAAACCATTACTGTCCATGATATATGTAAGAGTAGAAATTCCACATTTGGACCATTGGCGGGAGGCAAAGCGCTGCCCTCCAGATCGTTATTATAAAATATTGGAGTATGGGCATGCAATTTTGATTCCCAGTTACATTGTTTTTCAATTTTGCGGTAAATATAAAGTATAGGTGCAATAATAGGACCAAGGTGTTGTTTACATTGTTTAAGGGATATGTTAGTGAAGGGCTACCTCTCTACCATATTTATACTCAGCCAGGTGGCAGAAAAATCATGTCTAAATCAACTTAGTATTAGGTGAAATGCTAGTGCTTGGAAATACATTTACAGTTTGGTACGGAGAATCCTCCTACGTGTTTCCCTATTTGTAAATTTGTTAATTTTTATCTGGGATCGTTTACCTTGCCATATAAATGTTGAAACCACACTATGATTTGTATCCTAATAGCCAGAATGGGCAGTCATGGGATCCATTATACTACAGAAATTCAGCCTTGGCAATATATACATTTTGACAATAGATATTCTGCATGTTAAAGGAACTGGGATAGTAGTCCATCTACTGAGGTCAGCTTGAATTGATTTGAGTGTTCTTTTTTTAAATGAATCATCGCTGCAATTCTCCAACGGGCTCGGGAGAGGCGAAGGTCAAGTCATGCGTCCTCCGAAACATGACCCGCAAAAACGCTCTTTACACCCGCTTAACCCGGAAGCCAGCTGCACCAATGTGTCGGAGGAAACACCGTTTAACTGATGACCGAAGTCAGCCTGCATATGCCCAGCCCACCATAAGGAGTTGCTAGAGCATGATGAGCCAAGTAAAGCCCCCCCTCGGCCAAACCCTCTCCTAACCCGGACAAAGCTGGGTTAATTGTGCGCCGCCCTATGGGACACCCGGTCATGGCCGGTAATGACGCCGCAACACTGTGATGCAGTGCCTTAGACCACTGCGCCACTCGGGAGGCCTGATTTGAACGTTCTGCTAAGGCTCTGGAAATGGTTTTATCTAAGGAAGGAACTATATGTATTCCCAAATATTTAAAATGGGGAAATAATTTGATTCCATAAGTAATTTTTCTTTGTGATTTCTGCAGCCAAAAATGCCTGATTTTGCAGCAGCTTTTCTGAAATTCTGCGATTCATTTCACATTAATTTCATATAAAGCAATAAAAAGCCATATGTGCTCACGTTTAGGACAATTTTAAGCAGAATACAATTAGAAACATTTAAAGTGCTCAATTTTGTTTATTTTCCTGAAGAAATAACTTTTTTTAACAAATAAGCGGTGGAAGCTAGCTCAGAGTTCCAACATAAAAATCTACATAATCTATAGGTACAAAATGACTAAACTTGGACAAAAGAAACACCTGGGGTCCAATCTGCAATTAAGACATATTATATCTGAAGTTCATCGTCCATAAAAACAATTAGAGACAAAGTGCTCTTTTGGGTTTCTTTTTTTGAACAAACACTTGTCTTTTTCTGAACATAACGAGAGGTGGGGATGACCAAGGGCCCTGATCATCTAGGCCTATCTCTCAATGTAATCATCCATTTCATTCTCCCTATCCTCCTCCATATCAGTTGCTCCACTGTGGAGTCATTGGATGTGGTACATTACATTTTACAGAGAGTTTAAAAAGGCAAAGCTGACCACCTTACTAAAGTCAAGGTTAGCAGAGTAAAAGTTGAAGTAAAACGACATTCACCTTGATTCTTTCAGCGCTTGCCACAGTCTTCACATCCAGGTAATTTGCCTTTATTCATGCTATCCAATGCCCTTTTGAGTAAACTGAGAGAGATTTGGGCTCCCAGCGAGGTGTCTTCCTCTGTTGAGAGAAGAGTTCTTAATTCTTTTAGATAGGACTTAGTCTTGCATGGTGTGGATTTACAATCAGAGGTGTATAGTTCTTTATTCAACACTAGTCAAATGTTTGGAAACACCTACCTATTTTTTACATTATATGGAATAATGTACGAACCAAAAAAGTGTTAAACAAATCAAAATATATTTAATATTTTATATTCTTCAAAGTATAAACTATCAAAATAAAGAAAGTCGCACACTCCATGTGTAATCTCCCGGCAATTTAATGGGTATTTAATGAAACGTTGGTAAATACCCATTACATTTATTCGCCGTTAGTCAGCACCTCCACACAAACTATTATTCTGGGTGTGCTCCAGCTCGTGTTTAAAAAAAATCTAATATTCTTCAAAGTAGCCAACATTTGCCTTGATGACAGCATTGCACATTCTTGGCATTCTCTCAACCAGCTTCACGTGGAATGCTTTTCCAACAGTCTTGAAGGAGTTCCCAAATATGCTGAGCACTTGTTTACTGCTTTTCCTTCACTCTGCGGTCCAAGTCATCCCAAACCATCTTAGTTGGGTTGAGGGATGGTGATTGTAGAGGCCAGGTCATCTGATTCAGCACTCCATGACTCTCCTTCTTGATCAAACAGCCTGGAGGTGTGTTTGGTCATTGTCCTGTTGAAAAACAAATGATAGTCTCACTAAGTGCAAACCATATAGGATGGCGTATTGCTGCAGAATGCTGTGGTAGCCATGCTGGTTAAGTGTGCCTTGAATTCCATATAAATCACTGATAGCGTCACCAGCAAAGCACCCCCACACCTCCTCCATGCTTCACTGTGGGAACCACACATGCAGAGATCGTCCGTTCACCTACTCTGCGTCTCACAAAGACATGGCGGTTGGAAACCAAAATCTCAAATTTGGACTCACCAGAGGAAAGGACAGATTTTCACCGGTCTAATGTCCATTGCTTTTTTGTTGTTGTTCCAAGCAAGTCTCTTCTTATTGGTGAAGGCCTGATTAATGCAGCCTCCCCTGAACAGTTGATGTTGAGATCTGTCTGTTACTTGAACTCATTTTTTTGTTCTGCAATTTCTGAGGCTGGTAACTCTAATGAACTTATCCTTTGCAGCAGAGGTAACTCTGGGTCTTCCTTTCCTGTGGCGGTCCTCATGAGAGGCAGTTTCATTATAGTGATTGATGGTTTTTGTGGCTGCACTTGAAGAAACTTTCAAAGTTCTTGAAATGTTCCGGATTGACTGACCTTCATGTCTTAGGGTAATGATGGATTGTCATTTCTCTTTGCTTTTTGAGCTGTTCTTGTCATAATATGGACTTGGTATTTTTCCAAATAGGGCAATTTTCTGTATACCACCTCTACCTTGTCACAACACAACTGATTGGCTCAAACACATTAAGAAGGAAAGAAACTACCCAAACTGCCTTTTAACAAGACACACCTATTAATGGAAAGACATTCCAGGTGCCTAGCTCATGAAGCTGGTTGAGAGAATGCCAAGAGTGTGCAAAGCTGACAAGGCAAAGGGTAGCTACTTTGAAGAACCTAAAATATGAAATAGATTTTGATTTGTTAAACACTTTTTGGTTACTACGTGATTCCGTATTTTATATTTCATAGTTTTGATGTCTTCACTATTATTCTACATTGTAGAAACTAGTAAAAATAAAGAAAAACCCTTGAATGTGTAGATGTGTCCAAACTTTTGACTGGTACTGTAGAAGCTGAAAAATCTTTCATTAAATAATTTGGGTTCTGATAGTAATTCCCCTGTTTCAGATTCAATAGTTGCTATCAGGAAATTGATCATTACCGCATAGCTTGTTGGCCAGTAAATGACTAGGATGATTACAATGGAAGTAGTGGTTGAGTCATGGTTGAGTCTTACTGGAGGGATGGCAAATTCTGCTCTGTCTTATCAATAAATTAAGTTCTGTTGTGACTTTGGAAATAGTAATATGTGCCTGGTCATCAGTTTCTGTTTCTGTCTGTAGGCAGGGATCAACAAAAAAATCTCAACCACACTGCACACTGCCCTAACCCATCTGGACAAGAGGAATACCTATGTGAGAATGCTGTTCATCGACTACAGCTCGGCATTTAACACCATAGTGCCCTCCAAGCTCGTCATCAAGCTCGAGACCCTGGGTCTCGACCCCGTCCTGTGCAACTGGGTACTGGACTCCCTGACGGGCCGCCCCCAGGTGGTGAGGGTAGGCAACAACATCTCCACCCCACTGATCCTCAACACTGGGGCCCCTTCAAGGGTGCGTTCTGAGCCCTCTCCTGTACTCTCTGTTCACCCACGACTGTGTGGCCACGCACGCCTCCAACTCAATCATCAAGTTTGCGGACGACACAACAGTGGTAGGCTTGATTACCAACAACGACGAGACGGCCTACAGGGAGGAGGTGAGGGCCCTCGGAGTGTGGTGTCAGGAAAATAACCTCACACTCAATGTCAACAAAACTAAGGAAGTGATTGTGGACTTCAGGAAACAGCAAAGGGGAACACCCCCCTATCCACATCGATGGAACAGTAGTGGAGAGGGTAGTACGTTTTAAGTTCCTCGGCGTACACATCACAGACAAACTGAATTGGTCCACCCAAACAGACAGCATTGTGAAGAAGGCGCAGCAGCACCTCTTCAATCTCAGGAGGCTGAAGAAATTCGGCTTGTCACCAAAAGCACTCACAAACTTCTACAGATGCACAATTGAGAGCATCCGGTCGGGCTGTATCACCACCTGGTACGGCAACTGCTCCACCCATAACCGTAAGGCTCTCCAGAGGGTAGTGAGGTCTGCACAACGCATCCCCGGGGGCAAACTACCTGCCCTCCAGGACACCTACACCACCCGATGTCACAGGAAGGCCATAAAGATCATCAAGGACAACAACCACCCGAGCCACTGCCTGTTCACCCCGCTATCATCCAGAAGGCGAGGTCAGTACAGGTGCATCAAAGCTGGGACCGAGAGACTGAAAAACAGCTTCTATCTCAAGGCCATCAGACTGTTAAACAGCCACCACTAACATTGAGTGGCTGCTGCCAACACACTGACTCAACTCCAGCCACTTTAATAATGGGAATGGATGGGAAATGATGTAAAATATATCACTAGCCACTTTAAACAATGCTACCTAATATAATGTTTACATACCCTACATTATTTATCTCATATGTATACGTATATACTGTACTCTATATCATCTACTGCATCTTTATGTAATACATGTATCACTAGCCACTTTAACTATGCCACTTTTTTTACATACTCATCTCATATGTATATACTGTACTCAATACCATCTACTGTATCTTGCCTATGCTGCTCTGTACCATCACTCATTCATATATCTTTATGTACATATTCTTTATCCCCTTACACTTGTGTCTATAAGGTAGTAGTTTTGGAATTGTTAGCTAGATTATTTGTTGGTTATTACTGCATTGTCGGAACTAGAAGCACAAGCATTTCGCTACACTCGCATTAACATCTGCTAACCATGTGTATGTGACAAATAACATTTGATTTGATTTGATTTGAAGAGTGTTTGTTGAGAATACTCTAACACAGTTAACAACATTTCCAAATCTGATATCTTTTTTAATTGTGATTTATACAACCAAGATGCAATTGCGGTTGCTTTATTTAAAAAAAAAACATTTAGTTGAGATTCTGAAATTTTAAATTGTGCAGTAGTAAGCGTGGTGGTCAGACAAGCTAATATGTCCAATTTCTATTTTCTTAAAGAAAATAGAGGTGTAGATAATAGTATGAAATCGATTTGTGAGAATGATTTATGAAATCGACTTGTGAGAATGATTTATGCCTGTTTGAGCCGAAAGTCTACTCTTTTACTTAAGGATTATGTGCTCGCCAGGTATCAATGAGGTTGCTATCAGAGAGTATATGCTGGTGAGCCTTGGTTACATGGGGATTGTAGTTGGTCTTATTACATTTGTCCCGCATGTCCAAAATGACATTCATGTCTGTCCCAATAAACAGATGGAATTCAGTTAATTCTAACAATATGCTATTCAGAGAATATTTTTGGGGGATTATATAAATTTCAGAGCATATACATTAAAAAAGGCAATTTTCTTTCCAATATGGATACATTTAAGGAAAGTGATTCTGCCTTCTTTGTCTTCACCTTTACCCCAAAACGGTAATTCTGAGTTTCTTAAGCATCATTATGATTATACCTTTAGTTTTGTTTGGGGCTTAGGAAAAAAGCAGCCAGTTTGTACAAATGGTTCTCTATTCTATGTGAGTCCTTTGGAAGCATTGCTACATCAACATGGTTTCTTGCTAGGACATCAAGACAGCTGGAATGTTTAATAGGACAGTTAAGGCCTTTCAAATTCCAAGAAAGAATAGCTAGCTTTGCCATTGTAAAAAATTAAATGTGTTATCAATAATAAGCATAACTTTTCATTAGTGTTAATATGCCCACATTGGTCTTACCCCACTCAGAAACCTTCCCTTTGAACCCCCTCCAAAACCCCCTTTTTGGGGTCTTAAGGTACTGAGAAAACTATGGGCCCTGGTCAGAAATAGTGCACTAAATAGGGAATAAAGAATGAGTCAGGGCTAGAGAATCCCCTGATCTGGTTTGTTTATTTTGTGACTCATAATGACGAAGTCATTGTCAGTCAGAAGAATATCTTTAGACCTCGTCACGAGACTTTGTCACGAGGCTTTGTCACGAGGAACGACTACACAGTTTCCATCTTACACCCTTTTTTTCTCACTGGAAGGGCGAGTGGCCGGTTCAACATGTGTTGGTCTGATGTGGACCGCAGGCACAGTCTCTGCACAAAAAGACAAATAAAGAGAGGAAGTAATGAGGAAACTCTGTGTCTGTCTCTTTCTCCCTCTGTCTTTGTCCCCGTCACTTTTGTTTTCTCTCTCTCTCTTTCTCTCACTCTATTGCTCTCTCTCTCCTCTCTCTCTCTCTGTCTCTCTCTAGCTCTCCTTCCTCTCCTTGTTTTCAATCGCTTGGTAAGTCAGAGAGAGTCAGCCCATGTCCGTCGACACAACGAGGTGTCTGTTAGAAGTTAATAGAAGACTGCACAGCTGGGCTGAGGCTGCTGCTGTCGGGATTGGGCTGAGCCTGGGGCTTTATGTCTACTGGGGCTGAGGCTCTGTGTCAACGCCAGTGGGACTCAGCCAGAGTAACAGACAGTGTCCTCACAATGTTTAACTGGGGCTGGGCTGGTCTGAAACTTGGGCTGCTGCTGGTTTTCTCTGTCCAGATGGACTCAGTCAGAGTGGCAGTCAGTATTTAACAAGACTCCTTCACTCTGCACACACTGCCACACGGTCCTCAGTCAACACTCAAGGGGACACTCAAGGGGACAAATGTTGGTATACGCTCAATACAAATACATTTAGTTTAGTGGGCATTGCGTATACCAACTTCTTAATCCCCACTGATACGTATCAAAGTAGTGTAGTGGAGGTATAAACCGTATCAATTAGTAGGGATGATGCAACAGATTGGAATGTTTAGCTTCAAATTATGATAAACTATTATTTCACATTTTAGGTGCAGCAATATACACACGACAGTAGGCCTATGCGTGAATGTTTGAAAATGCAATTTGCAGGGATAACACTGTTCTAAAATGCGCACCACACATGCAAACAGTTTCATGGACAGAGATTGAGATATCCGTTAGAAAGAGGGGTGATTTAAAGATGCAACAACTATCATGGATTGCTAATATGATTAGGATAATAATGTATTTAGCTGATAGACAATGAAATAAAGTTTTAAAAAAACAGGAAAACACAATGAGTAGGTTTAAAAAAGAAATTACCTCCATGTTTTTTTATGGTGGGATTTTTTCTATAGGCTACTTTGAAGCAAGGTGAGACATGCCTCATAATATGAAGTAAAAAGTCCAGGTTTCAAACAATTAAGAAACAGTCAAATAAAAAAATTAAAAATGATAATGATAGGCCTAACAGTCTTCTGGGAGACGTACCTGTCAGAATGATATTATGATTGTTTGCGTCAATCCAGTGGCCATGTTTTTTTGCAAACTCCATCTCATGTACTACAGAAACACCCCTTATCAAACAATAGTTTTAATTGGCCTGCACACTTGAATTAAAGGTTAGAGAAATTCTGGCAAAAAACATTGTGTCCCTGCTGGAAAAGTTTGAATACCACTGTTTTAAAGTGACCATTTCATCGGATGCTGTCTACGTAATGGTATTTAAAAAAATACTAGGAGGAAAAATGGGCTAGAGTGAGAACACTCATTAAATGAGAGCTGTTTTATATTTCTGTGACTTGGTATCTTTCATCTGTGTAGTGTGAGGTTGTGAGGTTGTCTAAGCTGACATATGAAATTGTTTGAAGATGGTCAAACTATGGATAATTTAGCTATTTGATTTTGAATTTTAGGACCCCTTTAGGTATAAAAAATGTATATATAAAAAAAATGATTTGATGAAATATTGAATTTGGTCTTTACTACTATAGCCTAGAGAAACATGTCAAATAACACATTCATAAATGGCAAAAAAGAGTCACAAAATAAATCATAAGAAACAAGGTTTTTACATGTTTGAGATATGACTGCTCAGAAAAAAGAGAAACAAAAGAAAAGATACAGTGCCAGTCAAACGTTTGGACACACCTACTCTTTCCAGGGTTTTTCTTCATTTCCCCTATATTTTACATTGTAGAATAATAGTGAAGACATCAAAACCATGAAATAACACATGGAATCATGTAGTAACTAAGAAAGTGTTATATTTTATATTTGAGATTCTTCAAAATAGCCACCCTATGTCTTGTCAGCTTTGCACACTCTTGGTAATCTCTCACCCAGCTTCATGAGGTGGTCACCTGGAATGCATTTCACTTAACAGGTGTGCCTTATTAAAAGGCTATTTGTGTAGTTTCTTTCCTTCTTAATGTGTTTGAGCCAATCAGTTGTGTTGTGACAAGGTGGGGGTGGTATACAGAAAATAGCCTTATTTGGTAAAGCACCATGTCCATATTGTGACAAGAACAGCTCAAATAAGGAAAGAGAAATGACAGTCCATCATTACTTTAAGACATAAAGGTGCAGTCACAAAAAATGTAAAGTGCTATGATGAAACAAGCTCTCATGAGGACTGCCACAGGAAAGAAAGACCCAGAGTTACCTCTGCTGAAGACCCAGAGTTACCTCATTAGCGTTACCAGCATCAGGAATTGCAGCATAAATAAATGCTTCACAGAGTTCAAGTAACAGACACATCTCAACATCAACTGTTCAGAGGAGACTGCGTGAATCAGGCCTTCATGGTTGAAATGCTGCAAAGAAACCACTACTAAAGGACACCAATAATAATACGAGACTTGCTTGGTCCAAGAAACACTAGCAATGGACATTAGACCGGTGGAAGTCTGTCCAAATCTGAGAGTTTTGGTTCCAACCGCCGTGTCTTTGTGAGACGCAGAGTAGGTGAACGGATGATCTCCGCATGTGTGGTTCCCACCGTGAAGCATGGAGGAGGAGATGTGATGGTGTGGGGGTACTTGGACAAGGGTGGCATCAAGGCAAAGGGTGGCTACTTTGAAGAATTAACTATTTTAAATATTTGATTTGTTGAACACTTTTTTGGTTACTACATGATTCCATATGTGTTATTTCATAGTTTTGATGTCTTCACTATTATTCTACAATGTAGAAAATAATACAAATAAAGACAAACCCTTGAATGAGTAGTTTTGACAGTAGTGTATGTATTACACATATTTAATCGCTTTTTTGGGAAGTCACAAATCTACACTGAATGTAAAGATCCCAGAAAATGTCTCTCAAAAATGTGTTAACATCCCTGTTAGTGAGTATTTCTCCTTTAATAATAATAACAATACATGGTACTCAAGTAGCGCTTTCAAGTTATCAAAGTGGCTTTGCCAAGAAAATCCTTCCACCCGACAGGTGTAGCATATCAAGAAGCTGATTGAACAGTATGATCATTACACAGGTGTACCTTGTGCTGAGGACAATTAAAAGGCCTCTCTAAAATGTAAAGTTTTGTCACACAACACAATGCCACAGATGTCTCAAGTTTTGAGGTTGCGTAAAATTGGCATGCTGACTACAGTAATGTCCACCAGAGCTGTTGCCAGATAATTGTATGTTAATTTCTCTACCATAAGCCGCCTCCAACATTGTTTCAGAGAATTTTGCAGTACGTCCAACCGGCCTCACAACCGTAGACCACAAGTATGCCGTCGTGTGGGCGAGCGTTTTGCTGATGTCAAAGTTGTGAACCGAGTGCCACATGGTGGCAGTGTGGTTAATGTATGGGCAGGCATAAGTTATGGACAACGAACACATTTGCATTTTATTGATGGCACTTTGAATGCACAGAGATACCGTGACGAGTTCCCGAGGCCAATTGTCGTGCCATTCATCCGCCACCATCACCTCATATTTCAGTATGATCATTCACGGCCTCATGTCGCAGGCATCTGTACACAATTCCAAGAAGCTGAAAATGTCCCAGTACTTCCAATGCCTGCATACTCACCAGACATGTCACCCATTGAGCATGTTTGGGATGCTCAGAATCGAAGTGTACGACAGCGTGTTCCAGGTCCTGCCAATATCCAGCAACTTCGCACAGCCATTGAAGAGTAGTGGGACAACATTCAACAGATCACAATCAACAGCCTGATCAACTCTATGCAAAGGAGATGTGTACCATTACATGAGGCAAATTTGGTCACACACAGACTGGTTTTCTAATCCACGTCCCTACCTTTTTTTTAAAGGTATCTGTGACAAACAGATGCATATCTATATTCCCAGTCATGTGAAATCCATAGATTAGAGCCTAATGAATTAATTTCAATTGACTGATATGAACTGTAACTCAGTAAAATCTTAGAAATTGTTACATGTTGCGTTTATAATTTTGTTCAGCATACTTTTATATTTCCATCATTTCTTTTAAACAGGTACCGGTTACCTTCAGATGAGTCCTGTGCCACTTGTTGTAGAGCAAAACGGAGATGACCATCGTGTTCGTGAGAGTCTCCCCTTTCCATAGAATTATCATCATAGTTTGTAGGCCGGATGCTACAGACGTTTTCGAGCAAAGACCGATTTTCAGAATCTCTCATGGTCTGACAAACACTGCTCTAGCTCTGCCAGCTTTCACCATCGATGCGGAAGTGCGAAATCGGCACATGCTGTGTATTGAGATGCATCCCATGTAAAAAACAGACATGTTTAGCTTAAACTGAGGGATCTTGATTGGCATTTTTTTTATTAGACTCTAGGGGATACAGTTCAATTTAACATGGTACTTTTCAAGTATCAGTATACAATGTGTAATTGTCTGTAAAAAGTATGTTCTGTGTGAAGCGTATAACATTTTCGGACTTTTCCTCTCTGCATCCCTCTCTCATAGCTCACTCTGTACCCAAACCAAATGCCAACCCAACATCCAGTTATAAACAATGAGGCGGAAAAAGAGGAATGCAAAAGCATTCCTTTTTTGTTTGCTGACATTTTCCGACCCCTGCCCCCTCTATCTCTGTCCCAAATGCCGATGGTGTCTGGTTGAGGAAAGCTCCTCACAAGCTTTCAAATTGTTCTCTGCAACTCATCCAAATTTGACTGAAGTAGAATAGGGCTATTCTTCCCTTTAATGAAGGAAGGCCAGAGTGGCACTGAAAAGTTGTCAACTGCACAGCCTCACACCCAACAGAGAGACATAGAGTAGGATGGTCAGCCATTTTGCGAATGCCATGATTTGATTGACCATCCCTCCTTCTTTTGGATGCTAACTGACATTGTAGGTTGAGCTGATCGTTGGTATCATTGGTATGCCGATCAGAGGTGCCAGGATGTAAGGGCGGAGGTATGTGGCCCCTTAATTGGACATTGAACGGATAGTTGGAATCCCAAGTGATAAGCCATAATACCAACTTTATTTTTCATTCAACCCACCCTAAAGCCTCCCTCCCTAAGATAGTATTGCTGATCAAAGTGATGGTGTGTATATCAGTGGAGGCTGCTGAGGGGAGGACGGCTCATAATAATGGCTGGTTCGAAGCAAATGTAATGGCATCAAACATATGGAAACCATGTGTTTGAGTTATTTGAAACCATTCTATTATTCTGCTCCAGCCATTACCAAGAGCCCTTTCTCCCCAATTAAGGTGCCACTCTCTGCCTCTTTCTCCTCCCTGTGGTGTGCATACATATGTCAAGTGCCTGGGCCACGTGAGTAATAATGACATGCCTTTGTGTGTTAGTTAATGGCCCCTGGTGGCCCCATGGCAAGGCCCCGTGGTGTGTGGACAGGACGGGCTGCAGCAGCTGGGAATGCACCCTAAAACTGACTGACCTCAATAGGAGGAGGCAAAGTCACTACTTAGGAGACAGACAGCCATACAGGGAGGCCAACGTGTTGATCACACTGCCCAGGGGTTGTGGCACTACCAGGGGTAGACTACCGGTAGACACATTTTTCACAGATGCACGTTGTGGGTTATTGTGAGGGTAGCCAGTCACTATAATCTAAAAACTGGGAGCAAAGATCCCAAAACAGCAAAATACAAAAAAGCTGTTCATATTGTTTTTTTGGTTCTGTTCTGTGGAAGGAATTCACTGCATATTGTTCATAGTAAGTGAGCAAGCATACTGCAATGTATAGTCCCCATCTTTCACTAAGCACCCTTTTATGTCTCCTCTCTCTCTGTGTATGTGTGGGTGTATGCTGCTGACTTTCTTTCTCTGGGTTCTCTGCAGAGCCTCCAGTTGTTGAAAGTAGCCTTTTACGTGCAGTGCTCGTATAGGGCAGGGTAGGGCAGGACCAACCGACCACCCAGGGCCTTCCACCGCACCACACCCCACAGCATGGCTGCTTCCCAGCAGACAGAGCGGGATACAGAGAGCTGGTCTTTTCCAACCTTTTTCTCTCTGCCTCTCTCGCTCTCTCTCACTCGCTCTCCGAGTCCAGGCAACACATGGGAACCTGAGGAGGCCCTTCCCTTCCCGCCTCTCTCCCAGTGCAGGCAGCACCCCGGGCATTATGTGTGCCCACAGTACAGCGTGCCACAGCTGCCAGGGGGAGCAGGGTGCAGCTGCACCTCGGACTGGGTTTCACTTTTCTGACTCATGACTTTGGAACTGAAGAACCAACCGTTTACCTCTCATATCCCAGCCTACACAGGACAGCTGCAGCACCCTCATCCTATAGCCTAGGGATATCAATGTAAAGCGTTCCACTCCATTGTTAGGTTGAGATGCTGCTGTGCTGGGTGCTTTCTGTATGGTTAAGTATGACATGGGCATGGTGAGTTTGGTCTTAGTCAGTGGTGCGCTGCAAGATTTACTGTCAGATCCATGTCAATCCACATCTATAATAATATGATAACATATGCTATTTAGCACCTTTTCCCTCACAACATGCATGGTATATTTCTGACTGCAAGAACACCAATGAAATCTGTTCAATTTCTGCGTATATTGGTCTACTGTGGCATTTCACCATATACAGACAGCTGTTCATAGAAAGTGACATTTATGAGTAGAAGATTGATGCTGCTACTGTACAGTTACTCATACAGGGCTAGAGCTGCAGAACCAAGGCCACATGGCCTTTGTAATAGTTGGCAATGCAAAAAGCACGCCCCATTGTCTCCCATTTCTCTATTATCTGAACAGATGCAAGATGACACACACTTGATTTATGATTATTCGCCTTAACTTTATCACAGTAAAAATCTCCCTTTGCTTGTTTTGGCCGTTCTCTGAGATTTTGCTCACACCGTTATGAATGGTGTGTTTGAAATTTGCCAAGCACAGATGATATTCCACTGGCATGCACAGCAAATTCACCAGTGTTAAAATAACACTGAAAGTGTGGACCCGTATAGCCAAACAATGATGAATTAACACACTGCTGAGTGTAAAGCTTTATTTGCATATTTCCCAGAATGCTTTGTTTTACGAGTAAATTGTAGAGTTGCCACCCATGACTGTATTGGTTAGATACATTCAGCAAGTGAGATCCTAAATGAAAATGTTATTGTTCAAACTTGATTATTTAACATAATAAAATATGTATTTCATAAGGCCTTATCTTGAGGGATTACGCTTGAAAGAATACTGGGTTGTTTGAGTGACCCAACTGCTGGGTTGCAAGTATTAGGTCACTTAATTGGATTGTTTAAAAAAATTGCAAATTTAGTTTGTTGATACTGGGTTATTGATTTATGATCCAACGGGTCAGATTAGAAGACTGGAGGCTTGGTTTAGTAGGGGTGAGGCTTCAAGGAGTTATTTTTGGCCTACCATGAGAGTAAGTGTAATTCCGGTTCATCATTATTATCACATATAACAGGTGAACACTTAAGCAAACAAAAAAAGCAACACCTCACGGGAAAAACGCCTCTCCCTCACGTGTCCTACATGTTGTGTGTATGTATTGACATGTATATGTAACCAATAGATGTAAAGTTGAAGTCAGAAGTTTACATACACTGAGGTTGGAGTCATTAAAACTCGTTCTTCAACCACTCCACAAAGTTATAGTTAACTAACTATAGTTTTGGCAAGTCGGTTAGGCCATCTACTTTGTGCATGACACAAGCAATTTTTCCAACAATTGTTTACAGACTGATTCACAATTCCAGTGGGTCAGAAGTTTACATACACAAAGTTGACTGTGCCTTTATACAGCTTGGAAAATTCCAGAAAATAATGTCATGACTTCAGAAGCTTCTGATAGGCTAATTGGAGTTGTAACTGTGGATGTATTTCAAGGCCTACCTTCAAACTCAGGGCCTCTTTGCTTGACATCATGAGAAAATCAAAAGAAATCATCCAAGACCTCAGAAAAAAATGATAGACCTCCACAAGTCTGGTTCATCCTTGGGAGCAATTTCCAAACGCCTGAAGGTACCATGTTCATCTGTACAAACAATAGTCCACAAGTATAAACACCATGGGACCACACAGCCGTCATACCGCTCAGGAAGGAGACGCGTTCTGTCTCCTAGAGATCAATGTACTTTGGTGTGAAAAGTGCAAATCAATCCCAGAACAACAGCAAAGGACCTTGTGAAGATGCTGGAGGAAACAGATACAAAAGTATCTATATCCACAGTAAAAGGAGTCAATATATCAACATAACCTGAAAGGCCACTCAGCAAGAAAGAAGCCACTGCTCCAAAACCGCCATAAAAAAGCCAGACTACGGTTTGCAACTGCACATGGGGACAAAGATTATACTTTTTGGAGAAGTGTCCTCTGGTCTGATGAAACAAAAATATAACTGTTTGGCCATCGTTATGTTTGGAGGAAGAAGGGGGAGGCTTTCAAGCCAAAGAACACCATCCCAACCGTGAAGCACAGGGGTGGCAGCATCATGTTGTGGGGATACTTTGCTGCAGGAGGGACTGGTGCACTTCACAAAATAGATGGCACCATGAGGGAGGAAAATATGTGCATATTTTGAAGCAACATCTCAAGACATCAGTCAGGAAGATAAAGCTTGATTCCAAATGGGTCTTCCGAATGGACAATGACCCCAAGCATACTTACAAAGTTGTGGGAAATTGGCTAAAGGACAACAAAGTCAAGGTATTGGAGGGGCCATCACAAAGCCCTGACCGCAGTCCTATAGAGAATGTGTGGGCAGATCTGAAACAGCATGTGCGAGCAAGGAGGCCTACAAACCTGACTCAGTTACACCAGCTGTCAGGAAGAATGGGCCAAAATTAACCCAACTTACAGAGTGTGTGTAAACTTCTGACCCACTGGGAACGTGATGGAAGAAATAAAAGCTGAAATAAATCATTCTCTCTACTATTATTCTGACATTTCACATTCTTTAAATTAGGTTAGAGAATATAATTTTACCATTGGAGTATTAAAATGAGAGTGAGGGGGATGTCACCCTATCCCCTTAATAATCCCGCCTCCTGAATCCAAGTCATTGACATGGGGGAGGGGACCAGTAACTTTATGATCAAACTGTATCAATGTAGAAGCAACAGTCATTTTTCATACTTGGATCTGGTCTCATCCAAATATCACATTTCAAGAAAAATAATAATTTCTGTAAGGGGTGTGTAACTGATGGCAGAGAAGTCAGACCCAGGAGAGCTGAACTAGGTAATAACTGGAGCAGTTTAATAGCAAAACTAACAGCATCAAGAATAACATGACATGGGTACAAAGCCCGTCACTCACCAGTCAACATGTGCACAAGAACTTACAATAAACAATACCACACAAAGACATGGGGGGGGACAGAGGGTTAAATACACAACACGCAATGAGGGAATGAAAACCAGGTGTGTGGGAAAACAAGAGAAAACAAATGGAAAATGAAAAATGGATCGGCGATGGCTAGAAGCCGAACATTGCCCGAACAAGAAGAGGAACCGACTTTGGAAGAAGTGACATTTTCATTGTTCCTGACCTTTAATAATCACATTAATAATAAAACCTATGGAATTTTAACAATATGATATGGCTATTGAACCAGAATATAAAAAACCTTGTATGGTTCAACAAAGAACCTTTGAGATTTAGAAAGGTTCTTTACAGAACCATTCTCCGTATATGGTGTTCTCTGCATGTCCCATGGGTGAGGTCATAGAGTAATGTTTCTGCCTGGGCCACTCTGATTGGACATTAAAGAAACAGATGTTCCTGTATATCAGAGAAGAGCGTTGTTCGCCTGTATGGCAC
Organism: Oncorhynchus masou masou; assembly: GCF_036934945.1. Lineage (NCBI taxonomy): Eukaryota > Metazoa > Chordata > Actinopteri > Salmoniformes > Salmonidae > Oncorhynchus > Oncorhynchus masou. The sequence goes on along the minus strand of NC_088242.1, from coordinate 22,977,972 downwards.
ATTGCTGAGATTACCATGCTCAAACCTTCTCTCTGTTGCTCACTCGCACGCACACCCGAGTTCTATACCTCTTTTGGCATCAGCTACTTAGCTCCAGATGAGGACGAATGCAGAAGATTGGTGTGAGAACTCCCCCTCATTCATAGAATCAACATGATTACTGTACGATGACAGGAAATAAAACAATTGTCAACTGGACAACATATTAAGTGTCACTCAGGGAGTTTCTCACACATATCTTCTGGATGTGTTCTGGAAAAGCACCACAGCCCTTTTCTCTCCTCCAATCCTTGGCTGTGTGTCTGGGGCAGGGCAGAGGAGGAGTGAGGATGAGAGACCAATGCCCCCGGTCTGTAGAGATGGAAGAAGAGCTGCTCTGTGACACACACAGATCCACAGTCTCTTCATCTCTTTGTTTGTGCTGTATTATTATCCTGCCCGCCGTCCTCCCACCTCCAGCATTGACATCATACCAGCGTCCCACAATTGTCAGTAAGTTGTGTGTGTGTGTGTGTGTGTGTGTGTGTGTGTGTGTGTGTGTGTGTGTGTGTGTGTGTGTGTGTGTGTGTGAGAGAGAGAGACACAAAAAGAACTCAAGCTATTTTGTAGGGTGTCCATCCACTCTAGTCTGCCCAGACTGAGTGAAGACACTTTGGTGTGAATATGATTCTTCATGTTCTGAAGTATTCGGTGGGGTCTTTCTCAAACGTATTAACATTATTTCCAAAAAGTCCAATTTTCTAACAATAAACATCTGGCAATAAGCACCCAGCTCTGTTGAGTTTTTTCATAAATACTTTTGTGGTGGTTGTCTGCAAAGTTGTTTCCGCGGGTCGCAAAAATCCAAATGAACATGACACGAACTGAATGAAATGTAAAAGGCTTTGAAAAGTAAAAGCTTGCGGTATGCTCAGTACCCCGTTGACATTTCACAGAGATACGCTTGTTTTGTGAAAAATCAGAAAAAAGGAAAGGAACTTTGCATTATTAGGAAAAGCATATACTAAAATATGAAAATACCACGTCATGCCTCAAAATTGATATCTATCTTACCTTTATATTGTTTTATGTCCTCCGAATTCCAGAAGAACGATGATTCAACAGTGAGCCTGTCAGTTAGATAATTCTTGCGGATGCAATGCTATTTTCCAGATTTTTGACCACTTTCTTTCTCTGGCCTCCATTGATTTAGTCACCCTAATTTTGCCCATCCTATAAGGGTAAGAACGCCAATAACTTTTGAACGGATTATGATAGAGGCATGAGGTTTGGACTATTGGTTTTCTTAGAGGAGTATTCACACACAAACAATATATACACAATTATTTTACCCATGGATCTAAAGATGAGTTTTTGATTAGACACTATATTATGTATCTATTTATTTTTAAGAGCTCCCGAGTGGCACAGCATCTCAGTGCAAGAAACGTCACTAAAGTCCTTTGTTCGAAACCAGCCTCTATCACATCCGGCCGTGATTGGGAGTCCCATAGGGCGGCGCACAATTGGCCCAGCGTCGTCCGGGTTTGGCTGAGATAGGCCATCATTGTAAATAAGAATTTGTTCTTAAAACTTGTTGGGGATAGGGGGCAGTATTTTCACTTTGGATGAATTGCGTGCCCATAGTGAACTGCATCCTACTCTGTCCTAGATTGCTAATATATGCATATTATTATTACTATTGGATAGACAACACTCTGAAGTTTCTAAAACTGTTTGAATTATGTCTGTGAGTATAACATAACTCATAGGGCAGGCAATATTCCAAACAGGAAGTGAAATTCTGAATGCGTGTCTAATTTTAAGTCATCGCCTCTTCCCATCCAAATAAGATATGGATCTGTTAGCACTTCCCACGCCTTCCACTAGATGTCCCCATTCAGTAGAATGTGGAATGGAGCCTCTGGTGTGAACCTAGACCGAATGGGAGGGGAAATAGTCACTGTCCTGGCAGAATGCCATTTCCTGGTTGCGCATTTGTCTGTAGATATCACCATCGTTCTATTTGGCTGCAGATGAAAACGTATGCTCCGGTTGGAACGTTATTGGATATATATGAAAATAACATCCTGAAGATTGATTCTCTACTTAGTTTGACCAGTTTATTCGACCTGGAATATATCTTTTTGAAGTTTTCGACCGAGTTCTCCTGGACCAGCGTCAGCTTTTGGGCACGTGAGACAGCTTTTGGGCACACGTGAAAGTGCTAGCAAATGCAGCTAATTGGACACTAGTATTGGATATTATGGTCCAAAACAACGATTTATTGTGGAAATAGGACTCCTTGCACTGCATTCTGATGAAAGATCATCAAAGGTAAGGGAATATTTATATGTAATTTTGTATTACTGATGATTCCAACATGGCAGAGAAATATATTTACGTCTGAGCGCCGTCTCAGATTATTGCATGGTAGGCTTTTTTCATAACGTTTAAAAAAAATCTGACACAGCGGTTGCATTAAGAACCAGTGTATCTTTAATTATATGTAGAACATGTATTTTTATTCAAAGTTTAAAATTAGTATTTCTGTTATCTGGCGTAGCTTTCTGTAATTCCTCCAGATATTTTGGAGGCATTTCTGAACATGGCGTCAATGTAAACTGAGATTTGTGGATATTAATATGCATATTATCGAACAAAACATAAATGTATTGTGTAACATGTCATATGAGTGTCATCTGATGAAGATTATCAAAAGGTTAGTGATTCATTTTATCTCTAATGGTGGTGGTGGTGTAACATAAATATATGTTGTGTTTTCACTGTAAAACTTTTTAAAAATCGGAAATGATGGGTAGATTAACAAGATATGTATCTTTCATTTGCTGTATTGGACTTGGCCATGGACAGCCTGGGTGGACTGAGAAGGTAGGAGAGAGGGGAAGAAAGGTCTGTGCTGAAAGAGAATGGATGAGAGGCTGTAGGAGAATAAGGAAGGGAAAAGAGAGGAGAGGAGGCTAGAGAAGGGAGGGAAGGGGTTGTCCTGCCAAACAGAGAAGGAAGAAGGGAGGCTGGAGGCCGGAGGAGAAGAAGGGCGTTATAAGGGGCTGAACCATCAGAAAGAGGAGGCGGAGGGGCAGAAGAAGGAGAGGTCAGGGGAGTGGACCAGGAACTAAGAGACAGAGGGTTAGACAGCAGACTGGAAGGAGGAGAAGAAAGGGATTGTGTGTTGCTGTATGTCAAACTTTGTGCAGGACGCTGGAGAGGATGAGTTATTCATCCACTGAGACTGGAGATGACCTGTTGGTCTAGTTGACATGGAAACAACCTATGGGTTGTCATGGTGACTTGGTCTGCCACTCCTGTGACTTGTTTGCGGTTGGCGGTGGGGTGACGCCCATGCGGTCTGAGTGACACAGGTAGAGTTCTCTCCCCTCCTCCTCTTCTCACTCTCCTGCAGGTCTCGGACTGTGTCAGACACATAGGTGATGTAGGCAGGCCAGCTCTGGAGAACAGGCAGACAGCCAGGGTGCAGACCTAGACCGGTGCTGCAAGACCCTGGGAGACAGAGCAGAGTCACCACATAGAAGATGTAGTAAGTGGTGGTTTTCACCTCACAGGCTTAGATAAACCAGCAACTCTCTCTAAAGTCATCCATAAATACTGTGGGTATTCTATGCAACATATAATTACATTTTCTATCAGAGTATGTACCATTTGTGCATAATGCTTATCAACCTGTTGGCACTTGCAGTGCACTGAGTGGTATTAGTGTATATCCTTCCTGTTTGGCCCTGTCCGGGGGTGTCCTCGGATGGGGCCACAGTGTCTCCTGACCCCTCCTGTCTCAGCCTCCAGTATTTATGCTGCAGTAGTTTATGTGTCGGGGGGCTAGGGTCAGTTTGTTATATCTGGTGTACTTCTCCTGTCCTATTCGGTGTCCTGTGTGAATCTAAGTGTGCGTTCTCTAATTCTCTCCTCCTCTCTTTCTTTCTCTCTCTCGGAGGACCTGAGCCCTAGGACCATGCCCCAGGACTACCTGACATGATGACTCCTTGCTGTCCCCAGTCCACCTGGCCGTGCTGCTGCTCCAGTTTCAACTGTTCTGCCTTATTATTATTCGACCATGCTGGTCATTTATGAACATTTGAACATCTTGTCCATGTTCTGTTATAATCTCCACCCGGCACAGCCAGAAGAGGACTGGCCACCCCACATGTGCTCTCTCTAATTCTCTCTTTCTTTCTTTCTCTCTCTCGGAGGACCTGAGCCCTAGGACCATGCCCCAGGACGACCTGACATGATGACTCCTTGCTGTCCCCAGTCCACCTGGCCGTGCTGCTGCTTCAGTTTCAACTGTTCTGCCTTATTATTATTCGACCATGCTGGTAATTTATGAACATTTGAACATCTTGGCCGTGTTCTGTTATAATCTCCACCCAGCACAGCCAGAAGAGGACTGGCCACCCCACATAGCCTGGTTCCTCTCTAGGTTTCTTCCTAGGTTTTGGCCTTTCTATGGAGTTTTTCCTAGCCACCGTGCTTCTACACCTGCATTGCTTGCTGTTTGGGGTTTTAGGCTGGGTTTCTGTACAGCACTTTGAGATATCAGCTGATGTACGAAGGGCTTTATAAATACATTTGATTTGATTTGATATGTGAGTAATCTGGGTCTGGCAGTAAACTCAGTTGTAGTCAGTAATCAGAGCTAGGATTGTGTTTTACTACAGCTTTTATTCATCATGTTTTACCATGAGTGGAGGGCAAGAGTGAAGAGCTGAATGTGTTCTGCTCGTTAGTGTCTTTCAATTCTGGTTAAAGGAGAGGCTTCCAGGGACGTGGTTGGCTGTTCACAATTGCTGACCAATCAGGGACTGTCTGGAGGTGACCTTTACATTTTAAACACAAGCTCATGGTCATTATGAACCTTGTTATAAGCCTGGCCATCCTGCTCCTGGACTGCAGTTGCAGAAAGAGGGAAGAGTTGCTTTGGGATTTAGTGTTAGTTTTTCAGACTGTTTACATTTTAAAAACACATTGAACTGTATGCAGTATGTAAGTGTGGAGTAGCACATGTATTCAGCTCAGTATGATGTGTATTGTACAGTAAAGGTGCTGAGATTGAATGCAGTTGATCAGTGTTCTACAGTAGGTAGAGCAAATAAGTGCTTATCAAATATCTTAGATTGTATGACATAGTTACTGTACATTCCTTATCCTTGATGCATGAGTATGCAGCAGAGTACTGAGAGGCCCCTTCCTTCCTATATCAACCAAAAGAGTCCTAAAGGGCCACTTTTATTTTTTTGTGTTTTCTAATTTCCTGACTCCAAGGCCCATTCCAACAAATTCTTCAACTGTGCTCATAAAGCATTCTGTCAGATAGAGGAAGTCAATGGACATCCTGAACTACACAGACACACACATGCACACACTTATATACACACTGAAACACAAAACCTATACAACTTCAAAAATACCCCAAAACATACATCTCCACACATGGATACTCAGGGTTTCGGCCGAGGAACGTTTTGGTCATAAACAGCACTTCAACCCGTAGGAACTATTTCCTCCCCATTTGGTTGGTGAAACTGAGATTCCAAGGTCATATTCATTAGGACACACTGTAGCAAATTGTTGTGCAACATAAAACGAAAACAAATTCAAACAATATCCGATTTACTCAATTTCGGAGCGTTTTTCTACAATTTATTGCCTATGGAACACCAGGCTGGTTCCAGCGTGTTTTCACTCTGCTTTCCTTGAGTTTAAGGACAACACCTTGTTTACTAGGTGGAAATCCTGCTGCTGTCCAGTGCCCACAGTGTGAGCTTGACAACTGGCCCGGAAGTAGGACTCTCACACCTCTGGCCTGCATTAACATACACACACATACATCTGCCTTGTTAGGCTGGTAGCAGAGCCAACAGAAAATCTCATTCAAAGTTATGGCAAAGCGGCAAATAGGCCTGCACTATTAATGTGTTATTCATTATGTTGACTTCCTGCCCCTTGTTCCTATCCATGATGTCCCTTCTCTGTCCCACACTTTCTCTCTCATCCTCTACACTACTGCCTCTTGTTATGAGTCTCTATGGTCTGCTTTAGATGCAAACAGGAAGGGGAGGGGAGGGGAGGATTGCTCTTCTGTTTCTCCCTCTTGGCACGGTGGATGTCCCCTGGGCCTTTTATCTGGAAGTACTTCTTGCCTGGTCACACAGTCCACTTGTAAAATATCTGCTGGCTTTAGGGATGTGCTCCAGTGAATGGGGCAGAGCCTGAGGAGGGGATTTTAACCCCTCTGTGTCTGTCAATCATCTGTTCTTAATTGCTGCATCAATATTCCGAAGAAAAGAGTACAGATGTCGTCTTTTGATTTGGTAGAGGTTGCTTTGGCAGGGTGTTTTTTTTTACCAAACTAATTGGAAACAGCCAGTGCTTGTTCTTGTTTATTCTGGGTTGTGTGGTTGACCCAAATGCTGGGTTGTGTGGTTGACCCAAATGCTGGGTTATGTGGTTGTCCCAAATGCTGGGTTGTGTGGTTTACCCAAATGCTGGGTTGTGTGGCTTACCCAAATGCTGGGTTGTGTGGTTGACCCAAATGCTGGGTTGTGTGGTTGACCCAAATGCTGGGTTGTGTGGTTGACCCAAATGCTGGGTTGTGTGGTTGACCCAAATGCTGGGTTGTGTGGTTTACCCAAATGCTGGGTTGTGTGGGTGAAACAAATGCTGGGTTGTGTGGTTGACCCAAATGTTGGGTTGTGTGGTTGACCCAAATGCTATGTTGGGTCACATAGTTGGGTTGTTTTCTTTAAAAGAGCAAGTTTGGGTTGTTGATGCTGTGTGTTATTGGTGCTGGGTTATTGATCAGAAGACTAGAGGCATAATTTGTTGGCTTTCAGATTGTTCTTTTTAGCCACCGTGAGAGTAAATATCATTCCTGTTAATCTATTCTGTTGTGTAGTTATTGTGCGTAAATTGAATTTTGAATATTGACATTTTTGTGGCTTCAATGAGGCTCACAGAAGTGTATGATTTTGCTAAGAAACTATGCTAATCCCAATGTTGGGATAGATACCACCTTTTTATAATATGTAATAAGCAATCTTATTTGTCTAGAACAGAGTTTCACAAGCTCGTTCCTGCCCCCCTGGGTGCATACTTTGGTTTTTGCCCTAGCACTACACAGCTGGGGGATTGCAGGACCGTGTTTGGGAAACCCTGGTCTAGCAGAATGTGCAAAATGTTAAACATTTTAAGGCTAAATTTAAGTTGCAGTATGTAAACATCTAAATAACCCAGGGTGTGTTCTGTCCAATATTTACCAAATAACCAACATTGGGTTGATTTTTAACCCAGCATTTAATTTTTTGGTCATTATTGCCCTCAGTTCAGCTGTAAGCCTATAGTATCTTTATGAGGGACCAGGTCCATTAAAAGCAGGCATCTGGTAGCCTTCAAATTGGCCATTAATCGCAGCATGTGCATCCCTTAGTTGGCAACCCAACTCCCACTTCCCCACTACACCATCCACATCCAAGCCCCTGCCAAAGATTTGCTTCTCATTCCTCTACTGAGAAGCAGGAAAGGCTGTGAGCTGGGATTCAGAGACCAGGAATGTGGTGCTATTCCTGGTCTCTTCAGTACTGGCATGAGTTGGACTATCTGGCCAGGTAATATGGTTCACTGAAGAGCAGGAGAACATGATGGTCCTGGTTTGAACCTGCTTCTTAACCACCCTCGCATGATTAAGAGACTTGCCAGAAAACCCTTGTGAGACTTGTGTTTATGACGAGTCTTTAGCTCAACGGGGTTATCGCAGTCTTGTGGCCTGCAGGAAACCTTGGTTCAAATCCCAATTCATCACACTTTTTTGCATTTTACAGTTTGAGAACAGTATCTTAGTATCTCCAGAACCATGCCATGAGACTGATATTATAGTGCAGATTCTGGGATTAAAAATAAGCAGGCTGGATTGTTGGTTTTATTTTAAACAGTGGATGGAGGAATGGTGGAATGGAAACTGAACATGAGGCAGGCTGCATCCAAATAGGTTTAATATCCTTCAGTAAGAGCGAGACAGAGTGGGAGAGGGAGAGAAGATGTAGGTTTTAACCATGTCTTTTGAGAAGGAGCAGAGTCCAGTGGGGGGGGGGTAGTCCCAGTGTCATCCGGGGGTTAGGGGAGGGTTTGTCCGGGGCAGGCCGTCATTCTAAAATAAGCATTTGTTCTTAACTGACTTGCCTAGTTAAATAAAGGTTAAACAGAAATACTATAGCAGACACACCCATCACTTTGCATGCTAGGAACCATGCCTCCAAAATAAACCTTATTAACATAGCCTTGGCATCTTTTTGGAAGGAATATCACTATGACTTGTTATTTCAGATGAAGATATACCACATGGACATCAACAAGATGAGGACTAATGTATAGCGATGTGGATGGGAGAGGAGCTGACCATGCTTCTCTATGTTATGTTATAACCATGCATCTAATAGAGGGTTTCAGGAATGTAGTTTGGCCTTTGGTGGCAGGTCTGGTAACAGCCCAGTAATCTGTGGCATGCTAGGCTAGGCAGACTAGCCACTTATAAATACACCACTCTAGACATGAGAGAAATTCACTGAGGCTTGTTTTAATGAGCACAGAGTAATAAGTGGTACTAGGTGTGTGTGTGTACAGATGTAGGATCTTCATTTGATCACCCCATACCAGGAGAAAGTTCCTGCAATGCAGGACATTTTAAACGTGTCGTTTATTTTAGGTTTAAAAAGGCTTCTGAATATTGTCATTTCCAGTTTGAAATTTCAGACCTAATTTTCCCTCATGAAAAACGTATCAAACCATGCACAAATATCCATTAATTATAATCCACATAACAATTCACCTTTCCTGTTGCTGCAGGATTTTTTCCCCTGCTGTAGCAAACTGGATCAAATTTAGATGCTACATCTGTATGTGTGTAAGCAGTCAACAAGATATCTGTGTAAAATATCTGAGGGGTCACAACTAGAGTATGTGCCATCGTGATCTACGGCGCTCCATGCATGTGTATTTATGGCCAGTGAGGAACGCTACCCCTAGCATGGACGTCATGCATCTCTACAACTTAAACTGACACGAGAGGCTAATATGGTTCACGACACAAGTAGACACATCTCTTCATCTCCCTCCATCGTATATGTACAGTATGTGACACACAATTTAGTAAGCAGAACTCAATCGTGGCAGTCAAAGCAGGAGCTGTCGTCCTTTTCATATACATCGTACACAGTTCATAGACATTATTTTTTGTCAAGTCTGTGTATTGAAAGAGCTGCATAACATTTTCTTGTACTTTGAGCAAGGTATGGGACACCCCTTTGTCTGACTGTGACAGCAGACTACTCCCAGGTAGACATCTGTAAGGAATTTGAGGTTGGGTGAAATGAGAGTTGGGGGGATAGAGGGTTGCAGGCAGGCCAGCAGGCAGGATGGGTCTGGTAGGGGGAGTGCATTAGCAGCAGATACATGGACCTGGGAGCCGCAGCAGCAACCCATTTCAGTGCCAAGGTCATTGGTCTAATCGGGGACCAATTCTGAGCTCTGCAGGTGGTCATGGGACACCCCCTTCTAACAGGCCTGGTGTTTTACACAACCCCTCCATCCCAGACAAAGATTACAGACGGACATTCAAACCGCAGTGCAGAGTAGAACATGTCAGTATCATGTACAGTACCAGTCAAAAGTGAGGACACATCTACTTATTCAAGGGGTTTTCTTTATTTTAACTATTTTCTAAATTGTGGAATAATTGTGAAGACATCAAATATCACATATGGAATCACATAGTAACCAAAATATTGTTAAACAAATCAAAATGTATTTTATATTTGAGATTCTTCAAAGTATCCACACTTTGCCTTGATGACAACTTTGCACACTCTTGGCATTCTCTTAACCAGCTTCACCTGGTATGCTTTTTCAACAGCCATGAAGGATTTCACACATATGCTGTGAATTTGTTGGTTGCTTTTCATTCACTCTGCGGTCCAACTCATCCCAACCCATCTCAATTGGGTTGAGGTCAGGTAATTGTGGAGGCCAGGTCATCTGATGTAGCAATCCATCACTCTCCTTCTTGGTCAAATAGCCCTTACACAGCCTGGAGGTGTGTTTTGGGTCATTGTCCTGTTGAAAAACAAATTACCGTCCCACTAAGCGCAAACCAGATGGGATGGTGTACCGCTGCAGAATGCTGTGGTAGCCATGCTGGTTAAGTGTTCCTTGAATTGTAAATAAATCACTGACATTGTCACCAGCAAAGCAACCCAAAACCATCACACCTCCTCCTCCATGCTTCATGGTGGGAACCACACATCCGGAGATCATCTGTTCACCTACTCTGCAACTCACAAAGACACTGCGGTTGGAACAAAAAAGCTCAAATTTGGACTCATCAGACCAAAGGACATATTTCCACCAGTCTAATGTCCATTTATCATGTTTCTGGGCCCAAGCACGTCTCTTATTATTATTGGTGTCCTTTAAATCAAATCAAATCAAATTTTATTTGTCACATACACATGGTTAGCAGATGGTAATGCGAGTGTAGCGAAATGCTTGTGCTTCTAGTTCCGACAATGCAGTAATAACCAACAAGTAATCTAACTAACAATTCCAAAACTACTGTCTTATACACAAGTGTAAGGGGATAAAGAATATGTACATAAAGATATATATATATGAGTGATGGTACAGAGCAGCATAGGCAAGATACAGTAGATGGTATTGAGTACAGTATATACATATGAGATGAGTATGTAAACAGTGGCATAGTTAAAGTGGCTAGTGATACATGTATTACATAAAGATGCAGTAGATGATATAGAGTACAGTATATACGTATACATATGAGATGAATAATGTATGGTATGTAAACATTATATTAGGTAGCATTGTTTAAAGTGGCTAGTGATATATTTTATTCTTCACGATGCTGTCTGTGTGGGTGGACCAATTCAGTTTGTCTGTGATGTGTATGCCGAGGAACTTACAACTTACTACCCTCTCCACTACTGTTCCATCGATGTGGATAGGGGGTGTTCCCTCTGCTGTTTCCTGAAGTCCACAATCATCTCCTTAGTTTTGTTGACGTTGAGTGTGAGGTTATTTCCCTGACTCCACACTCCGAGGGCCCTCACCTCCTCCCTGTAGGCCGTCTCGTCGTTGTTGGTAATCAAGCCTACCACTGTTGTGTCGTCCGCAAACTTGATGATTGAGTTGGAGGCGTGCGTGGCCACGCAGTCGTGGGTGAACAGGGAGTACAGGAGAGGGCTCAGAACGCACCCTTGTGGGGCCCCAGTGTTGAGGATCAGCGGGGTGGAGATGTTGTTGCCTACCCTCTCCATCTGGGGGCGGCCCGTCAGGAAGTCCAGTACCCAGTTGCACAGGGCGGGGTCGAGACCCAGGGTCTCGAGCTTGATGACGAGCTTGGAGGGTACTATGGTGTTAAATGCCGAGCTGTAGTCGATGAACAGTAGGGGTTTCTTTGCAGCAATTTGACCATGAAGGCCTGATTCATGCAGTCTCCTCTGAACAGTTGATGTTGAAATGTGTCTGCTACTTGAACTCTGTGAAGCATTTCTTTCTGAGGCTGTAACTCTATCCTCTGCAGCAGAGGTAACTCTGGGTCTTCCTTTCCTGTGGTGGTCCTCGTTAGAGCCAGTTTCACCATAGCGCTTGATGGTTTTTGCGACTGCACTTGAGGAAACTTTCAAAGTTCTTGAAATGTTCCAGATTGAGTGACCTTCATGTCTTAAAGTAGTGATGGGCTATCGTTTCTCTTTGCTTGTTTGAGCTGTTCTTTCCATAATATGGACTTGGTCTTTTACCAAATATCTTCTGCAAACCACCCCTACCTTGTCACAACACAACTGATTGGTTCAAACGCATTAAGAAGGAAAGAAATTACACAAATGAACTTTTAACAAGGCACACCTGTTATTTTAAATACATTCCAGGTGACTACCTCATGAAGCTGTTTGAGAGAATGCCAAGAGTGTGCAAAGCTGTCATCAAGGCAAAGGGTGGCTACTTTGAAGAATCTCAAATATAAAATACATTTTGATTTGTTTAACACTTTTATTTTGATTTAACTTTTTTTTTTGGTTACTACATGATTCCATATGTGTTATTTCATTGTTTTGAAGTCTTCACTATTATTCTAAAATAGTAAAAATAGTAAAAATAAAGAAAAACCCTTGAACGAGTAGGTGTGTCCAAACTTTTGACTGGTACTGTACATGGGTGGCAGAGTATGAGTCAGTTTGTCAAACTCAAACACACACACGACTACCAGAATACACTACTACCACCCACCATACACACTACCTACCAAACACACTACTACCACACACATGGCTACCAAAACACACCACTACTACACACAATACTGTACAATACTGTAATTCCATCAGTGGGGGGTCATTTAGGGTCATATAGCTATTTCATTTAGAATTTTAAGACCCCTTAAAAATGCTATATTAAAAAAAACATATTTTTTTGTTATCCCATACAAACACATTGATTAACAGATTCACTACATGGAACAATGGATAATAAAAAATACAAGGTTTATTATTATTATATATATATATATATTTTACATGTGTTTAATGGAAAAAGATCAGTTTCAAATTCCAGGCTAGGCTATAACATTTTAATCGCATTGCTCAAGTGATGTTGCTTTAGTTGTGATGGTGGCTTCATGTAAAGAGTGGTAGTGTGTGTGTGTGTGTGTGTGTGTGTGTGTGTGTGTGTGTGTGTGTGTGTGTGTGTGTGTGTGTGTGTGTGTGTGTGTGTGTGTGTGTGTGTGTGTGTGTGTGTGTGTGTGTGTGTGTGTGTGTGTGTGTGTGTGTGTGTGTGTGTGTGTGTGTGTGTGTGTGTGTGTGTGTGTGTGTGTGTGTGTGTGTGTGTGTGTGTGTGTGTGTGTGTGTTTACGTGTGCTTGCGTGCTCTCTTGTGATTGGACGGGTGAAGTGTAGACAGGGTGAAGAATGGGCAGACTCAGGTTTTTCTCTGCGGTCTTCACCCTGCTCATGCCTGACAGCTCTGGAATGAAGTCCGCCCTTGTTAGTTAGAAGCAAGGGGAAATATTTTGGTAAATATTTTGGTAGATATTTTCCAACGGTTTTGAGTCAACAGCCGTCAGTCCCCTTAGTAAAGGACCTTAATTTGGCCCTTGCTGCAGTTTCATCATTAAGGGTTTGTTTTTCACTTTCCTCGAGCAATGCAGCTCTTTAAGTATTAGAAGTATTAACTCATGATTAGAAACATTCCCACTTTGTAACAACTATGAAAACATGACTCTTGAAACTAGAGTCATCAACTGGAATATTAAAATAATGGTTTTCAGAGACATTCCGTGTCGAATTGAAGGGTATAATACACTATATGTCCCAGCTGCATAAATAAACCCCTCACCATAAAGTGGAGGTGTAAGGTTGGTCTGTGTGTGGTCGTCCTGCAACACTCCTCTCTCCCTCTCTAAATATCTCTCTCTCTCTCATTCTAGAGATATAATGTGACATGTGAAATGTCTTTATTCTTATTCTACATTTGTATTGTTTATTAAATACTCCACTTGCTTTGGAAATGTTAACATATGTTTCCCATGCCAATAACGCCCTTGAATTTAATTTTGAGAGAGAGAGAGAGAGAGAGAGAGAGAGAGAGAGAGAGAGAGAGAGAGAGAGAGAGAGAGAGAGAGAGAGAGAGAGAGAGAGAGAGAGAGAGAGAGAGAGAGAGAACTGCACTGTTACAAGATTGGCCTGTCATCAACTTAATATGCCACCAATCTCCTGTGCTACCAATACTTTTTTCCCCCATTTTTCCAAGAATGTATCTCTCACAGACATAAACTGAGGCAACAGTTAAGCCCTCACCTTTCCTGAGACAGTGTGTGTGGGTCTGGGTTAGCCCCGCCTCTGATCTGGTTAGGCTGTCAAAGACATGGCGTCCTGTTGGGTCCAGCAGCTCCTTCAGGAAAGGCTTCATACCCTTCACATGAAATGTCAATAAAGTATATTCATTCAAATTCTTCTCTCCTTGCAGACAGACATCCATGTCCTGCCAATGCCTCTTCTCCTGGTCAAACTTCTAGCAAAGTGCAAGCCTTCGATTTCATTAAGCTCCTCTGTTCAATTCTCTGTTGCCATGGTGATTGTACCAAACAAATAGTCCCACCTCATCTCAGCACCACCGTTGGTCAGCCTTGTGTTCCAGTGTTTGTGAATGGCTGGCTAAATGGCTCATTAATCCCCCAGTGGCTGTGACCGCTGTCAGTCGCCTGGAGCCTGCTGCTTGGCAGAGTAAACATTAGTGGTTAAGGATTAAACCAACAATGGTTACAAAAAAACCCAACATGATTACAAAAGCTAATGAACCAACGCTGTCATTTTTCATACTTTGGTCATCATACTTTGACCTGGTTTCCTTGAAGGTTAACATACTGTAACTTACTACACAGAAAGTTAAACCAACACTGAGAGTACTAAATTAACACTGAGAGTGTGAAGACTGTCGCTACCCCATGTCAAACACATGGATTCATTATTAGATCTACAGGATCTGTGTTTTCCCACGGGGAGGTTAAGCTAACGTAGGCTAATGTGATTAGCATGAGGTTGCAAGAAACAAAACAAAAATCACAGGTCATAGACATATCTGATATAGGCAGAAAACTTAAAATCTTGTTCATCTAACTGCACTGTCCAATTTACATTAGCTATTACAGTGAAAGAATGCCATGCTATTGTTTGAGGAGAGTGCACAGTTATGAACTTGAAAATAAACCAAAATAAACCAATTAGACACATTTGGGCAGTCTTGATACAACATTTTGAACAGATATGCAATGGTTCATTGGATTAGTCTAATGCTTTGCACATACACTGCTGCCATCTAGTGGCCAAAGTCTAAATTATGCCTGGGCTGGAATAATACATTATGGCCTTTCTCTTGTATTTCAAAGATGGTACAAAAAAATACAAAAAAATTACATTTGTTTTTAAGGTACAAGGTGACATCAATGGTAACATGATATTCTCTTACCTTGTAAACAACAGAGGGGCGTGGTTTATATAGCTAGATAGCTACTGCCTGAAGACAAGTAGCAAGTATCTTTACCAAAGATGAAAAGGGTAACCTTTTAATTATGTATATTTGCTGACACGTTACAGTCAGATTTTGGCACCAGTAGAGTAGCTATTTAGCACAGGAGGTTGGTGGCACCTTCATTGGGGAGGAAGGGTTGTGGTAATGGCTGGAGTGGAATAAGTGGAATAGATTCAAATACATCAAACACATGGTTTGTTGCCATTCCATTCACTCAGTTCCAGCCATTTACTATGAGCCTTCCTCCCCTCAGCAGCCTCCACTGCTATCTTGATATATAAACCACTCCTCTGCCAACACGCCTTCTCCGATGTTGTTTACAAGGAAATACTTATTTAAATTAGATGGGAGAATATCATGTTACCATTGGTGTATTAAAATGATAGTTAAGGTGAAGTCGCCTTGTCCCCTTAATAATGAATCCAATTGTTTGACATGGGGGAGTGGACCAGGTATTTTGTGAAGCTTTATTAATGCAAAAGCAACATTCATTTTTCATACTTTGGTCATCATACTTTGATCTGGTTCAAATATCCAAATATTTCAGGAAAAACATGATTTTGACTGTTCATAAACTTTAAATAATATAATTTCAACAATAACATATTCACTCATGATCTCACTCTGTGAAGTTAATAGGCCTAAAGATGAATATACGCAATACTTATGTCGCTGTTTACTAACATATTCAGTAATTGGTGGTAACTCTACAATTCAGTCGAAAGATCTCAGCGATCATTGCCTCATTACCTGCATCCGTAATGGGTCTGTGGTCAAACAACCACCCCTCATCACTGTCAAACACTCCCTAAAACACTTCAGCGAACAGGCCGTTCTAATCGACCTGGCCGGGGTATCGTGGAATGACATTGACCTCATCCCGTCAGTAGAGGATGCCTGGTTATTCTTTAAAAGTGCCTTCCTGGCCATCTTAAATAAGAATGCTCCATTCAAAAAATGTAGAACCAGGAATAGATATAGCCCTTTGTTCACTCCAGACCTGCCTGCCCTTGACCAACACAAAAACATCCTGTGGCGTTCTGCATTAGCATCGAATAGACCCTGTGATATGCAACTTTTCAGGGAACTTTTCATCTCATATGTATATACTGTACTCGATACCATCTACTGTATCTTGCCTATGCTGCACTGCACCATCACTCATTCATATCTTTATGTACATATTCTTTATCCCCTTACACTGTGTATAAGAAATTAGTTTTGGAATTGTTAGTTAGATTACTTGTTGGATATTACTGCATTGTCGGAACTGGAAGCACAAGCATTTCGCTACACTCGCATTAACATCTGCTAACCATGTGTATGTGACAAATACAATTTGATTTGATTTGATTTGATCTAGGTGTCTGGTTAGACTGTAAACTCTCCTTCCAGACTTACAAAAACATCTCCAATCCAAAATGAAATCTAGAATCGGGTTCCTATTTCGCAACAAAGCTTCCTTCACTCATGATGCCAAACATACCCTCGTAAAACTGACCATCCTACCGATCCTCGACTTCTGCGATGTCATTTACAATGACAATTAGCAAATTGGATGCAGTCTATCACTGCAATCCGTTTTATCACCAAAGCCCCATATACTACCCACCACTGCGACCTGTATGTTCTCGTTGGTTGGCCCTCACTTCATACTCGTCGCCAAACCCACTGGCTCCAGGTCATCTATAAGGCTCTGCTAGGTAAAGACCCTCTTTATCTCAGCTCACTGGTCACAATAGCAGCACCCACCCGTAGCACATGCTCCAGCAGGTATATCTCACTGGTCACCCCCGAAGCAAATTCTTCCTTTGACTGCCTCTCCTTCCAGTTCTCTGCAAGCAATGACTGGAACGAACTGCAAAAATGTCTGAAGCTGGAGACTCTTACCTACCTCACTAGCTTTAAGCACCAGCTGTCAGAGCAGATCACATATCACTGCACCTGTACATAGCTCATCTGTAAATAGCCCATCCCATCTACATCATCCCCATACTGTATTTATTTATTTATCTTGCTCCTTTGCACCCCAGTATCTCAACTTGCACATTCATCCTCTGCACATCCTACCATTCCAGTGTTTAATTGCTATATTGTAATTACTTTGCCACCATGGCCTATCATTGCCTTACCTCTCTTATCCTACCTCATTTGCACATGCTGTATATAGATTTTCCTACTGTTTTATTGATTGTATGTTTGTTTATTCCATGTGTAACTCTGTGTTGTTGTATGTGTCGAACTGGTTTGCTTTATCTTGGCCAGGTCGCAGGTGCAAATGAGAATTGTTCTCAACTAGCCTACCTGGTTAAATAAAGGGGAAATACAATTTTAAAAATAATCCTCATGACAAAGTACTAAACAAAAATATAAATTCAACATGTAAAGTGTTTGTCCCATGTTTCATGGTCTGAAATAAAAGATCCCAGAAAATATCCATGCGTACAAAACGCTTATTTCTCACAAATGTTGTGCACAAATTCGTTTACATCCCTGTTAGTGAGAATTTCTCCTTTGCCAAGATAATCCATCCACCTGACAGGTGTGGCATATCAAGAAGTTGAATAAACAGTATGATCATTGCACAGGTTCACCTTGTTCTAGGGACAGAAAAGGCCACTCTAAAATGTGCAATTTTGTCACACAACACAATGCCACAGATGTCTCAAGTTTTGAGGTTGCGTGCAATTGGCAGGCTGTCCGCAGGAATGTCTGCCAGAGCTGTTGCTAGACAATTTAATGTTCATTTCTCTACCATATGCCACCTCCATGTTGTTTTAGAAAATATGGCAGGACCTCCACATCTGGCTTTTCACCTGTTGGATCGTCTGAGACCAGCCACCCAGACAGCTGATGAAACTGATGCATTTTTCTATCTGTAATAAAGACCTTTTGTGGGATAAAACTCATTCTGATTGGCTGGGCCTGGTTCTCCAGTGGGTGTGCCTGGCTCCCAAGTGGACGGGCTTATGTGTAACGATTGTTCTCCTCCTCTTCTGATGAAGAGGAGTAGTAGGAAGGATTGGAGGACCAATACGCAGCGTCGTAAGTGTCCATTTTAATTATGGACATTATGCCCTCCCAGGCCTACCCGTGGCTGCTCCCCTGCCCAGTCATGTGAAATCCATAGACTAGGGCCTAATGAATTTATAGTATTGACAATCAATTGACTGATTCCCTTATATGAATTGTAACTCAGTAAAAATGTTGACATTTTTTGCATGTTGCATTTATATTCTTGTTCAGTATATATATTTAGCTTAGATGTGCTCAATCTATACAGTGTACCAAATTATTCCACTCTGTTTCTCCTTCAAGTACCATGTCGCAATGGGCCCTGTGTCTGTAGGAAACAGAGATATTACAGAAAGGAGGAGATAGGAATCCCATTGGGCAATGAATGGAGAAACGCCCCACTCAACTTACTGTCGACTAATCCCATTCACATTGTCATGCTCCGTCACGTGGTTGCTAAGCTAATCGTCATGCAATCCCGTCTGAAAGTCATGGTATGAGTCGGGAAACCTGCCTATTTTCCTCAAATGTACATACTGTCACAATTCCAAAGCTATTCAATATAACAGAGAACACATTACTGACATTATCTCACATCTTGTAAAATATTTACAATGTTGTACTTCTCGTTCACAAAATAAATGCTAATGTTCGGTTTTTGAGCTTGTGCCCAATTGACTCCCATTCACACCTTGAAGAAGAGCTCTCCTTGTCCCACAATCACTTAGAATGTACTACACTGCCCATTGACGACTTAAGGACGATGTACACAATGGGCGTTAAGAATTTCCCATATCCTCAAAGGTATCTCTGTGGGTAATCAACGTCACTCTGCTTTTGTTCTGGCAGTAAGACCCCTAAATTGGTAGTGCAGTTTGTTTAAACTATTTTACAGCGAACTAGCTACTTTTCATGATGATAGTGACTTTGGTATTATCTTGTGTAGCTATGCTTTCTATGTAGCTAGCCAGCCAACCAGCCCAGATAGAGAGAGTATTGCACTGTTTTTTTTGTAGATTCCAACAGACTTCCCCAAATTATTTTCACGTTTCTACCATCCTTGTTACAATGACAAAATTAAACATTGTTCACAATTTTTTCTCTCCACATATTAGTGTTATTCAACACCTTTTAACACTGCTAATCATAGGAATTAGTGGTTTGGTGTCGATTATCCCTTTTAAGAGATTCATCAATGGGTTCAGAGATACTCTGAACGATCGGCTAGGAAAAGCCAACTGACATTTACTCCTGAGGTGCTGACCTGTTGCACCCTCGGCAACCACTGTGATTATTATTTGACCCTGCTGGTCATCTGTGAACATTTGTACATCTTGGCCATGTTCTGTTATAATCTCCACCAGGCACAGCCAGAAGAAGACTGGGCCACACCTCATAGTCTGGTTCCTCTCTAGGTTTCTTCATAGGTTCTGGCCTTTCTATGGAGTTTTTCCTCACCACCGTGCTTCTACACCTGCATTGCTTGCTGTTTGGGGTTTTAGACTGGGTTTCTGTACAGCACTTTGTGACATCAGCTGATGTAAGAAGGGATTTATAAATACATTTGATAGATTGATTGATTCACTATGTGATGTTGTACTCTGTACTCCTCATATTGAAGTAAAGCTGACACAACCACTTCTCCAATGCAGACATACTGAAAAAGTTAACACATATCGAATTGGTGGAGAGACAAAGAAAACACATGAAATGAAACATAGGCCTTGTCAACCAGACTTGATGACAATCCACCCCTTAGATGGAATGACTGTTGGAGCTAACCCAAACACTACAGCCCCTCTAGAACGCTGCATCTCGCGGAAACTCTGTATGCAGAGAGATGAGGACCCGAAGCCCAGGCTTCATTCTGGAATGTTGGAGGCAGGTCACACGTGCTCGATTAACCAAGACGACTAAGGCATTGGGGTGTGTGTTTGTGTTTGTGTGGGTGTCCGTGTGTGTATGCCTGTCTGTCTTTTGGTATAATTTTCCCGTATTGGGAAAATGGGATGTGGACCATAGAGCAGGCTAGACTGATTGATAGAATGGGACCTAACTGCCTCTGCTGGCCTGGGGAGAGAACTAAAGGTCCCCAGTCTTTGTGGCCTGAAGCCTCAGCCAAATCCATGGCACTTACTTAGGAGGCACACACACACACACACACACACACGCACACGCACACGCACACACACACACACACACACACACACACACACACACACACACACACACACACACACACACACACACACACACACACACACACACACACACACACACACACACACACACACACACACACACGCACACACAGAGAAAGGAAATAAACACATTAGAGGAAAGGGAGGAGCAGATGTTGGAGTGGCAAGGTATCTGTCCATTTCCTCCTCTTGCTCTGTGTTTTTTGTTTTACAATCTATCTCCACCCCACCTCTCCTCTCAGAAGGACAGAATGTGCAGGCCAGGTCCGGGCCAGTGGACACGCCTTTGTTTTCTGTAAACAATGTGTGGTCGCTACTACAACACCACCACCCTCCCCAGACTGTGATAGCTCTCAGGACAACAACGTACCCCTTCCCTCCATCCTTCCATCCTGCAATTGCTCCCTAAACAGGGAAAGGAAGCTAACCCCCTCCACTCTGCTGGGGCCAAAACCTTTAGGGGGTGGGGTGAAGAGAGGGTGCCTTGCACCCGGACTGAACCCGTCCACTGACAGCAGGAAAGCCAGGGAGGAGGTCAAATGAAGGGAATGGTGGGTCTGCTTCTCCATGGCAACTGACAGGATTTGTAGTGTCAAGAGTGTTGTACCGGATGCTTGGCCATGCCAGGGGATCAGTGCTCGCTGCTTTCCTCAAAACAAGCATGTCATATTCTGTCCACACGGTCTCTCTTGTTGTGTTGATTAACAACTTGGTTTCTAACAACACACCGTAAAACATTTCCTGTCATTCGTACAGTAGATTACTGGCAGCACAGTAGCCAGTAGGTTCCTGTAAATGTACTGTAAATTGCTGTCAGCGAGGAAGCAAGTAAATTACTGTAGATTTACAGGACCTTTACTGTAACACATATTAACAGCATATTACTGGAACACCTGACTACATTAACATACTTTATTTCTGGAATGTACAGTGCATTACTGGAAGCACAGTGGTCAGATTAACAGTGCAAGTAGCTAGTGCCAATGACAGGCAATATTTCTGTTACATGTATTTGATATAGGTATTTTTATTTTTTATTTTTTTTGACTCGCAACAGTGTTACCCAGTTCCTAGAATGCCTACTTCTTCATTGCACAAATTAATAACCTCGAGCAAATTCCAAAGACTGGTGACATCCAGTGGAAGCGGTAGGAACTGAAAACAGGTTCCTAAGAAATATAATTTGCCAGTGAACAGACAGAGACCAAAAAAACAATTCTGAACGGTTAATCCTCGGGGTTTTGCCTGCTACATAAGTTCTGTTATACTCACAGACATGATTCAAACAGTTTTAGAAACTTCAGAGTGTTTTCTATCCAAATAATAATTATATCCACGAATAACATGCATATCTTATACTCCTTGACTTTTTCAACATTTTGTTACTTTACAGCCTTAAAGTAACAAAAATGGATTAAATAAAAAAAAGTTCCTCATCAATCTACACACAAGACCCCATAATGACAATGGGAAAACAGGTTTCAAAAATCTTAGCAAATTTATAAAGAATAAAAAACAGAAATACATGTTTTGTATAGGAGACTCGAAACTATTTCCATTGATCATCCTTGAAATGTTTTTGTGGTGAATTCAATTGATTGGACATGATTTGGAAAGGCACACACCTGTGTAAATAAGGTCCCACAGTTGACAGTGCATGTCAGAGTAAAAACCAAGCCATGAGGTTGAATTAATTGCCTGTAGAGCACCCAGACATGATTGTGTCGAGGCACAGATCTGGAGAAGCGTACAGCATTGAAGGTCACCAAAGACACAGTGGCCACCATCGTTCTTAAATGGAAGAAGTTAAGAACCACCAAGACTGGCCAAGAGCCCGATGGTCACTTTGACAGAGCTCCAGAGTTCTTCTGTGGAGATGGGAGAACCTTCTAGAAGGACAACCATCTCTGCAGCACTCCACCAATCAGGCCTTTATGGTAGAGTGGCCAGACGGAAGCCACTCCTCAGTAAAAGACGCATGACAGCCCACTTGGAGTTGTCAAATGGCACCTAAAGACTCTCAAACCATGAGAAACAAGATTCTCTGTTCTGATGAAACCAAGATGGAACTATTTGGCCTGAATGCCAATCGTCACGTCTGAGGGAAACCTGGTACCATCCTTGCGGTTCCAGCATTATGCTGTGGGGATGTTTTTCAGCGGCAAGGACCGGGAGACTAGTCAGAATCAAGGCAAAGATGAATGGTACAAAGTACAGAGATGATGGAAACCTGCTCTAGAGCGCTCAGGACTTCAAACCGGGGCAAAGGTTCACCTTCCAACAGGACAATGACCCTAAGCACACAGCCAAGACAATGCAAGACTGGGGGGGGGGGGGACCACACAGGCCATTCTCCTAGACTTCTTACAGCTTAAAGCACCAGTAGACCCATCAGATTAGGTTGCTACTATAGGTAAGTGAGACATTAGAGTAACTGACTGATCAGACAATGCTCATTATACCTGAAATGATGTGCATTTCTGGATAATTTGATTCAATGCAGAAAAATGTACATTGCACTCTAGGTATTGGCTAGTAGCACACAGGTATTATACTGCCATCTTGTGGTGATATGATGTGAATACAATACAAAAGTATGCTCAAGTACCTTGGCGTTATAGCTAAAAGTTCACTAGCTAACACTGCAGCCATGTGGTCAGATCTGAGTATGACAGGCGAATGCTTGTCAATCAGGGCCTGTATTCATAAAGCCGCTCAGAATAGTGAGCCTGACCTATGATCTGTTTTGATCCTAGATCAGCACTCATACTCTAAGATTCTTGATGCATGCTGCCTCAGAAATCCATCTCAGTCAAATTAATTTTGATCCCAAAATTAGGAAGTGTGTGGTGGGAGGGCTGGAGGGGCTAAATATAAAAATAAATCTCTCCCCAGACCTTCACTGAGTGATCACTTTGTCTTATTGAACTATGTGAGGGGTCATTAACTGTCTGTGTGCCATGCGATCATTAGGCTTTATTTCTATCACAGCTTGTTTGCGAGAACGGAAAGAAACCCCACAGTAAGTTACATGCATTGTGTGTGTGTGTGTTACTTGAGTGTGTGTGTAGCTGGGTTGCTTGCCGTGCTAAAGAACATTAATGTGTCCAGTGTTTTGTCTGTGTTTCTGCTCTCCATTACCCTTCAATCAAAGTAATGAATGATCCTCCTCTATTGTCCCATTATAAAGCTTGATGGAGGTTTTATGGCACAGCAGATTATCATTGACTAGTCAGGAATAGGAGGGCCCATGGTGACAAGACAAATGGGATGCAATTTTGGCAACATTTGGGACATTTAATATTGCCTTCCTTTGTTGGGAGGTTCCTTAGGTTGCCCTCTGTGATGTTATGTTAGGATATTTCGGACCTATATTATGAAACCTTAGGCCTAGTCGATCAGTTGTGAAGGATTCTGTAGGATAAGCATGGAGGACAACATGAGGACAACATAGGTAAAAGGGAGATCTGGTGAATTGAAGCAACACGGGGACCCCCAAAATAAGTATCCCCATGTCTTCCTCACTCTGGGGGGGGGGGGATTGACGCCAGTAGCAGGGGTGCAGGGGTGACCCCCAAATTTCACTCCTGTCACTGTAATCTGATCTGCTACGCCTCTCCCCTTCCACCCCCTTAACCCCTGCCCCCTCCACAATCTGGGGGTGATTTTATTGAGTGAACCTCCAACCCCAACACCCACTCACACATTTACATACACACATCCACCCGGTCCCCAGGCCTTCCATTGCTCAAGCCCCAGGGTACAGATTACTACAGATGTGTATGAGGACAGATGAGACAGAGATGAGACAGATTGATCATTTCATAATAAACTAACACTTTGTTGGGGGTCGCCCAAATCAAATACATGGCCTTCACATGAAGCATATGGTTCCGTTGAAATCGTTAGATTTATCCTCTTTCCAAAACTATGCTGGTTCAATAGCCTCATTTTTTATTTTTTTAAATGACCTTTTCCCAGTCCCCTCGATAACATCTATACACTTGTTTATCTTTCTAATATCCTTCTCTTGAACAGCCTTTATTTCTGAACATTAACACATTGATTTGTCAATCAAATCATTACACTTTTTTATATATATTTTTTTATTTTACCTTTATTTAACCAGACAAGTCAGTTTAGAACAAATTCTTATTTTCAATGACGGCCTAGGAACAGTGGGTTATCTGCCTGTTCAGAGGCAGAACGACAGATTTGTACCTTGTCAGCTTGGGGGTTTGAACTTGCAACCTTCCAGTTACTAGTCCTACGCTCGAACTACTAGGCGACCCTGCCGCCCACTGAGGTCATTGATACTCATGTTATTGTTTGAGAATACTTTTTCAACACTTGTGCTACACTGAACACTACCTTTTGGACCTCAACTAGTCTGGTTGTCTCATTCATGGGTTCAAGGACAAGACTGAAATAATCACTTTTTTCCATTCATTGTCCACAAACCTCCCCAAACCTCCCTAACCAACCCCCTTTCCATGCTACCCTGTCCAATATCATTATTGCCCTGCCGCCCCCTTTTGCTTAGGGTCTATGGGGAGATCATATTTTTTAATTTTTGAAACACAATGAGACTAGATGCAAGCAGAAGGTCCACCTTAATCTATCAACACTCCTTCAAAGTATGCCTGGGTGCAGAGTGACAGGCATCTCATCGTGTGTGTGTGTGCTGTGTGTGTGACAGGCTCAAGATCGGAGGCCCGGTGGGGTCGGGTGGGGTAGAGGACAACAGATGCAATTAATGCTCATGAAATGCAAATTGAGTTTTATATCACGTGTGGGAGGGGGGGTCATCTGGCCCTGTCACCATCTGCTACTGCTATCGCCACAGTAAAGGCTTCTCGGAACAGGGGTAATTTGCAGCTTTAATCATTTTCTCTCTTAATTAAAAAAATGGGAAGGAGAGGGCTGAAGGGGAGAAGAGGTCATAGACGTGCCAACCAGGTCTCACGGTCTCACTTCAGTACTCAACATTTGTCCGGTGGGAGGGGATACACTTACAATTTAAATGGTAAATAATGACTGGTTAAGGTAAGGGTTAAGGTTTGGGATAGGTATAAAACAAGTGCTTAACACTGGGATCGAACTTGCACCCCTTGGCGCTGGAGTGCACGGTAAAATGATTTCCTCTATCCTCATCCACAGTGCCCTACTAACATGCTGACGACACAGCCCGTTACAAAATAAATGTACAGCCCGTTACAAAATAAATGTACATACATTTTATTCAATCATTGCATCCACACTGCTCGCGCGTGTCAACGAGCGTCTGCGCAGCCAGGTGCTAAAATAGAACTTGGTTCTATTTGTGATGCTTGACACGCTGCAAGTCCTGCCTCTCCCATCTTCTCATTGTTTTTTTTGGAGCATATACCCACGTGGGTGATTGAAAGATGAACTGAGGTCCACACTCCATTCCAGTTGGTGGTGGTAATGCACCTTAAAATTGGTTGCCAACCGCCATATAACGTCCAAAGAAGAAGAAGAAGCCTGAAGGAGGAGAGATTACTACAAACAAACTCTGTTTACCCCTTTATCTGTGGATTAATTGTCGGAGAAGAGAAGCTTGTGAATTTTAGGTAAAATGACAACCCAATGTATATACAGTGCCTTGCGAAAGTATTCGGCCCCCTTGAACTTTACGACCTTTTGCCACATTTCAGGCTTCAAACATAAAGATATAAAACTGTATTTTTTTGTGAAGAATCAACAACAAGTGGGACACAATCATGAAGTGGAACGACATTTATTGGATATTTCAAACTTTTTTAACAAATCCAAAAAATGAAACATTGGGCGTGCAAAATTATTCAGCCCCTTTTCTTTCAGTGCAGCAAACTCTCTCCAGAAGTTCAGTGAGGATCTCTGAATGATCCAATGTTGACCTAAATGACTAATGATGATAAATACAATCCACCTGTGTGTAATCAAGTCTCCGTATAAATGCACCTGCACTGTGATAGTCTCAGAGGTCCGTTAAAAGCGCAGAGAGCATCATGAAGAACAAGGAACACACCAGGCAGGTCTGAGATACTGTTGTGAAGAAGTTTAAAGCCGGATTTGGATACAAAAAGATTTCCCAAGCTTTAAACATCCCAAGGAGCACTGTGCAAGTGATAATATTGAAATGGAAGGAGTATCAGACCACTGCAAATCTACCAAGACCTGGCCGTCCCTCTAAACTTTCAGCTCATACAAGGAGAAGACTGATCAGAGATGCAGCCAAGAGGCCCATGATCACTCTGGATGAACTGCAGAGATCTACAGCTGAGGTGGGAGACTCTGTCCATAGGACAACAATCAGTCGTATATTGCACAAATCTGGCCTTTATGGAAGAATGGCAAGAAGAAAGCCATTTCTTAAAGATATCCATAAAAAGTGTTGTTTAAAGTTTGCCACCAGCCACCTGGAAGACACACCAAACATGTGGAAGAAGGTGCTCTGGTCAGATGAAACCAAAATTTAACTTTTTGGCAACAATGCAAAACGTTATGTTTGGCGTAAAAGCAACACAGCTCATCACCCTGAACACACCATACCCACTGGCAAACATGGTGGTGGCAGCATCATGGTTTGGGCCTGCTTTTCTTCAGCAGGGACAGGGAAGATGGTTAAAATTGATGGGAAGCTGGATGGAGCCAAATACAGGAACATTCTGGAGGAAATGGCTGATTTATTCTGATTTTCTCATGATGTCAAGCAAAGAGGCCCTGAGTTTGAAGGTAGGCCTTGAAATACATCCACAGGTACACCTCCAATTGACTCAAATGATGTCAATTCGCCAATCAGAAGCATCTAAAGCCATGACATCATTTTCAGGAATTTTTCAAGCTGTTTAAAGGCACAGTACACTTGGTGTATGTAAACTTCTGACGCACTGGAATTGTGACACTGTGAATTTGAAGTGTCTGTAAACGATTGTAGGAAAAATGACTTGTCATTGTCAAGATCGCTGTCTTCAAACTCCCTGTCATAAATGAGCCAAGGTGCAGCTTGCATGTAATTCCACATCTTTTATCGAAGTGAAACCTCACAAAAAACAGGTAAACAAAAACCGAACGTGACGCAACAGTGGCGCACACAGGCACTCACAGATAATAAATAATTACCCACAAACACATGTGGGAAAAAGGCTGCCTAAGTATGATTCCCATTCAGAGACAACGATAGACAGCTGCCTCTGATTGGTAACCATACCCGGCCAACAAAGAAACAGACAAACTAGAATGCCAACCCAAATCACACCCTGACCTAACCAAATAGAGAAATAAAAAGGCTCTCTAAGGTGACGGTCATGCACAAAGTAGATGTCCTAACGACTTGCCAAAACTATAGTTTGTTAACAAGAAAGGTTGGAGTGGTTGAAAAACGAGTTTTAATGACTCCAACCTACTCCAACCTAAGTGTATGTAAGTGTATGTAAACTTCCAATTTCAACTGTACACAGTCTTTGTGCTTTCACATCACCGTCCTCTTCAAAGATGACTCTGGCTCAAGGTGCACCTCTTTCCTAAAGGGTCTATAAATCCCTAAGGGCGGGCGTCTGAGGGCGATGGTTGTTTAAGAACATGATCCCTGTCCGCTGTGGCTCTAGTCATAACCTGTAACTGAGAAAACAGGTTACTAGCGTGGGCCCTGATAGAACTCTCCCTGCCTGCTTCTCCCCTGAGCGCTGTTCTAAGAGGTCAAAGTGGACAAGCTGCGTTTTTCCCCCTCTCCCCAGTGGCAGAGACATTCATTCATCATGAGGGGGAAAGGCCGAGTGGCCCACGCCTTATTGATCACCCCTGGACATTGAACCCCTCAGGCTCTTCAGACCGTCCCCAAGGTTCCCCAAGGTCAAGACTGAGCCCGTCATCGTCACACATATCTGAACTCTACCCTTTAGGGCGTTCATCATATAAAGGAATAAAGGAAACTCAGGGCTGATGCAATCCTTCGAACTAAACCAACTCTAACCCCTTCTCCTCCTTCATCCATCAACTTCACTTATGCAAACACACATTCACTCTGAAGTTCTAATACTTTTATTGGCAGTGAAAGAGGAAGACAAGGGACTGAATGGTTTACAACACAATTGGAAAGATAGACGGAGAGCAGCTTTTAGCCTGATTTTGATTGTGTGTAGTGATGCAGAAATATAGGCTCTCAATACTTAATCTAAATATACGGTCAACTATATGACTTCAACATGGCTTCAACATACCTCAAAACAGATGGGGAACATCAGTGTTTACATGATATCTAACAAATGGGTACTGTCCTTCTCGTGAAAAATAAACCAGACCCTTGTAGCACTAGTATTGACAGGCAGCAGGGCCAAGCACATACTTACCATCGGGGTCATTAAAAAGATGAATGCTTCTGAAGCTGAAACCCCTCCCTTTGACACCAGAACATCTGTAGTGCTGTCTGAGTGATCTTACATACTGTACGTGTTGTCGTGTAGACGATGACAAATCCTATTAGAAGAGGAACGCAGAGGCAAGCGCATGCCAGTGAACAGCCATTTTTAGATTTCAATGGAGTTGAGCAAGGACTGGTAGGAATCTGTCCGGGTCCATATGAAGCAAATAATGCTGGCATTGTGCCAATGTAATTATAGACAGAAACACACACATGCATGCATGCCTGCCATACACACACACACGTAAACATGCGCATGAGCACTCATACACATGATAGATTTGACCATTTGGAAAGTTGCATTCTTGAGATGAACACGTCTGGGGAAAATATGAATGAATTAATAGCAGACGTTTATATGATGCCTCGCGGGAATAGACAGACAAGCACAGACAGAGAGAGAGGGTTGAGATGGACAGACAGTGAGAGAGAGTGAATAGACGAATAAAAAGAGTCTTAACTCCGTCACAGGGCTGGCATTGAACTGTGTGAATCGAACAGTGTTGTTCCTCATCTCTCTAGGTCAGGCATGAAGTATCAGACTAGGCTTGTGTCTCAAATGGCACCCTATTCCCTATATAGTGTACTACTATTGATCAGGATCCATAGGGCTCTGATCAAAGGTACTATATAGGGAATCGGGTGCCATTTGAGACACATCCCTAGTCCTCTCTGGGCCCAGTAAAAGTCTGATCCCCCCCCCCACCGCCGGACAGACAGACGCTCGGCAGTAAAACCCACTGAAAGCCAATGAAGCCTCATACACTCCCTGGGCAGTAATATATACAGCCTACGATAGGAAATAGATACTAAGCAGCTTTTATGATATAGGCCTATACCTCCACTCGGAAGATACACACACATCCGAGACACGCAAGCATGCATGCACATGCACGCACATGCACGCACGCACACACACTGTAGATAAATCAAATTGATACTCAGATGAGTGTGTCTGTCTTTTACTCCCCATTGATTTTGAACATCGGGCTCTTTGTTTTGAAGCTAAGCGAGTGTTTGAAATCACAACAACAACATAGATGTGTTGAGGTTTCACCAACTGGCCAGATAGTGGCAGTATAACCCACATGATTGCAATGCTGTCTTTAATGTGTCTCGTTCACAATTTCCATCTTTATTCTCCCCTGGGCTTTGGCTCATGCGCACCAACAGTCTTGTGGCATGCTGACAACCTAGGTTAAGACCCAGATGGTCACACTCGCTTTGATGGGATTTTAAAGAGGCAAGCTCATGAGGCACAACAAGTTATATTCTTCAAGAATCAATCAATATATTGTTAACTTAAAAGTAAAAAAAATGGATGTACCAAACCCAGATTGCCCCTTTCAGATGTTTTCTGGGGTGAAAGGGAGCCATAGCAGCAGTGCATCCATTACAGAAAAAAACATTATTTTTTTTTATTTCACGTGACATTTACACAAGTTGTCAGTTGGACGGTGTTTCCTCTGACTCATTGGTGCGGCTGGCTTCCGAGCAGGGTTGTCACACCCTGACCATAGTTTACTTTGTATGTTTCTATGTTTTGGTTGGTCAGGGTGTGATCTGAGTGGGCATTCTATGTTGGATGTCTTGTTTGTCTATTTCTATGTCTGGCCTGATATGGTTCTCAATCAGAGGCATGTGTTAGTCGTTGTCTCTGATTGGGAACCATATTTAGGTAGCCTGGGTTTCACTGTGTGTTTGTGGATGATTGTTCCTGTCTCTGTGTTTTGCACCAGATAGGACTGGTTTAGGTTTTCGCACGTTTGTTGTTTTGTTAGTTTATTGTTGTGCAGTTTCTTTATTAAAGTACAATGAATAAAAACCACGCTGCATTTTGGTCCGCCTCTCCTTCTACAGACGAAAGCCGTGACAACGGTCGTGTTTTGGAGGACGCATGGCTCTCTCCCGAGTCTTTATTTTTTTATTTTCTACATTCTAGATCCGGATAACCCGGACTATTTGCATTGTGTGCCTCCCCCAACCCCTCTTTTTACGCTGCTGCTACTCTCTCTTTATCATATATGCACAGTCACTTTAATTATACATTCATGTACATACTACCTCAATTGGGCCAACCAACCAGTGCTCCCACACATTGGCTAACCAGAATATCTGCATTGTCCCACCACCCACCAACCCCTCTTTTACGCTACTGCTACTCTCTGTTTCTAATATATCCATAGTCACTTTAACCATATCTACATGTACATACTACCTCAATCAGCCTGACTAACCTGTGTCTGTATGTAGCCTCGCTACTTTTATAACTTTGCTACTGTATATAGCCTGTCTTTTTACTGTTTTTTTTACTTACCTATTGTTCACCTAACACCTTTTTTGCACTATTGGTTGGAGCCTGTAAGTAAGCATTTCACTGTAGGGTCTACACCTGTTGTATTCGGCGCAACTTGACAAATAAACTTTGATTTACATTGTAGAACAATAGTGAAGACATCAAAACTATGAAAAACACATATGGATACATGAAGTAACCAAAAAAAGTGTCAAAATCTAAATGTATTAAATATTTGACATTCCTCAAATAGAAAATCTTTGCCTTGATGACAGCTTTGCACACTCTTGGCATTCTCTCAACAAGCTTCATGAGGTAGTCAACTGGAATGTGTTGTTTAAAGTTAATTTGCTCAATTTCTTTCTGTTTTAATGCGTTTGAGCCAATCAGTTGTGTTGTGACAAGGTAGGGTTGGTATACAGAAGATAGCCCTATTTGGTAAAATACCAAGTCCATATTATGGCAAGAACAGCTCAAATAAGCAAAGATAAATGACAGTCCATCATTACTTTAAGACATGAAGGTCAGTCAATCTGGAAATTTTCAATAACTTTTCTTCATGTGCAGTCGCAAAAACCATCAAGCACTATGATGAAACTGGCTCATGAGGACCACCACAAGACCCAAAGTTGCAGAGGATAAGTTCATTAGAGTTACCAGCCTCAAAAAATGCAGACCAAACAAATGTTTCCCAGAGTTCAAGTAGCAGACACTTCTCAACATCAACTTTTCAGAGGAGACTGCGTGAATCAGGCCTTCGTGGTTGCATTGCTTCAAAGAAACTACTAAAGGACATCAATAATAATAAGAGACTTGATTGGGCCAAGAAACACGAGCAATGGACATTAGACCGGTTGAAATTTGTCTTTTGGTCTGATGAGTCCAAATTGGAGATTTTTGGTTCCAACTGCCGTGTCTTTGTGAGATGCGGTGTGGGTGAATGGATGATCTCTGCATGTATATTTCCCACTGTAAAGCATGGGGGTGTGGAGGTGCTTTCCTGGTGACACTGTCTGTGATTCATTTACATTTCAAGGCCTACTTAACCAGCATGGCTGCAACAGCATTCTGCAGTGATACACCATTCCATCTGGTTTGGGCTTAGTGAGACTATCATTTGTTTTTCAACAGGAAAATAACCCAAAACACGTCCATGCTCTGTAAGGGCTCTTTTACCAAGAAGGAGAGTTATGGAGTGCTGAATCAGATGACCTGGCCTCCAACAATCCCCCGACCTCAACTAAAATAGAGATGGTTTGGGATGAGTTGGAGCGCAGAGTGAAGGAAAGCAGCCAACAAGTGCTCAGCATATATGGAAACTCCTTCAAGACTGTTGGAAAAGCATTCCAGGTGGAGCTGGTTGAGAGAATTCAAGGCATGTGCAAAGCTGTCATCAAGGCAAAGGGTGACAATTTGAAGAATCTCAAATATAAAATACATTTTGATTTGCTTAACACTTTCTTGGTTACTACATGATTCCATATGTGTAATTTCATAGCTTTGATGTGTGCACTATTATTTTACAATGTAGAAAATAGTAAAAAATTAAGAAAAATTAGTAGGTGTGTCCAAACTTTTGACTGGTACTCTATGTGGTAGTATTTTGCATAAGTATCCAATAATCATTCCACTCTCAATGAATCTTTAAATTAAAGGTAAAAAGAAGAATAAAACAGAAAACATATATTTCTCATGTCATTGCTTACATGTATGCATAAATAAGACCTTATAGATGCCAAGTCTTGGTCATGATATGGTTTCAGTTGTGCAAGTAGTATTTGCTGTAGCTGTAGCCTATTTGGTGAGATGTATTTGTCCATAGTTGGTATGGTAATTCAGGTAAGCATGTCTTTATTGTGTTGTTCTGTACTATACTAACCATGTACTATTCATTCCGGCATACAGCCTCACCACATCTTACCGGTATACATTTCTGTTGTGATAATTGAATGTTCAGTTTATGACTTGAGTTAAACTCTCATTTGTCTTCGATGTCTTCAATGGCTGCAGGAACCCGGGTATTCTCTTCGTATGCGTACACCATATGCTTGGGATACCTGATTTCTCTCAGAAGCTACAACAAATACAACAACTGTTATAAGTGAGTCTTCAATATTAGGGTGTGGCATGGCATGACATGGCATGTTGTGTTACCTCAATTGCCCTAAACGTTAAGCAACTGCATTTAAATCTTATTAGACCCTTGTCAATGGCAATAATGTGTGTGAAAAAGGATGGTGACCTAATATGTTGAAAACTTGTTCTGCGATTTTGTGCCTTGTAGAAACTCCTTCTGTCTGTGCTTGTTGAACAGTGGTACCAACTTTGTGTCTGGTTTTACCATCTTCTCCATACTGGGTTATTTGGCTGAAGAACAGGGTATGGACATCTTCGTAGTTGCTGAGTCAGGTGACACTCTAAATCAGTGGTATCCAAACCTCTCTTCTGGGACACCCAGACATTTCACTATTTTGTTGTAGCCCTGAACTAGCTCATTGATTTACCTAAACTGAGAGATCAGAAAGCTGAGGGAGAAAAATAATATTTAAGACAAACAGTACCTGGTTTTCTATGTTATCCTCAGCCTCCACTTTAACCATCAGCAATGGCCCAGCTGCTTTAGCTGGGTAAAGTAGTCACAGCTAACACTTCCCTCAACTGACATTTTTTTCAATGCACCTTCACCTTGTCTGGTGGAAGCACTGTCTCGCCTCATGGAATCATCAACTTTGCTGACATACTATCACACGTAACAGAATATTTCATTTAATTAGTTCAATTGAATTACATTTGGTACAGAGGTACAGATATACTGTAACGGTTTGTCTTGTTGTTGCCCTACTGCAGGTCCTGGCATGGTGTTCATAGTGTACTCCCAGGCAGTGTCCCTGCTCCCCTGCCGTCACTTCTGGGCTGTGGGTTTCTTCACCGTGATCATCCTGTTAGGATTGGACAGCCAGATAAGAGCTCAACACCCACCGCACCCTCCACCTAGGTGTACTGTCCCTGCTGTGTCCCTCCCTCTCCCTTCCCATGTACATTACCCTCTTTCTAAAGTTCTCCAGTTTGTCGGGCTTGAGAGCCTTATGACCTCAGTAATGGACCTCAATGTCCTCAGAAAGGGCCACCGGAGGGAGCTGCTGCCTGGTCGGACTCATCATGGTCACAGAGGTAAGAGGTCACAGACACAGGTCACCGCTGAAGAAAAAGCTCTCAAACCATTGCTGTTGTGTGATGACAGGTAGAAGTGGTTCTAGGATAGAAGAACAAATGAGATGGGGACCTGTTTCTAGCTCCTAGCCAACTTTACAGTCATTCGTTTTTTTGTGTGTTATTTAAAAAAACTTTTTTTACTATTCGTGTTTCTAGTTTTGAATTACTATTTGTGTACTTGATTTTACATTTGTAGTGTACTGTTATGAGCTAGTAAAACTAGCATTTTACTGCACCTGCTACAACATCTGCTAAACTGTGCACGTGACCAATAAACTTTGATTTGAGGTAAGTAGAGGTAAAAATAAGTTTAAAACAATCAGCGATGAAAGGGTGTCTAAGCAAGGCTTTTTGTCAACTAAATATCTCAAATGAGTTGTAATGAATGTATATTTCGCTGCAGTGTGGCCTCTACATCATACAGCTGTTGGATCACTATGTGTGCAGTGGTGCCACACTGCTACTCCTCTCCATACGCCGTCACTCAGTATTGGATGGATATATGATAATACACCAATATGGAGAACTAGCTTCATCACCATATGTATTCTCATTCTCAAGTATTTTGTTATAGTTCATAGTTATAGTTCCTTTAACTATCCCTTTAAAAACAAGGAAACTGTTCATGAGTACACCTGTCTGTCTCTGTCCAAGGTGCTGAACGTTTCTGTGTCAACATTGAGAATATGATTGGTTACAGACCCAAGTTTCTGGTGAAGTACTGTTGGCTATACATCACCCCTACTATGTACACAGTGACTTTAGGTCAAGTCCATTTTTATCATTATTTTGCTTACATTTATGGATATAATTTCACAATTGCAGTTGCTTACAATACCATATGCTATTAATATAAAATGAGACGAGATAAGAACGAAACAACATTTTTTTGACATCTATTTTCTCTTCCAGGGAACCTTTGTGTTCTCGCTGCTGAAGTACAA
This sequence comes from Oncorhynchus masou masou, assembly GCF_036934945.1. Taxonomy (NCBI): domain Eukaryota; kingdom Metazoa; phylum Chordata; class Actinopteri; order Salmoniformes; family Salmonidae; genus Oncorhynchus; species Oncorhynchus masou. The sequence continues at coordinate 22,942,777 of NC_088242.1, read as the reverse complement.
CCCTCTGAAGTTCAACAACACCTATGTGTACACGTGGTGGGCCTAAGGGGTGAGCTGGTTCCTGGCTATGTCCTCCCTCTCTCTCATCACCATTACTATGGTCTACAAACTGTACCGAGGCAATGGGACATTTCTGGCAATGGCATTTTAGTTTTTCTCTTGAATATTTAGCACTTGAAAGAGAATTCTTATTGCTGCTAAATAAAATAAAATAAAGTATGACAATCCAATCAATAAGGCTGGGACATTTCATCTGGGCCTGTCTCATATTTTTTTAACTATTCTGAGATACATTTTGAAGAATACGTTCACTGCAAATTGATCATAGTTATATTGATACCGCTTTGCTTCTCCAGCGCCTCGAGGTGATCTGTTGGCCAGCAGATGACCTTCCTATGATGAAGAAGGATATGACAGGTCTTTATGCTCTGAACCGTGTTACTGATGATGAGAAAACATTCATGTTACGCTCATCGTCAGATGATAAATGATCGGACCAAGGTGCAGCGTGGTAGGCGTACATTCTCTCTTTATTTGAAAACGTAACACCGGGAAAAAATAATGAACACAAACCGAACGTAAAGCTAGTCGTGCATAAAGCAACAAACAAAGGCAAGATCCCACAACCTAAATGTGGGAAAAAGGGCTGCCTAACTATGATCCCCAATCAGAGACCACGATAGACAGCTGCCTCTGATTGGGAACCACACTCGGCCAAAAACAAAGAAACAGAAAACATAGAATGCCAACCCAAATCACACCCTGACCTAACCAAATAGAGAAATAAAAAGGCTCTCGAAGGTCAGGGCATGACAATTCAGCAATAATCTATGGACTGACTGACTATTCCACTATTCATTTTAGGGTGGTTTCCGGAATATTAAGCCTAGTCCTGGACTAAAAAAAAAAATCTGTGGAGATTCTCCATTGAGCTTGTTTTAAGTCCAGGAAACCGGCCATTCATATTCTATTTTAATAACTTTAAAAACGTTTTGTTTTATTATGTTGTTTTTATTTTTTAGCTTTATAAATAACTTAATATCTAGCATAAAAATGCAAAATCATTGCAAATACTTACAACAATTTTTTTTAACCAGGTAGGCCAGTTGAGAACAAGTTGCCATTTACAACTGCGACCTGGCCAAGATAAAGCAAAGCATTGCAATACAAACAACAACAACACAGAGTTTCACATGGAATAAACAAACATACAATCAATAACACAATAGAGAAAAAAAGTTTATATACAGTGCGTGCAAATGAGGTAAGGGATAAGGGAGGTAAGGCAATAAATAGGCCATAGAGGTGAAATAATTACAATTTAGCACTAATCCTGGAGTGATAGATGTGCAGATGATGATGTGCAAGTAGAGATACTAGGGTGCAAAAGAGCAAGAGGGTAAATAATAATATGGGGATGAGGTAGTTGGGTGTGCTATTTACAGATTGGCTGTGTACAGGTGCAGTGATCGGTAAACTGCTCTGACAGCTGATGCTTAAAGTTAGAGAGGGAGATATAAGACTCCAGCATCAGAGATTTTTGCAATTTGTTCCAGTCATTGGCAGCAGAGAACTGGAAGGAAAGGCGTCCAAAGGACCAGTGCAATATACCTGCGGGAGCACGTGCTATGGGTGGGTGTTGCTATGGTGACCAGTGAGCTGAGATAAGGTGGGGCTTTACCGAGCAAAGACTTAAAGATTAACTGGTGCCAGTGGGTTTGGCGATGGATAGCCAACGAGCGCATACAGGTCGCAGTGGTGGGTAGTATATGGGGCTTTGGTGACAAAATGGAGGGCACTGTTTTTTTAAACTTACTTAGGCAAGTCAGTTAAGAACAAATTCTTATTTTCAATGATGGCCTATGAACATTAACTGCGTTGTTCAGGGGAAGAACGACAGATTTTTAACTTGTCAGCTCAGGGATTTGATCTTGTAACCTTCTGGTTATTAGTCCAATGCTCTAACCACTAGGTCATCTGCCACCCCACTGTGATACATCCAGTTTGCTGAATAGAGTGTTGGGGGCTATTTTGTAAATGACATCGCCGAAGTCAAAGATCAGTAGGATAGTCAGTTTTACAAGGTTATGTTTGGCAGCATGAGTGTAGGAGGCTTTGTTGTGAAATAGGAAGCCGATTCTATATTTAATTTGGATTGGAGATGCTTAATAATGTAGTCTGGAAGGAGAGATTACAGTCTAACCAGACACCTAGGTATTTGTAGTTGTCCACATATTCTAGGTCAGAACCGTCCAGAGTAGTGATGCTAGTCGGGCGCCAGGGTGCGGGCAGCAAATGGTTGAAGAGAATGCACATAGTTTTACTAGCATTTAAAAGCATTTGGAGGCCACGGAAGGAGTGTTGTATGGCATTGAAGCTCGTTTGGAGGTTTGCTAGCATAGTGTCCAAACAAGGGCCAAATGTATACAGAATGGTGTCGTCTGCGTAGGGGTGGATCAGAAAATCACCAGCAGCAAGAGCAACATCATTCATATTTACAGAGAAAAGAGTCGGCCGAGAATTGAACCCTGTGGCACACCCATAGAGACTGCCAGAGGTCCGGACAACAGGCCCTCCGATTTGACACACTGAACTCGATCTGAGAAGTAATTGGTGAACCAGGCGAGGCAGTCATTTGAGACGCCAAGGCTATTAAGTCTGCCGATAAGAATGCTGTGATTGACAGAGTCGAAAGCCTTGGCCAGGTAGATGCCTTGGCCATCTTTTAGCGATGGTGATTATGATATAGTTTAGGACCTTGAGTATGGCTGAGGTGCACCCATGACCAGCTTGGAAACCAGATTGCATAGTGGAGAAGGTAAGGTGGGATTCGAAATGGTCGGTGATCTGTTTATTAACTTGGCTTTGCTGCAGGGGGTGCTGAGTTGTTGGCCGGGGTAGGGGTAGCCAGGTGGAAAGCATGGCTAGCCGTAGATAAATGCTTCTTGAATTGATTGATTATCGTAGATTTATCATTGGTGACAGTGTTTCCTATCCTGAGTGCAGTTGGCAGCTGGGAAAAGGTGGTCTTATTATTCTCCATGGACATTACAGTGTCCCAAAACTTTTTGGAATCAGTGCTACATGAAGCACATTTTTGTTTGAAAAAGATAGCCTTAGTTTTCCTAACAGAGTATATTTGTGCTGGTCAAGGGCAGTCAAGTCTGGGGTGAACCAAGGTCTATATCTGTTCTTAGTTTTACTTTTCTTGAATGGGGCATGCTTATTTAAGACAGAGAGGAAAGCAGGCATCCTCTACTGACAGGATGAGGTCAATATCCTTCCAGGATACCAGGGCCAGTTCGATTAGAAAGGTCTGCTCGCTGAAGTGCTTTAGGGAGCGTTTGACAGTGATGAGGGGTGGTCGTTTGACAACGGACCCATTACGGATGCAGGCAATGAGGCAGTGATCGCTGAGATCCTGGTTGAAGACAGCAGAGGTGTATTTAGAGGGCAAGTTGGTCAGGATGATATCTCAGAGGGTGCCCATGGTTACGGATATAGGGTTGTACCTGGTATGTTCCTTGATAATTTGTGTGAGATTGAGAACATGAGGCTTAGATTGTAGGACGGCAGGGGTGTTAAGCATGTCCCAGTTTAGGTCACATAACAGTATGAAGATGAAGGGGGGCGATCAATTCACATATGGTGTCCAGGGCGCAGCTGTGGGCTGAAGGGGTCTATAACAAGCGGCAATGGTGAGAGACTTGTTTCTGGAAAGGTGTATTTTTTAAAAGTAGAAGCTTGAATTGTTTGGGCACAGACCTGGATAGTATGACAGAACTCTCTGCAGTAGATTGTGACTCCGGCCCCTTTGGCAGTTCTATCTTGTCAGAAAATGTTAAAGTTAGGCTAGGGCATCCAGGTTGGTGGAGTACGCTAAAGGAGTGAATAAAACAAACTTAGCGTGGAGGCTTATAATGTTAACATGCATGAAACCAATGCTTTTACAGTTACAGAAGTCAACAAATAAGAGCGCCTGGGAAATGGGAGTGGTGCTGAGGGCTGCAAGGCCTGGGTTAACCTTTACATCACCAGAGGAATCGAGGAGGAGTAGGATAAGAGTACAGCTAAAGGCTATAAGAACTGGTCGTCTGGTGTGTTCGAAACAGAGATTAAAAGGAGCAGTTTTCTGGGCGCGGAAGAATAGATTCAAGGCATAATGTACAGACAAGGGTATGGTAGGATGTGAGTACAGTGGAGGTAAGCCTAGGTATTGAGTGACGATGAGAGAGGCTCTACAGTGAAATAAGACAAACAACACTAACCAAAACAGCAATAGACAAGGCATATTGACATTAGGGAGATGCATGTGTAGCCGAGTGATCATAGGGTCCAGTGTGTAGCTAGGTGAGCTGGAGGCACATCGATTCAGACAGCTAGCTAGCCGGGGCTAGCAGGCTAGCAGATGGGCCTCAGGGGGACGTCGCAATGGGAGAGCCTGTTGAAACCCCCTTGGACGGTTACGTCGGTAGACCAGTCGTGATGGATCGGGGGGGCTCCGTGTTGGCAGCAAAGGGTCCAGGCCAATTGACAAAATAGGTAATTGAAGCCCAGGAATTGTCTGATGGATCTCTTCAGCTAGCCGGGAGATGGGCCTAGCTCGAGGCTAGCTCCAAGCTAACTAACCACTTTAAACAATGCTACCTTATATAATGTTACTTACCCTACATTATTCATCTCATATGCATACGTATATACTGTACTCTATATCATCGACTGCATCCTTATGTAATACATGTACTGTATCACTAGTCACTTTAACTATGCCACTTTGCTTACATACTCATCTTATATGTATATACTGTACTCGATACCATCTACTGTATCTTGCCTATGCTGCTCTGTACCATCACTCATTCATATATCCTTTCGTACATATTCTTTATCCCCTTACACTGTGTATAAGACAGTAGTTTAGGAATTGTTTGTTAGATTACTTGTTGGTTATTACTGCATTGTCGGAACTAGAAGCACAAGCATTTCGCTACACTCGCATTAACATCTGCTAACCATGTGTATGTGACAAATAACATTTGATTTGATTTGATTTGATTTGATTAACTGGTGCTTGCTTCGGGACAGAGACGTTAGCCAGGAGTAGCCACTCGGATAGCATCTAGCTAGCTGTGATGATCCAGAGTAAAGGTTCAGCGCTTGCGGTAGGAAACCCGGAGATGTGATAGAGAAATGCAGTCCGGTATGCTCTGGTTTGGTATCGCGCTGTGCAGACTGGCAGGAATTGACCAGGCTGTCTGGCAGATGTCTGAGTTAACGGTGATGATAGTAGTGGCAAACTGACTACTAACTAGTAGCTAGTTAGCTGCCTAGCTTCTGAGGGGGGTTCCGGTTCTAAAGTATAAACAATAGCAGATCCGTACCACATTGGGTGTTGCGGGTTGCAGGAGAGTATTTTCAGTCCGTAGATGGAAATTGAGATAAAAAATGTTAAACATTTCCGAAGAAAACAATATTTACACGGGACGGGACAAGACGCCATCTTGGATTTTTAGATAACAACAATGACAATAAGCTGCCATGTGGGGAAAGCCTAGAGGAGAATAAAGGGGGAAATTTGTCAGCGGAAATTTGTCAGTGTGCCACAAGAGTGTTAGTCCGCTGAGCGAAAGCCAAGTGGAGAATACTGGGGGAAATTGTATACAGTACACAGTAAAGACAGCATTGCAAGTACCCCATTCCAAAGCCAAATGATCATATGGGTTATACTGCCACTATCTGGCCAGTCGGTGAAACCACAACTAATGTGTAACATCTGTATGTTCTAGTTGTAGTTTTTTTTTGGCGGCTGGCGAAGGCATTCTACCGTCATTTCCAATCACAACTTGTAGACTTGTTATGTGCTGCTGTGAGGTTTGTTGCTCACGTTTCTTTGCTAGCTGGCAACTTTACCATTTTATATATTTTTTTCCCTCGCTCAACTTTTTTCATTCAACTTTTTCACCCCGGACAGTTTATCTGGACATGTTTTTACACGACCTCCACCAGCCGAAGCTAAGTAGTAGCTTTAACATTATGCCTTCTAATTGCAGTCGCTGTACTCATAATATACAGGAGAACGATCGCCTTATGGCGAGGATAGCCGTGCTGCAAGCCCAGCTTCAGACGCAATCGTTAGGCAAGAGTAATTTAAATGTAGGAAAGGATGAAACAGCGTATGTGTCACCAATAAGTACAGATAGTAATATAAATCCCCTCGCACAGACCCTGCAGCCGGACAATTTTCTCATGGCTTCTGGAAGGAAATGTAGGAATGCTCAACCGGTGTTGCTCATTCAGTCAACAGAAACTTTAAACAGGTTCTCCCCAATAAGCCACGAGTCGGAGTCAGAGGCAGAGTCTTCTCTGGTCTCTCCTCCACCCGTTACGGGGTCTGAGACGCCGAAGCCTCCCACCATTAGCTCTGACAAATTGAACACGCTAGTCATTGGCGACTCCGTTACCCGTAGTATTAGACTTAAAAAGAATCATCCAGCGATCATACATTACCAGGGGGCAGGAGTCCCAACGTTAAGGCTAATCTGAAGATGGTGCTGGCTAAGGCTGAAACTGGCGAGTGTAGAGAGTATAGATATATTGTTATCCACGTCGGCATCACCAAGCTCAACATAGCGTGTAAATCTTCAGCGTGTAAATCAGCTAGAAAGATGTGTCGGCATTGAGTAATTGTCTCTGGCCCCCTCCCAATTAGGAGGAGTGATGAGCTCTACAGCAGAGTCTCACAACTCAACGCTGGTTGAAAAGTGTTTTCTGCCCCTTCCAAAAGATAGAATTTGTAGATAATTGTCCGTCTTTCTGGGACTCACCCACAAACAGGACCAAGCCTGGCCTGCTGAGGAGTGACGGACTCCATCCTAGCTGGAGGGGTGCTCTCATCTTATCTATGAAAATAGACAGGGCTCGACAAGGCTCCTTTAGTTCCGTCTCCATTCCTGTCATTATTGAAAGAGATTGTGATCTCACATCTCAAAATAGGATTACTTAATGTTAGATTCCTCACTTCCAAGGCTGTTATAGTCAATGAACTAATCACTGATCATAATCTTGATGTGATTGGCCTGACTGAAGCATGGCTTAAGCCTGATGAATTTACTGTGTTAAATGAGGCCTCTCCTACTGGTTACACCGGTGACCACATCCCCTGCGCATCCCGCAAAGGCAGAAGTGTTGCTAACATTTACGATAACATATTTCAATTAACAAAAAGGCTGTTTTTGGGTTCTTTTGGGGTTCTTGTCATAAAATCTATGCAGCCTATTCAATCCCTTTTTAGAGCTATTGTTTACAGGCCTCCTGGGCCATATACAGAGTTCCACACTGACTTCCCTGAATTCCTATCGGACCTTGTAGTCATGGCAGAAAATATTCACATTTTTGGTGACTTTAATATTCACATGGAAAAGTCCACAGACCCACTCCAAAAGGATTTCGGAGCCATCATCGACTCAGTGGGTTTTGTCCAACATGTCTCCGGACCTACTCTGCCACGGTCATACTCTGGGCCTGGTTTTGTCCCTTGGAATAAATATTGTCGATCTTAATGTTTTTCCTCATAATCCTGGACTATCGGACCACCATTTTATTATGTTTGCAATCGCAACAAATAATCTTCTCAGACCCCAACCAAGGATCATCAAAAGCGGTGCTGTTAATTCTCGGACTACCCATAGATTCCTAGATGCCCTTCCAGTCTCCCTCCACCTACCCAAGGACATCAGAGTACAAAAATCGGTTAACCACCTAACTAAGGAACTAAATGTAACCTTGTGTAATACCCTAGATGCAGTCGCACCCCTAAAAACTAAAAAAAACATTTGTCATAAGAAACTAGCTCCCTGGTATACAGAAAATACCCGAGCCCTGAAGTAAGCTTTCAGAAAATTGGAACGGAAATGGCGCAACACCAAACTGGAGGTCTTCCGGCTAGCTTGGAAAGACAGTACCATGCAGTATCGAAGAGCCCTTACTGCTGCTACACCAAACTGGAAGTCTTCCGACTAGCTTGGAAAGACAGTACCATGCGGTATCGAAGAGCCCTCACTACTGTTCGATCATCCCATTTTTCCAACTTAATTAAGAAGCATAAGAACAATCCCAAATGTATTTTTGATACTGTCGCAAAGCTAACTAAAAAGCAGCATTCCCCAGAAAGCAAATTACAGACTCCTCTTTAAATCTGTCTATTTCTCCAAAGCTCAGAGTCTGGACAACACTCCCAGGATCTAGGATCAAGGGAGACACTGAAGTTTTTTAATACTATATCTCTTTATTTGTATTTATTTTTTATTTAACTAGGCAAGTCAGTTAAGAACAAATTCTTATTTACAATGACGGCCTACCAAAAGGCAAAAGGCCTCCTGTGGGGACGGGGGCCTGGAATTTAAATCAATTAATATATAAATACAATGTAAATATAGGACAAAACACACATCACGACAAGAGAAACAACACAACACAACATAAAGAGAGACCTAAGACAACAACATAGCAAGGCAGCAACACATGACAACACAGCATGGTAGCAACACAACATAACAACATGGTAGCAACACAACATGATAGCAGCACAAAACATGCTACAAACATTATTGGGCACAGTCAACAGCACAAAGGTCAAGAAGGTAGAGACAACAATACATCACACAAAGCAGCCACAACTGTCAGGAAGTGTGTCCATGATTGAGTCTTTGAATGAAGAGATTGAGATAAAACTGTCCAGTTTGAGTGTTTGCTGCAGCTCATTCCAGTTGCTAGCTGCAGCGAACTGAAAAGAGGAGCGACCCAGGGATGTGTGTGCTTTGGGGACCTTTAACAGAATGTGACTGTCAGAACAGGTGTTGTATGTGGAGAATGAGGGCTGCAGGAGATATCTCAGATAGGGGGGAGTGAAGCCTAAGAGGGTTTAATATGACAAATTGATTAAAATAGTATTGGCCTCTAAACCTTCAAGCTGCACACAGGACTCGTTTCCAACAAAACTACTGAAAGAGCTGCTTCCTGTGCTTGGCCCTCCTATGTTGAACATAATGCACGACTCCCTATCCACCGGATGTGTACAAACCTCACTAAAAGTGGCAGTAATAAAGCCTCTCTTGAAAAAGCAAAACCTTGACCCAGAAAACCCTATATCGGCTTATATCAAATCTCCCAGTCCTCTCAAAAACTCAATAGAAAGCTATTGCGCAGCAACTCACTGCCTACCTGAAGACAAACAATGTATATAAAATGATTCAGTATGGTTTTAGATCCCATCTTAGCACTGAGACTGCACCTGTGAAGGTGGTAAATTATATTTTAATGGCGTCAGACCAAGGCTTTGAATCTGTCCTCGTGCTCCTAGACCTTAGTGCTGTTTTTGATACCATCGATCACCACATTCTTTTGGGGAGTTTGGAAACCCAAGTGTTTGCCTTGTTTAGATCTTATCTGTCGGAAAGATATCAGTTTGTCTTTGTGGATTGTTTGTCCTCTGACAATCAACTGTAAATTTCGGTGTTCCTCAAGGTTCTGTTTTAGGACCACTATTGTTTTAACTATATATTTTACCTCTTGGTGATGTCATTCGGAAACATAATGTTAAATTTCACTGCTACGTGGACGATACACAGCTGTACATTTTGATGAAACACGGTGAAGCCACAAAATTGCCCTCCCTGGATGCCTGTGTTTCAGACATAAGTAAGTGGATGGCGGCAAATGTTTGACTTTTAAACTCAGACAAAACAGAGATGCTAGTTCAAGGTCACAAGAAACAAAGAGATCTTCTGTTGGATCTGACAATTAATCTTGACGGTTGTACAGTAGTCTCAAATAAAACTGTTAAGGACCCTGATCTCTCTTTTGACGAACATATCAGCAATTTTTCAAGGACAGCTTTTCTCCATCTTTGTAACATTGCAAAAAACAGAACCTTTCTAAGCAAACAGCTGGAGGCAGGGCTTTCTCCTATAGAGCTCAATTTTCATGGAATGGTCTGCCTGTCCATGTAAGAGAGGCAGACTTGGTCTCGACCTTCAAGTCTATATTGAAGACTAATCTCTTCAGTAGAACCCATGATTGAGTGTATTCTGGCCCAGGGGTGTGAAGGTGAACGGAGAGGCACTGGAGCGACGCACCGCCCTTGCTGTCTCTGCCTGGCCGGTTCCCTTCTCTCCACTGGGATTCTCTGCCTCTAACCCTATTATGGGGGCTGAGTCACTGTCTTACTGGTGCTCTTCCATGCCATCCCTAGGAGGGTAGTGTCACTTGAGTGGGTTGAGTCACTGACATGATCTTCCTGTCCGGGTTGGCGCCCCCCTCGGGTTGTGCCGTGGGTGAGATCTTCGTGGGCTATACTCGGCCTTGTCTCAGGGTCGTAAGTTGGTGGTTGAAGATATCCCTCTAGTGGTGTGGGGGATGTGGTGTGGGGGCTGTGGGTAGGGTTATATCCTGCCTGTTTGGCCCTGTCCAGGGGTATCGTCGGACGGGGTCACAGTGTCTCCCGACCCCTCCTGTCTCAGCCTCCAGTATTAATGTTGCAATAGTTTATGTGTTGGGGGGCTAGGGTCAGTCTGTTATATCTGGAGTATTTCTCCTGTCTTATCCGAAGTCCTGTGTGAATTTAAGTATGCTCTCTCTAATTCTCTCTCTCTCTCTCTCTCTCTAATTCTCTCTCGCTCTCGGAGGACCTGAGCCCTAGGACCATGCCTCAGGACTACCTGGCCTGATGACTCCTTGCTGTCCCCAGTCCACCTTGTCGTGCTGCTGCTCCAGTTTCAATTGTTCTGCCTGTGGCTATGGAACCCTGACCTGTTCACCAGATGTGCTACCTTGTCCCGAACCTGCTGTTTTGGACTCTCTCTCTCTACCGTACCTGCCGTCTCTATGAAAAGCCAACTGACATTTACTCCTGAGGTGCAGACCTGTTGCACCCTCTACAACTACTGTGATTATTATTATCTGACCCTGCTGGTCATCTATGAACGTTTGAACATCTTGGCCATGCACTGTTATAATCTCCACCCGGCACAGCCAGAAGAGGACTGGTCACCCCTCAGAGCCTGGTTCCTTTCTAGGTTTCTTCCTAGGTTCCGGCCTTTCTAGGGAGATTTTCCTAGCCACCGTGCTTCTACATCTGCATTGCTTGCTGTTTGGGATTTTAGGCTGGGTTTCTGTACAGCACTTTGTGACATCGGCTGATGTAAAAAGGGCTTTATAAATACATTTGATTGATTGATTGGAAACGAAAGAGGCAAATGTCCTAGACCTCTGGAGAGGGTACTGTAGGATATACACACTCAGATGAGTATCCCTATGATGCATTTACAGTGCTAAAATTCCCATACAGAACTCATAATTACCAGATCATTCTCCTTTGAACAACAGAGCTACAGTAAATCAGCTCGATAAGAGAAATGACAAACAGGTGCCATTACAGCCATACACAAAGTCAGATACAGAAAGAAGCTGGACCTAGGCTTGTGTCCCAGATGGCTCCCTAAGTAGTGAACCACTTTTGACCAAGGCCCATAGGGCTCTGCAATATATATGGAATAGGGTGCTATTTGGATTCAACCCTAAATGCTAATGGAACACTGATTAGTAAACCTAATTATCTCCAGTATCTTCATTCAAAAGCCTTTTGGATTGGATGGTGGATGCCTCTGACTGAAAAAAAAATTAGAAAAGCCAATCACCATTAATCTACATGGCGTAGAGAGTGATTAGTGGAACAAAGACAAATGCTGTAATATCCTCTCAATGACTTTCTCTTATTCTCTCTCAAGGCCATCAGGAGTTGGTAGGCAGGCTGGGACTACATCTCAAATGGCACCCTATTCCCTACACAGTGCACTACTTTTGACGAGAGCCCTATGGGTCTTGTTCAAAAGTAGTCCACTAGGGAAAAGGGTTCTATTTAGGACACAACCTGGGCTGATGGTAGAATAGCTTTGGCTCTAATGATTAGTATGACAAGGGTAGTCAGCCTTCCCACTAGTACACTACCCTTCAGAGCCCACATAGCTGGCATGCTGTGGAATCCCTCCCTGGACCATGAGCCCAGAATGGCAGAGGGGTTAGAGAGGGAGAGGGCACACATGCATGCAGACATACTAAACATATCTGACACAAAGCATATGAGACACACACACATACATTTTAAGTACTTTTTTGAATCCATCAATTAAATTTACATTAAAAAAGCATCCAAACATTTCAAGTCCCTGTATGTATGGACACACAAACACACATGTTTATTTTACTATAGTTGTGGGGATCAAACAATTGATTCCCATTCAAAATGCTATTTTCCCTAAAGCTTACTACATTTACATTTAAGTCATTTAGCAGACGCTCTTATCCAGAGCGACTTACAAATTGGTGAATTCACCTTCTGACATCCAGTGGAACAGCCACTTTACAATAGTGCATCTAAATCATTAAGGGGGGGGGTGGTGAGAAGGATTACTTATCCTATCCTAGGTATTCCTTGAAGAGGTGGGGTTTCAGGTGTCTCCGGAAGGTGGTGATTGACTCCGCTGTCCTGGCGTCGTGAGGGAGTTTGTTCCACCATTGGGGGGCCAGAGCAGCGAACAGTTTTGACTGGGCTGAGCGGGAACTGTACTTCCTCAATGGTAGGGAGGCGAGCAGGCCAGAGGTGGATGAACGCAGTGTCCTTGTTTGGGTGTAGGGCCTGATCAGAGCCTGGAGGTACTGCGGTGCCGTTCCCCTCACAGCTCCGTAGGCAAGCACCATGGTCTTGTAGCGGATGCGAGCTTCAACTGGAAGCCAGTGGAGAGAGCGGAGGAGCGGGGTGACGTGAGAGAACTTGGGAAGGTTGAACACCAGACGGGCTGCGGCGTTCTGGATGAGTTGTAGGGGGTTAATGGCACAGGCAGGGAGCCCAGCCAACAGCGAGTTGCAGTAATCCAGACGGGAGATGACAAGTGCCTGGATTAGGACCTGCGCCGCTTCCTGTGTGAGGCAGGGTCGTACTCTGCGGATGTTGTAGAGCATGAACCTACAGGAACGGGCCACCGCCATGATGTTGGTTGAGAACGACAGGGTGTTGTCCAGGATCACGCCAAGGTTCTTAGCGCTCTGGGAGGAGGACACAATGGAGTTGTCAACCGTGATGGCGAGATCATGGAACGGGCAGTCCTTCCCCGGGAGGAAGAGCAGCTCCGTCTTGCCGAGGTTCAGCTTGAGGTGGTGATCCGTCATCCACACTGATATGTCTGCCAGACATGCAGAGATGCGATTCGCCACCTGGTCATCAGAAGGGGGAAAGGAGAAGATTAATTGTGTGTCGTCTGCATAGCAATGATAGGAGAGACCATGTGAGGTTATGACAGAGCCAAGTGACTTGGTGTATAGCGAGAATAGGAGAGGGCCTAGAACAGAGCCCTGGGGGACACCAGTGGTGAGAGCGCGTGGCGAGGAGACAGATTCTCGCCACGCCACCTGGTAGGAGCGACCTGTCAGGTAGGACGCAATCCAAGCGTGGGCCGCGCCGGAGATGCCCAACTCGGAGAGGGTGGAGAGGAGGATCTGATGGTTCACAGTATCGAAGGCAGCCGATAGGTCTAGAAGGAATGGAGCAGAGGAGAGAGAGTTAGCTTTAGCAGTGCGGAGCGCCTCCGTGATGCAGAGAAGAGCAGTCTCAGTTGAATGACTAGTCTTGAAACCTGACTGATTTGGATCAAGAAGGTCATTCTGAGAGAGATAGCGGGAGAGCTGTTGTATTTCTTTCTTTACTTACCTATTGTTCACCTAATACCTTTTAATTTATTTATTTTTAACTTAGAAATTGCACTGTTGGTTAGAGCCTGTAAGTAAGCATTTCACTGTAAGGTCTACACCTGTTGTGTTCGGTGCAAGTGACAAATAAACTTTGATTTGATTTGCAGACATGGTGATCTGAGCCAATGGCTAGATGTGGCCTATAGGTGCACTTGATTTGCTCTCTGGGCCTGCCGGGTAGGCAGAGTTTTACCTTCAGACACATAAAATAATTACAGATGTGAACACTTTGTCTTCTCGGCACTAGGGATGCTGAATCAAGTGCACCTACTGCCAACAAAATAGGAACGCAAAGCTTTAATCGTTGGGTTTTTTAACAAAAAATGTTGGTGATCGACTAGGAATGCTTTCAGCATGTGCTTATGGGGCCAGTGTAGTTAGGCCCTGTCCAGATAAATAAACCATAAACCCCCCTCCCTAGGCACTTGTGTAGATCTGAAACAACTTGATAGGTGTAAGCAATATGATGAATGCACTTGGAAGTAAATCTCTGCTCTGTTAAAAGTACACTTAAAAAAATAATTTATTTGTCATAGTAATTCATTAAAACAGGTTAATATACCCCAACAACATTACACCACAAAATAAATCCCTTAAATTGCTGCAATAAGTAAATCAAATCAATGATAAGAGAATAGTCAGATTAACTGATAGCTGATACGAACATTGAAGATTGACGTACCCTGAAACAAGCCCAAATCCCAGCTGAGGACATGTTGAATAATAATTATTGTATAATTGAACATTCTCAATGTATTCATGTGTTTGTCATATATGTCATTTAAAAACACCATGTTAAAAGCACTGCGTGTGTGTGAGAGAGTATCCTTAACCTTGCCAACAAACAAAGAGCTATGCATGTATCAGTGGTTCATCAATCAGGGCCTCAATAGGCATGGCAACAGTAACATAACGTGACACGTAAAGATGTATTTTTAGGGAAACAAATGTTCATGCAACTCTCCCATGAGACATGTCTAGAGCATTTATATCTTATATTCTGAGAACATGGCAACCATGTTCTGTGTATATTTAGTCTGACGTTGATGGAATATCCCCCTAACCCACAGAAAACTGACACATCCATGAAATTGCTTATGCTTATCCCAGTTACTAATAGTCATGAACCCATTAAGTAAATTAATGTAAAAACTGTTAAAACCCTGCAGATCGATGACGAATTGAAAAATTGTATGGTTGCGAGGGATGAGGCAAAATGATTGGCAAATAAGTGTATCTGCCAACGGATTGGCAAACATACGGCAAATTGAGAAATCATGTGACTAAATTGAACAAAAAGAAGAAGAAACTACAATATGAAACAAAGATAAAGGACCAAAATTTATAGCAAAAATATTTGGAGTACCTTAAATTAAATCATGGGCAAAAAGGCAAGCTCAACTGCATCATTCATTGAATCAGATGGCCCATTCATCACAGAACTTAATGATATTGCCAACTACTTTAATTAATGATTTCTTTATTGGCAAGATTAGTAAACTTAGGCATGACATGCCAGCAACAAACGCTGACACTACACACCCAAGTATAACTGATCAAATTATGAAAGACAAGCACTGTAATTTTGAAATCTGTAATGTGAGTGTGGATGAAGTGAAAAAATTATTGTTGTCTATCAACGATGACAAGCCACCGGGGTCTGACAACTTGGATGGAAAATTACTGAAGATAATAGCGGATGATATTGCCACTCCTATTTGCCAAAACTTCAATCTAAGCTTACTCGAAAGTGTGTGCCCTCAGGCTTGGAGGGAAGCAAAAGTAATTTTGCTACCTAAGAATAGTAAAGCAAGCTTACAGGGAAGGACATTCAACAAGCACAGCAACTACAAAAATGACTGATGACATAGATGTAAAAAAAATGTATGATAAAAAGATTGTGGGGCTGTTTTGTTAGACTTCAGTGCGGATTTTGCCACTATCGATCATAGTCTACTGCTGGATAAATGTATGTGTTAGGGCTTTACACCCCCTGCTATGTTGTGTATAAAGTGTTACCCATCTAACATAACAAAGAGGGGGTTCTCTAATGGACAGCTCTCCAACATAATCCAGGTAGAATCAGGAATTCCCCAGGGCAGCTGTTTATGCACCTTACTTTTTTCAATCTTTACAAACGACATGCCACTGGCCAAGCCAGTGTGTCTATGAATGTGGATCACTCAACAGTATACACGTCTGCTACTACAGTGACTGAAATAACTGCAACACTTAACAAAGCGCTGCAGTTAGAGTGGGTGGCAAGGAATAAGTTAGTCCTAAATATTTCAAAAACTAAAAGCATTGTATTTGGGACAAATCATTCACTAAACTTTAAACCTCAACCCAAATCTTATAATGAATAATATGGAAATTGAGCAAGTTAACCTCTTGAAACTCTAGGGGCGCTATATCATTTTTGGATAAAAAGACGTGCCCGTTTTAAGCGCAATATTTTGTCACAAAAAGATGCTCGACTATGCATATAATTGATAGCTTTGGAAAGAAAACACTCTGACGTTTCCAGAACTGCAAAGATATTCTCTGTGCGTGCCCTAGAACGTGAGCTACAGGCAAAACCAAGATGAAACGGCATCCAGGAAATCAGCAGGATTATTGAGGCTCCGTTTTCCATTGTCTCCTTATATGGCTGTGAATGCGAGAGGAATGACCCTGCCCTTTCTGTCGTTTCCCCAAGGTGTCTGCAGCATTATGACGTATTTGTAGGCATATCATTGGAAGATTGACCATAAGAGACCACATTTACCAGGTGTCCGCCCGGTGTCCTGCGCCGAAATTGGTGCGCAAACCTCAGCTGCAAGTATTTTTCCATGGAATTCAGAGAAGAAAGCAGGCTTCCACGAACGATATATCAATGAAGAGATATGTGAAAAAACACCTTGAGGATTGATTCCAAACAACGTTTGCCATGTTTCGGTCGATATTATGGAGTTAATTCGGAAAAAGTTTGACTTTGTTGGTGACTGAATTTTCGGTTCGTTTCGGTAGCCAAATGTGATGTACAAAACGGAGCGATTTCTCCTACACAAAGATTCTTTCAGGAAAAACTGAACATTTGCTATGTAACTGAGAGTCACCTCATTGAAAACATCCGAAGCTCTTCAAAG
This sequence comes from Oncorhynchus masou masou, assembly GCF_036934945.1. Classification (NCBI taxonomy): domain Eukaryota; kingdom Metazoa; phylum Chordata; class Actinopteri; order Salmoniformes; family Salmonidae; genus Oncorhynchus; species Oncorhynchus masou. The sequence continues at coordinate 22,925,849 of NC_088242.1, read as the reverse complement.
GTAAATGATTTTATTTATTTGGTTATCTGGTTTTTGTGAAAATGTTGCGTGCTAAATGCTACTCAAAATGCTAAGCTAGCTTAGCATACTCTTACACAAATTAGTGATTTGCTATGGTTCAAAAGCATATTTTGAAAATCTGAGATGACAGTGTTGTTAAGAAAAGGCTAAGCTTGAGAGCAGTCGCATTATTTTCATTTTATTTGCGATTTTCAGAAATCGTTAACGTTACGTTATGCTAATGAGCTTGAGGCTATAACTGGATACAGGTTTTTTTTCATAGCCAAACGTGAACAAAACGGAGCGATTTGTCCTACACAAATAATATTTTTTTGAAAAACTGAACATTTGCTATCTAACTGAGAGTCTCCTCATTGAAAACATCTGAAGTTCTTCAAAGGTAAATGATTTTATTTGAATGATTTTCTTGTTTTTGTGAAAATGTTGCTGGCTGAATTCTAGGCTTATAGCTATGTTAGCAATCAATACTCTTACACAAATGCTTGTTGAGCTATGGTTGAAAAGCATATTTTGAAAATCTGAGATGACAGTGTTGTTAAAAAAGTCTAAGCTTGAGAGCAAATATATTTATTTCATTTCATTTGCGATTTTCATGAATAGTTAACGTTGCGTTATGCTAATGAGCTTGAGGCTATAAATAGAATCCCGGATCCGGGATTGCGCGACGCAACAGGTTAAAGTGACTAAACTCCTTGGAGAAACCCCGGATTGTAAACTGTCATGGTCAAAACATGTTTATTCAACAGTAGCTAAGATGGGAAGAAAGTCTGTCCATTAAAACGCACTTCTCTGTCTTCTTGACAACACTGTCAACAAGGCAGGTCCTACAGGCCCTAGTTTTGTCAAACGTAGACTACTGTTCAGTCGTGTGGTCAGGTTCCACAAAGATTGATTTGGGAAAATTGCAATTGCCTCAGAACAGGGCAACGCGGCTGGCCCTTAAATGTACACGGAGAGCTAATACTAATGATATGCGTGTCTATCTCTCATGGCTCAAATCGGAGGTGAGAGTGACTTCATCACTACTTGTTTTTGTAAGAGGTGTTGACAAGCTGAATGCAGAGAGTTGCCTGTTTAAACTACGAGCACTCAGCTCGGACACCCATGCATACCCCACAAGACATGCCACCAGAGGTCTCTTCACAATCCCCAAGTCCAGAACAGACTATGAGAGGCTCACAGTACTACATAGAGCTATGACTACATGGAACTCTATTCCACATCAAATAACTGATGCAAGTAGTAGAAACAGATTTAAAAAACAGATTCAAATACACCTTATGGAACAGCAGGGACTGTGAAGAGACACACACACACAGGTACAGACACATGCATACGCACACGGGCGCTAGCACACGCACTCACATGTACATTGTAATATTGTTGGTATCATACATTTTGTGTTGTGGATATGTGGTGGTGTGACAGTGTTATATGATGTACTGTTCCATGTTTTGTTTTATGTGTATATAAGTGTCTTAATGTTTTTGGACCCCCTTGGCAGCAGTTAATGGGGTTCCTTGATAAATATAAATACAAACTGGACACATTCATGTTTTTGCCAAGTTCCCATGAAACCTGTCTAGAACATTAACGTCTTATGTTTTGAGAACATGGCAGCCCTATTCTGAATATCTTTGGTGGGACATTGATGGAAAATTCTCCTAACCCACAGAGTACTAGACACATGAATGTTCTTGCAATGTTCCCATGAAACATGTTTTAAACATCTTATTTTCTGAGAACCTGGTCTAGTAACCATGTTCTCGGTAAGTTCTATTTGACATTAAGGGAATGGTCTCTTGGAAACATCCCTTGGACATCACCGGAACATTCTCATGAATGACCTTATGAGACTCTTAAAGTTGTTGTTAGCTGGGATGTCCCCACTTGTCAGAATGTTCCTTGTGTTTTACTTCTGGTCCTCACAAGTATAGTAAAACCAAAAGAACACACACACACAATTCTTACATGTATTTACAAACATGGGTATATGTGAACGCACACCCACATACATAGCCTCACGTACTCAATGGTTAAATGTAGACCATAACTCAAAATCACAGATGTTGATAGGCAGCTGTCAGATGTGTGTCCCCCTTGTGATCAGTCTGATTTGTTTAAACAATGGTGTTGTACAGAGCATAGAAATAGAATCACTAGAACTGGAATTTGGATTCAATAATACCATAATGGGTGGATTGTTTTTCTATGGTACTGAGCTATTGGTTTAACCCCCCGTTGGCTGATCCCTCAGAGTCTCCATAAAGAGATCTACCCTTCACAGGAACTGTTGCAGCTGCAGTTCACACACACACACACACACACACACACACACACACACACACACACACACACACACACACACACACACACACACACACACACACACACACACACACACACACACACACACACACACACACACACACACACACACACACACACACACACACTCCGTCCATCTGGATAATGTTCACACCGCTGCCATTTACAGGATCCTGGCATGGCCCCGGCAACAGGGGAATTCAGCCACCCCAACCCCCCTACCTCCAGACCCCTTAATACCTTCTCTCTCCATCACTCCTTCTATTTCTCCGCTTAACAATCAAAGGCCATATGGCAAACATATTCCTCTGGTTCATTGGCTTTTATAGCTGTTGCTTAGAAAATGGGCGCTGGCGGTGAAGGGGTGTTCCGGCAGGGGTCTGAAGAGGTGAATAGTATAGCCTGTCACTGTTGGCCATTAAACACACTTTATTTCTATTAGCCCAGTCATCCTCCGCTCAGGGACTATTGAAACCACGGTGGTTAATTACAAAAGAAAAACAGAACCACCTTAGATGTCTTTAAACGAGCAGTCTGACTCGACTCGATGCTGCACCTTATGCATTTATACAGCAGCACTTGTTCACTTGACAGATGGTACGGTCGCTTCTGCTACATAGGCCAATTCATGGTGTGGAGTGTGTCCATTGGGATAGTCAACAGTATATCTGTATGGATTCACAAGAACTGGATAGAGTCTGCTTTTGTTATGTTATGCAGGATAAAGGTGACACTGAGGTCCTTTTTGATGTCTGCATAAATCCAATCCAATCTCCACTAGTCAATGGTTTGTAATCTGTTGTTTTTTCCAAGAGATGTGCTAGAACATGGCAATTGTTATTAACATTCATACCATACTAAAGTGCAGTGTTTTCTTGTTCTCTTTGGAACCTTTAGGAAACTCTAACCTGCCCCTCACTTCTTAATCATACATTGAGTAAGAACACCTTGTGACGTGGCTTGTCTCAGACTAACGTGTTGAGTCTACCACTGGTGGCACCATAAAAAAACAGACCAAGCACAACCTACGAAGCAAAAGCTGAACTTCGGAACTCTGGAATTCAATCTTTTGGCGATTTCATGCGGCTCATTCTGCTAGGTGGTGTCTAGAGTTCGGCTCTCTCCTTTCTTTCCATTGAGAGTTTTTACGATGGGCCATAAGTCAGTTGGACAGAGGCCCACACCCCACAACTGACCTGCATCTGGACAGCATCTGGGGTCACAGGGTCACACTGACAAGTGTTAAACCATCTGGAGACTTCCTGCTATCCCTGGATTGGACAGAGAGGAGAGAAGGATGGAGGGATAGAGGGGATTTATGATGGGTGTAGAACATTATCGGGAAATATATAAATGTGAAAAGCGACAATAACAAATATAGTGTATTAATTCTGTCATCAATTCACCATATACACATTTGTTTTGCTTGACTACATAATATTCTGTACTCAACGCAGCCTTTCACATATGGGTTGGCTCCCCTGCTCTACCTCAGACTGCAACATGCAGCTGCTAACAGGGAAATTATTAGCTCTAACCATTAGGCACCCACTGTCACTTGAAAAACACTCTCTCTCTCTCTCTCTCTCTCTCTCTCTCTCACTCTCTCTCTCTCTCTTTCTCTCTCTCTCTCTCTCTCTCTCTCTCTCTCTCTCTCTCTCTCTCTCTCTCTTTCTCTCTCTCTCTAAGAACTGTGTGCGTGTTTGTGCATGTGTATTCCAGCAGAATCCAGCTTCAAAACTTCTACAAATCAAAGATTTTCACCCTAATGTTCGAGCTAAATATTTACATATTCAATATTTCTATTCATATTCATCTACGCACTGGACTTTGACAAATGACCAAAGCCCATTCTCAGATGCTGCCTGTCTTTGTCTCCCAGTCCCGACAATTGGATTATAATGACTCGTCTAATGGCCAGGCTGTCTGGAGATGGAACCCTGGCTATTGTCCCGAAATGGTATCCTATTTATTTACATACAGTTGTGCACTACTTTTGACCAGAACCCTATGTGCCCTGTTCAAAAGTAGTGTACTATATAGGGCATAGGGTGCCATTTGGGATGCAGACGTGGAGTAAAAAAAGATCCCCAGTCAGGGCCTATGTTACCCATTGTGCAATTAGCTCAGGATTTCAACATCCTGGTGAGTAGCTCAGCTTGCACCTGAGACTAACGACTATGTAATCTGTTATCAATTATCTGTCCTTCAGCTTTCACATCCTCTCCACCCCTCGTTCTTCCTCCCCACTTCCTCCCCCTCCTCCCCCTCGTTCTTCCTCCACATTGCTCCGCCAAACTTCTTCATCATTTGATTAACGCCCCTCATCTCCCACAACCCACCTCTTTTATCCATCCATCCATCCATCCCATCCATCCTCCACTGACTTAAACACTTCCTTCTGTTTCCAAGGCCTTGTTTACTTCCTGGACCAATGGCCCTCATCCTGAGTGGGGATTGGTTACCCCAGGGCTCCACCAGACAAAGCCTTTCAAGTGTCTAAAGCACTTTGGGGCACCGTGCTCTCTCCCCCTCGTAGAGCTTTCTCTCTCCTCTCCCTTCTCTCTCTTCTCTTGTGTCCCTGGGATGTTTTCTCTCTGTTTTCTTTTGCCGGACACCATTCACCCAAAGGCCTGTCATCTCAAAGGCACTTGTTTTCTGATTAGTCTTAAAAAAAGGAGGACTGTTGCAGTATAATGTACAAAAAATAAGTCGCCTTGGCTTGTGCAAGTCGGAATGGCTAATAGGAGCAGGAGCTTATCTCCTGTTTCTGTAGTGTGCAAGTACACCCCATGGACAGGATGCTAGTATACCGCTGGGCCATACCCACAATCTATCTCCCAGCAACATCCTAGATGTGAATGAATAAACACATTTATTAGATAAAGAAGAAAGATTACTGAATAAATGCCTAATAGATAACCATTGGCTCATAATACCTTATGAAAGTGTAATTACTTATATTGCAAATATAAGTGCCTGGCTGTCAAACATGTCCCCCCCTTATCCTAAGGGTTAATTACTATTACATATATAATATAGAGCCAAAATATCAATAAACTGATAGAACATGTGCCAGTGTGTGTGTGTCTCTTTCTCTCTCTCTCTCTGTGTTTTCACCCTACGTCCTCTACACTTAACTGCTGCAGCAGTTAGAATTACCACTTTATTTAAAAAATGTGAAATGTCAGAATAATAGTAGAGATAATTATTTATTTCAGCTTTTATTTCTTTCATCACATTCCCAGTGGGTCAGAAGTTTACACTCAATTAGCATTTGGTAGTATTGCCTTTAAATTGTTTAACTTGGGTCAAACATTTCGGATAGCCTTCCACAAGCTTCCCACAATAAGTTGGGTGAATTTTGGCCCATTCCTCCTGACAGAGCTGGTGTAATTGAGTCAGGTTTATTGTCCTCCTTGCTCGCACACGTTTTTTCAGTTCTATCCACAAATGTTCTATAGGACAAGGGCAAGGCTTTGTGATGGCCACTCCAATACCTTGACTTTGTTGTCCTTAAAACTCTTTGGGGCAGCATTTTCACTTTTGAATGAATAGCGTGCCCAGAGTGAACTGCCTCCTACTCTGTCCCAGATGCCAATATATGCATATTATTATTAGTATTGGATAGAAAATACTCTGAAGTTTCTAAAACTGTTTGAATGATGTCTGTGAATATATGAATGTGATACCTTCAGGCATTTGGAAATTGCTTCCAAAGATGAACCAGACTTGTGGAGGTCTACCATTTTTTTCTGAGGACTTGGCTGATTTCTTTTGATTTTCACATTATATCAAGCAAAAGGCACTGAGTTTGAAGGTAGGCCTTGAAATACATCCACAGGTACACTTCCAATTGACTCAAATTATGTCAATTAGCCTATCAGAAGCGTCTAAAGCCATGACATAATTTTCTGGAATGTTCCAAGCTGTTTAAAGGCACAGTCAGCTTAATGTATGTAAACTTCTGACCCATTGGAATTGTGATACAGTGAATTATAAGTGAAATAATCTGTCTGTAAACAATTGTTGGAAAATGTACTTGTGTCATGCACAAAATAGTTGTCCTAACTGACTTGATGAGTTTTAATGACTCCAACTTAAGTGTATGTAAACTTCCGACTTCAACTGTATATTAGCCTTTTCCAAATCATCTATGAGTAACTTTGACTTACACAATCAATTTAGAGATACTTTATAATGTTTTGGACAGGAAAGATAAAAAAGAGGATCTGTACGTCATAACCTCATCATAGTGATGATATTAATAGCGGTGGTGGACAAAGTGCCCCGAAGTCAAACTTGAGTAAAAGTAAGGATACCTTCATAGAAAATGATTCAAGTAAAAGTAAAAGTCACCCAGTAAAATAATACATGAGTATAAGTCGAAAAGTATTTGGTTTTAAATGTGCTTAAGTATCAAAATAAATTAATTTCAATTCTTTATATTATGCAAACCAGACAGCATACTTTGTTTAACTTTTTTAAATTTACATATTGCCAGGGGCACACTACAACACTGACATTAATTTACAAACAAAGCATTTGTGTTTAGTGTGTCCGCCAGATCAGAGGCAGTAGGGATGAACAGGGATGTTCTCTTCCTGTCCTGCTATGCATTCAAAATGTAACAAGTACTTTTCGGTGTCAGGGAAAATGTATGGAGTAAAAGGTACATTATTTTCTTTAAGAATGTAGTGATGTAAAAGCAGAACTTGTCAAAACTATAAATTGTAAAGTAAAGTACAGATACCCAAAAAAACTACTTAAGTTGTCCTTTCAAGTGTTTTTACCTACGTAAATTTACCACTGATTAATAGTCAGATGTGCAATGTCATTGTGTTCCGATATATGATTTAATTAAAATAAGATACCATGTGTCACGTTTGTTAAAAGGATCAGACCAAGGCACAGCGTGGTGTTCGTACGTTCTTATTTATTAAAAGAATGAAACACTGAACAAACTAACAAAATAACAAAACGAAACGTGAAGCTTTACAAACGAGTGCTGACAGGCAACTACACATAGACAAGATCCCACAACAGAAAGTGGGAAACAGGGCTGCCTAAATATGATCCCCAATCAGAGACAACGATCAACAGCTGTCTCTGATTGGTAACCATATCAGGCCAACATAGAAATACAAAACCCCTAGACCTATAACAACCCTAGACATACAAAACTCTAGACATACAAAATCCTAGACATACAACACTAGAGTACCCACCCTAGTCACACCCTGACCTAACCAAAATATATAGAAAACAGAGATATCTAAGGTCAGGGCGTGACACCTAGACTTCAGCTTGCCTGACGAGGATTCAGCCTCCTCGCTGCCCGGATGTACTCCAGGTTGCAGTTTTATTCACTGCTTGTAACGATCTTCGTCTTCATCGGATGAGGAGTAGGAAGAATCGCAGCATGGTAAGTGTCCACGATTCTGTATTATCACAGAACACAAAAATACAATATAACAAAGTGAATGTAAGAAATGAAAATCGAAACAGTCCTGAAAGGTGAAAACACAAAACAGGAAACAACTACCCACAAACACCAGGTGGGAAAAGGCTACTTAAGTACCCCAAAGCCGTAAACACATGAACCCTCATTGATATCATCCTAACCAATTTGCCCTCTAAATACACCTCTGCTGTTTTCAACCAAGATCTCAGCGATCACTGCTTCATTGCCTGCATCCGTAATGGGTCAGCGGTCAAGCGACCTCCACTTATCACTATCAAACGCTCCCTGAAACACTTCAGCGATCAGGCCTTTCTAATCGACCTGGCCCGGGTATCCTGGAAGGATATAGACCTCATCCCGTCAGAAGAGGATGTCTGTTTTTTTTAATGTCTTCCTCACCATCTTAAATAAGCATGCCCCATCCAAGAAATTTAGAACCAGGAACAGATATCTCAAGACCTGACTGCCCTTAACCAACACAAAAACATCCTATGGCTTTCTGCATTAGCATCGAACAGCCCCCGTGATATGCAACTTTTCAGGGAGGTTAGAAACCAATATACACAGGCAGTTAGAAAAGCCAATGCTAGCTTTTTCAAGCAGAAATTTGCTTCCTGCAACACAAACTAAAAACAGTCCTGGGACACTGTAAAGTCCATGGAGAATAAGAACACCTCCCCCCAGCTGCCCACTGCACTGAGGATAGGAAACTCTGTCACCACCGAAAAATCCACTATAATTGAGAATTTCAATAAGCGTTTTTCTACAGCTGGCCATGCTTTCCACCTGGCTACCCCTACTCCGGTCAACAGCACTGTACCCCCCACAGCAACTCGCCAAAGCCTTCCCCATGTCTCCTTCTCCAAAATCCAGTAAGCTGATGTTCTGAAAGAGCTGCAAAATCTGGACCCCTACAAATCAGCCGGGCTAGACAATCTGGACCCTCTCTTTCTAAAATTATATGCCGAAATTGTTGCAACCCCTATTACTAGCCTGTTCAACCTCTCTTTCGTGTCGTCTGAGATTCCCAAAGATTGGAAAGCAGATGCGGTCATCCCCCTCTTCCAAGGGGGGGGCACTCTTGACCCAAACTGCTACAGACCTATATCTATCCTACCTTGCCTCTCTAAGGTCTTCGAAAGCCAAGTCAACAAACAGATTACCGACCATTTCGAATAGAGTTCAGTGTGTCAAATCGGAGGGTCTGTTCTCCAGACCTCTGGCAGTCTCTATGGGGGTGCCACAGGGTTCAATTCTTGGGCTGACTCTCTTTTCTGCATACATCAATGATGTTGCTCTTGCTGCTGGTATTCATTGACCTGGCTAAGGCTTTCAACTCTGTCAATCACAACATTCTTATTGGCAGACTCAACAGCCTTGGTTTCTCAAATGATTGCCTCGCTTGGTTCACTAACTACTTCTCAGAGTTCAGTATGTCAAATGTTGTCCGGACCTCTGGCAGTCTCTATGGGGGTGCCACAGGGTTCTATTCTCAGACCGACTCTCTTCTCTGTACACATCAATGATGTCGCTCTCGCTGCTGGTGATTCTATGATCCACCTCTACGCAGACGACACCATTCTGTATACTTCTGGCCCTTCTATGGACACTGTTAACAACTCTCCAGACGAGCTTCAATGCCATACAACCCTCCTTCCGTGGCCTCCAACTGCTCTTAAATACAAGTAAAACTAAATGCATGCTCTTCAACCGATCGCTGCCTGCACCTGTCCGCCCGTCCAGCATCACTACTCTGGACTGTTCTGACTTAGAATATGTAGACTACAAATACCAAGGTGTCTGGTTAGACTGTAAACTCTCCTTCCAGACTCACATCAAACATCTCCAATCCAAAGTTAAATCTAGAATTGGCTTCCTATTTCGCAACAAAGCATCCATCACTCATGCTGCCAAACATACCCTTGTAAAAATGACCATCCTACCAATCCTGGACTTCGGAAATGTCATTTACAAAATAGCCTCCAATACCCTACTCAATAAATTGGATGCAGTCTATCACAGTGCCATCCGTTTTGTCACCAAAGCTCCATATACTAACCACCACTGCGACCTGTACACTCTCGTTGGCTGGCCCTCGCTTCATACTCGTCACCAAACCCACTGGCTCCAGGTCATCTACAAGACCCTGCTAGGTAAAGTCCCACCTTATCTCAGCTCTCTGGTCACCATAGCAGCACCCACCTGTAGCACGCGCTCCAGCAGGTATATCTCTCTGGTCACCCCCAAAACCAATTCTTCCTTTGGCCGCCTCTCCTTCCAGTTCTCTGCCGCCAATGACTGGAACGAACTACAAAAATCTCTGGAAACTGGAAACACTTATCTCCCTCACTAGCTTTAAGCACCAGCTGTCAGAGCAGCTCACAGATTACTGCAACTGTACATAGCCCATCTATAATTTAGCCAAAACAACTACCTCTTCCCCTACTGTATTTATTTATTTATTTTGCTCCTTCGCACCACATTATTTCTATTTCTACTTTGCACATTCTTCCATTGCAAATCTACCATTCCAGTGTTTTACTTGCTATATTGTATTTACTTCGCCACCATGGCCTTTTTTTTCTTCGCCACCATGGCCTTTACCTCCCTTATCTCACATCATTTGCTCACATCGTATATAGACTTATTTTTCTACTGTATTAATGACTGTATGTTTGTTTTACTCCATGTGTAACTCTGTATGTGTCGAACTGCTTTGCTTTATCTTGGCCAGGTTGCAATTGTAAATGAGAACTTGTTCTCAACTTGCCTACCTGGTTAAATAAAGGTGAAATAAAAAAATAAAATGTTTATGTCTGTTTAGTTAATGACAGTAAATGTGTGTGTGTGTGATCGAGAGACAGAGAGAGATGTCATGCTGGCTGTGTGTATCTGTGTGTTCTGTGTGAGAGAGAGGGGGAGAGAGAGAGATACGGTCAATGAATACCCATACGAAACATTGATTTTGTGTTTGTGTGTGTGTGTGTGTGTGTGTGTGTGTGTGTGTGTGTGTGTGTGTGTGTGTGTGTGTGTGAGAGAGAGAGAGAGTAAGCTAGCCTAATTCTTGAAACCTGTACCCTCCAATATGGATGTGAAGTTTTTCTTGATTCATCAGGGATTTTATATTTGACAACACGATACATTTGTCCTATCCCTGCTTTGGGATGGGTAATCATGATTCATGTCTCTCTTTACAGTTCCTGAAAAATGCAAATGGCCTGATGCATGGCCTCTACACCAGTGCTTGGCCACCCACTCAGTTACCAGTGAGCTATACTGCCACATCCCAGGGAAAGGACAGAGCAGAACCCCCTCCTTAAATCCATAGTCAATGACTGTAAGTATTATGTGCAAAATGTCATTTTTTTCGATTTGATTCTCTGAGCTTCAATGTGAATTGAATCCTACTAAGCAGCTTTGTAAGAGCTAGGTTTGTACTAGCTTTGCTGATGATCAGTAACGTTTTTTCTCTGCATCAGATCTCACAGACACTGGATTTCCGAAGTCATGCTATTCAGCTTCCCATGATTGCATGATCTTACACTCTTAGAAAAAAAGGTGTTATCTAGAACCTGAAAAGGTTAGTTGGCTGTCCCTATTGGAGAACCCTTTGAAGAACCATTTCTGGTTCCATATAGAACCTGTTTGGTTCCAAGTAGAACTTGGAACTCTAAACGTGGACACTCTGTTGCCCATTGGTCAGCCAAATGATCAATATAGACGATCATAACAACAGCGAAATAGTGCAAAAGTCACACAAAAAAACTGGCTCATGGGCATCTGGCTATGTCCATTCTATTTTTACATGTAATATTTGTCCATTTCAGCCAGCCAATAAAATATGGTCTGGTCCTTCTGGCATTTGCCAGAATTGCCAGGTGGTGAATCCACCCATGTCCGAACCCTCTGGATCAATAATAATTGGCCATCAGATTCACATAGAGCAGATGTATTGAGCTGGCTTTAAACGTACTGGGACCTTGGGATGTACATCTCGTTAACACAAACAGCCTTTTAATGATGTCTGTTCTCATTGAAACTCATTATAAGAATTGATCTAGTGGATGTACAGGGGAATGTATCGATTGAATGTTGTTTATCCTCAGGTTGCTTGGTTACAGTGGTTAAACTGTAAGCTTGCCTTACATGTGGCTAATGACCTTAGATATATTGTCAGGATATTAGCTACCATATAAGGATGGTGGTGACGATGATAGTGATGAAGATGATGATGAGGATTTTTATTTCACTTTTATTTAACCAGGTAGGCAAGTTGAGAACAAGTTCTCATTTACAACTGCGACCTGACCAAGATAAAGCAGAGCAGTTCGACACATATAACAACACAGAGTTACACATGGAGTAAAACAAACATACAGTCAATAATACAGTAGAAAAATAAGTCTACATACAATGTGAGCAAATGAGGTGAGATAAAGGAGGTAAAGGCAATAAATAGGCCATGTTGGAGAAGTAAATACAATATAGCAATTAAAACACTGGATTGTAGATTTGACAGTACTGCTGGAACGTGTGCTACGGGATGATGAGGAGCATGGTGAAGCTAGGGTTAGGATAAAGCAGACATGATTAACTCTATTATGTATCTTTCTATGCTAAAAGAAAAACTCCCTAGTTCTTGCCGATGACAAGTATACCCATAACATGATGCAGCAACCACCATGCTTGAAAATATGGTGGTACTTAGTGATGTGTTGTGTAGGATTTGCCCTAAAAATAAAGCTTTGTATTCAGGACATAAAGATACATTCTTTACCATTTTTTTCCAGTTTTACTTTAGTGCCTTATTACAAACAGGATGCATAGTGTAGAATATTTGTATTTTGTACAGGCTTCCTTCTTTTTACTCTGCCATTTGGTTATTATTGTATTATTGTGAAGTACTGTAACTACACAACCTTTGACAGCTTTAAAATGTCTGTTTTAAATTAACAATCAGCCTCATAGTGAATTCCATGAGAGATTTCTGTCCTCTCCCGCAACTGAGTTAGGAAGGACGCTTGTATCTTTGTAGTGACTGGGTGTGTTGATACGCCATCCAAAGTTTAATTAATAAATTCACTATGCTCAAAGGCATATTCAATGTCTACTTTTTCCCTTTATAATCCATCTACCAGTAGGTGCCCTTCTTTGCGAGACATTGGAAAACCGCTCTGGTCTTTGTGGTTGAATATGTGTTTGAAATTCACTGCTCGACTGAGGGACCTTATAGATAATTGTATGTGTGTGGCACAGAGATGACGTAGTCATTCATAAATCATGTTAAAAAATATTATTGCACACAGTGAGTTCATGCAACTTATTATGTAACTTGACAAGCAAAATTATACTCCTGAACTTTAGGCTTGCCATAACAAAGGGGTTGAATTCTTATTGACTCACGACATTTCATCTTTTTATTTTTTATTTAAAAAATCGAAAAGCAGATTTCCTTCTTGACATTATGGGGTATCACATGTCGGCCAGTGACACAAAATGTACATTTACAGGGCATTCGGAAAGTATTCAGGCCCCTTCCCACATTTTGTTACGTTACAGTCATATTCTAAAATGGATTACATTTTAAAAATCCTCACTGATTTAAACAAAACACCACATCATGGCAAAGTGAAAAAAAAGAAATGTTGGCAAATGTACAAAAAAAAGAAATACCTTATTTACATAAGTATTCAGACCATTTGCTATGAGACTCAAAATTGAGGTAAGGTGCATCCTGTTTTTATTTATTTTATACATTTTTTATTTGACTTTTATATAACTAGGCAAGTCAGATAAGAACAAATTCAAATTTTGAATGACTGCCTACTTGTAAAGCACCCCCTTACACCCCCTTGTAAAGCACCCTCCCCTAACCCAGACAATGCTGGACCAATTGTGCGCCGCCCAATAGGCGTTTCCATTGATCATCCTTGAGATGTTTCTACAACTTGCTTGGAGTCCACCTGCGGTAAATTAAATTGATTGGACATGACATGGACATATATAAGGTCCCACAGTTGGCAGTGCATGTCAGAGCAAAAACCAAGCAATGAGGTTGAAGAAATTGTCCGTAGAGCTCCAAGACTGGAGTGTGTCGAGGCACAGATATGAGGAATGGTAGAACAACTTTTCTGCATTGCAGGTCCCCAAGAACACAGTGGCGTCCATCGTTCTTAAATGGAGGTTTGGAACCACCAAGAATCTTCCTAGAGCTGGCCGCTGGCCGCCCAGTCAAACTGGGTAATTGGGGGATGGTCACTCTGACAGAGCTCCAGAGTTCCTCTGAGGAGATGGGAGAAACTTCCAGAAGAACAACCATCTCTGCAGTACTTCACCAATTATGCCTTTATGGTAGAGTGGCCAGACAGAAGCCAGTCCCCAGTAAAAGGCAGATGAAGGACCGCAAGGAAGTTTGCCAAAAGGTGAAAAAAGGACTCTCAGGCCGTGAGAAACAAGATTCTCTTTTCTGAAACCACAATTGAACACTTTGGGCTGAATGCCAATCGTCATGTCTGGAGGAAACCTGGTATCATCCCTAAGGTGAAGCATAGTGGTGGCAGCATCATGCTGTGGGATGTTTTTCAGCGGTAAAGACTGGGAGACTAGTCAGTATCAATGGAAAGATGAATGGAGCAAAATACAGACAGATCTTTGATGAAAACCTGCTCCAGAGCACTCAGTACCTCAGATTTGGGCGAATGGTCACATTCCAACAGGACAATGACCCTAAGCACACAGCCAAGACAACGCAGGAGTGGCTTTGGGTCAAGTCTCTGAATGTCCTTGAGTGGCCCAGCGAACATCTCTGGAGAGACCTAAAAATAGCTGTGCAGCGACTCTCCCCATCCAAACTGATGAGAGGATCTGCAGAGAGGATTGGGATAAACTTGCTAAATACAGGTGTGCCAAGCTTGTTATATCATACCCAATCATTTTTTACTTAGTTGGGGAAGTCAGTTAATTAACCTGTTGAAACTCTAGGGGCGCAATTTCATTTTTGGATGAAAAATGTTCCCGTTTTAAACAAGATATTTTGTCACAAAAAGATGCTCGACTATGCATATAATTGGTAGCTTTGGAAAGAAAACACTCTGACATTTCCAGAACTGCAAAGATATTTTCTGTGCGTGCCCTAGAACGTGTTCTTAACTTCTTGAAACTCCCCATCCCGGATACGGGATCGTGACTAAAGCCTCAGGCTCATTAGCATAACGCAACGTTAACGATTTCTGAAAATCGCAAATAAAATGAAAATAATGCGCCTGCTCTCAAGCTTAGCCTTTTCTTAACAACACTGTCATCTCAGATTTTCAAAATATGCTTTTGAACCATAGCAATTCACTAATTTGTGTAAGAGTATGCAAAGCTAGCTTAGCATTTTGAGTAGCATTTAGCACGCAACATTTTCACAAAAACCAGATAACCAAATAAATAAAATCATTTACCTTTGAAGAGCTTTGGATGTTTTCAATGAGGAGACTCTCAGTTACATAGCAAATGTTCAGTTTTTCCTGAAAGAATCTTTGTGTAGGAGAAATCGCTCCGTTTTGTACATCACATTTGGCTACCGAAACGAACCGATAATTCAGTCACCAACAACGTCAAACTTTTTCCGAATTAACTCCATAACATGGCAAACGTTGTTTGGAATCAATCCTCAAGGTGTTTTTTCACATATCTCTTCATTGATATGCCGTTCGTGGAAGCCTGCTTTCCCCTCAGAATCCCATGGAAAAATACCAGCAGCTGAAAAAGACGCACCAATTTCGACGGAGGACACTGGGCGGACACCTGGAAAATGTAGTCTCTTATGGTCAATCTTCCAATGATATGCCTACAAATACGTCACAATGCTGCAGACACCTTGGGGAAACGATAGATAGGGCAGGCTCATTCCTCTCGCATTCACAGCCATATAAGGAGACAATGGAAAACAGAGCCTCAAAAATCCTGCTCATTTCCTGGTTGCCGTTTCATCTTGGTTTTGCCTGTAGCTCCCGTTCTAGGGCACCCACAGACAATATCTTTGCAGTTCTGGAAAATTCAGTGTTTTCTTTCCAAAGCTATCAATTATATGCATAGTCGAGCATCTTTTTGTGACAAAATATCTTGTTTAAAACGGGAACGTTTTTCATCCAAAAATGAAATTGCGCCCCCAGAGTTTCAAGAGGTTTTAACTTGACAACGTAGTCTCGTCAAGGAGCCCACTCATTTGCCTCTCTTTAGCCGTCTCTTTCTCTTTCAAATCCCGAGGATTAGGACCTGGTTCAGAATGAGTAGTACGTCCATAGCTGCCGACTTTTTGAAGTAGAAATCTTCATCCAAATCAAGGTTAATGATCAATGTTATACTGTCCAGAAGCTGTTTTCTGTCATAGGAAATGAGGGCGGAAATATAATGTAAAAAAAAGATCAGAGGAAAAAACAACATAAAATAGCATAATTGGTCAGCAGCCCATAAGACCTGTCCACCTATCCACTGCAGCACCATCTTCTAAGCTAGGGTTATTCTTATGGTTAGGTTTAGGGTTTTGGTTAGGCTCACTGTTGAACAGGGATGTGGACATGAATCTGGGGTATTGCTATGGCTGGGGTTAGGGTTGACCTGAGATGCACCCTATCTGGCCTAGGGCAGTGTCTCCCAGCTGTGGCCCCTGTCATTGCCTCACTACTCACCCTCCTTCCAATAGCCTGCAGGTAGACTGATAAACGACTGTGAGGACAGAGTCTGGTCTGGGCACCTTGTGGCTGCCTGTGTGTGTTCAGGGACCCTGGTTGGCCCTCAGCAATCGTTACAAAAGGCCTAAGGGAACTTTAGGATGTCCCCAAATGATCTCCCTTCTCCCCTCTGTGCCCTCCGCTCGTCTCTTTATATGCTAATGACTGTGTTTATGAAGCTGTCTTATGTCTAATTTGTAACAGCTTGGCCAATCAATAGGAGGTTATTTGGTTGCCATGGTGTTTCTCAGCAGGAAGTCTCTGGTATTAGGGTGGTTCTAGAGGAGATGGGTTCTAGAGGTGGCAGGTGGATGGAGAGATGGCAGAGGCAGGGTCGTTTGGGTTTGTGTCTGTCATGTGTTCTTCTCTTTCCTTCCTCCTATACCATGTGGAGCTACCGGCTGTGCCCCACCAAGCAAAAGTTGTAACCGCTTCAGAGAGGTCACTTCACGCACGTTCAACTTACTCATTTGGAGACAGCCTTCAATTCTAGCAAAGAAAAGTGAGTAAGTAAATCAGTAAATTAACCCCACAGTTAGCCAAGATGGTTTCCAATACAAAAAAAACTACATTTCAGTGTATTTACCGTTACGTAAATACATTTGCATCATTGCTAAAATGCATGTAATTCCTTAAATGTATTTCAGACATACATGTAGGTGCCTAGTTAAATAAAGGTTAAGTAAGAAAATGAAAAACATTATGTGCAGTGCCTTTTTCCACATTTTGTTACATTACAGCCTTATTCCAAAATGGATTAAATAAACAATTAAAAAATGCAGCAAATGACACACAATACCCCACACAAGTGAAAACAGATTTTTGGAAATGTTAGCAAATTTATTCCAAACCCCTACAGAAATAACTTATTTACATAAGCATTCAGACCCTTTGCTATGAGACTCAAAATTGATCTCAGGTGCATCCTGTTTCCATTGATCGTCACTGAGATGTTTCTACAACTTGATTGGAGTCTATCCTGTGGTAAACTCAATTGAATGGACATGATTTGGAAAGGCACACAACTGTCTATTAAAGGTCCCACAATTGACAGTGCATGTCACAGCAAAGACCAAGCCATGAGGTCGAAGGAATTGTCCGTAGAGTTCCGAGACAGGATTGTGTCGAGGCACAGATCTGGGGAAGGGTACCCAAAACATTTTTCAGCATTGAAGATCCCCAAGAACACAGTGGCCTCCATCAACCTTAAATGGAAGAAGTGTGGAACCTCCAAGACTCTTCCTAGAGCTGGCCTCCTGGCCAAACTGAGCAAATTGGGGAAATAGCCTTGGTCAGGAAGATGACCAAGAACCCGATGGTCAGTCTGAAAGAGCTCTAGAGTTCCTCTGTGGAGAACCTTCCAGAAGGACAACCATCTCTGCAGCACTCCACCAAACTGGCCTTTATGGTAGTAGAGTGGCCAGACGGAAACCATTCCTCAGTAAAAGGCACATGACAGCTCGCTTGGATTTTGCCGAAAGGCACCTAAAGACTCTCAGACCATGACAAGCAAGAATCTCTGGTCTGCTGAAACCAAGATTGAACACTTTGGCCTGAATGCCAAGTGTTACATCTGGAGGAAACCTGGCACCATCCGTCCAATGAAGCATGGTGGTGGCAGCATCATGCTGGGGGGATGTTATTCAGTGGCAGGGACTGGGAAACTAGTCAGGTCCGAGGGAAAGATGAACGGAGCAAAGTATAGAGAGATGTTTGATGAAAACATGCTCCAGAGCTCTCAGGATCTCAGACTGGGAGGAAGGTTCACCTTGCAACGGGACAATGACCCTAGGCACACAGCCAATAGAACACAGGAGTGGCTTTGGGACAGGTCTCTGAATGTCATTGATTGGCCCAGCCAGAGCCCAATCGAACATATTTGGAGAGTCCTGAAAAAAGTTGTGCAGCAACACTTCTCATCCAACCTGACAGAGCTAGAGAGGATCTGCAGAGAACAATGGGAGAAACTCCCCAAATACAGGCGTGGCAAGCTTGTAGCGTCATACCCAAGATGACTCGAGGCTGTAGTCACTTGCAAAAGGTGCTTCAACAAAGTACTGAGTAAAGGGTCTGAATACTTATGTAAATGTGATATTTCTGTTTTTTTTATTATAAATGAGCAAATATTTCTTAAAACCTATTTTTGCTTTGTCATTTTTGGGTATTGTGTGTAGATTGCTGAAATGTATTTATTTTTTATCCATTTTAGAATAAACCTGTAACGTAACAGAATGTGGGCCTGAATACTTCCTGAAGGCACTGTACATTTGTATCTTTGATCAAATGCATGTAATGCCTGACAATAATCTTGAAATGCATGGCTATGATATCTAGTCTACAGGGTGGCCAAAGGGGTTCCTAATTCAACTTCTTAAATTACTCTTCACGTATTGATCAATGGAGATAAACAATGTTGGGCCACCAACCATATCTTTGGTGGTGATATCGTTTAAATTGTGATGGTGAGTTTACGAACACAGAATACTGTATAAATCTGTACTGTAGTTGTGTGCCTTCATTTCAAAATTCTCCAGTACACATATTCATTTCGGTATAAAGTGTTGAATGTTAAAAAAAAGAAGAAAAACAACAATCAATGCAAATGCAAATAACACATCCTTCTAAAAGACAACTGACTTAAATAACTAAGATACATTTGAATGAGAATTTGAGAAAAGCAGAATAAAAGAGGGGAATCAGGGATGTGGACATGAATCTCTCTTTCCGCCTTTGCTCATGAGAGGCCACAAGTACCCTAATCCCTGCCGACCTCTTGAGAGCTCAACCAACTGAACTCACTACTCTTTTTCCACCAAGGCCTGACAACGAGCTTATACCTCTTTTCACAGGCCCATCAAATCAGTCATTAACCCTGTAATTACTTGTTGTAAAAGCACATTGTCTTGAAGACAGGGATAAAGGGAAGTGGGAGCAGCAGGGTTGGGGGAAGAGAGAACAGTGGGGGGGGGGGTTCAGGGTGTAGTGAATTACCTTCATATGGCCAGAAGGATATAGGAATTCTCCTTCCGCCTTTCCCCAGGCCTACACTTCCACCGCAAACCTGGGCCTCAATTACATGTATAACGGAGAGAGAGGAGGGGGTGAGGGGCAGTTGGGCTGAGAGGGGGAACAATTGGTCCGGTCCCTATTAACAGATGAAAGGGCTATTCTCTATTTCATCCTCTGGTCCTTGTGGTGTTTTTGAAGCCCTATAGGCCTGGTCAAAAGTAATGCACTATATAGGGATTAGGGTGTAATTTGGGATATAGAGGGTGGGAAAAAAGGGGTGGAAAAAGTCCTAGAGAGACCTTTCATCTGATAAATTACCAGTAAAGAGGAGAAAATGGGAGATTGATTTTGGTCAAACAGACTTATTCTATAGCTAATATTATTCACCTACCATTTTTTCTCTTTTGTATTTTCCCTGCGTTCTCGATAGGGGGCCAAGTACTTTCACGTGCTATAATTCAAACATTGCGGAGAACATTGGCTATTTGAGAGTCTCTCTGTCTCTCACAAGGACACAGGGTTCACAATTTACTTTTGTTTCAGAGAAACTCTACTGAAATGTTGGAATCCCCGTTACAACAAAACAATACATTGATGGTCAAATGCAAAATCTCCTTCTTAACCCTAGGGACAAGCCACATATGTCCCTAAATATAAGCGAGGTGCTCTGTATACTGTAATGCATTTGATAGATTCTGTATTCAGAATGTTCGTCATCTTTACCCCAAACCACAGAATGTAACAGCCGTCTAGGGACCCCACTTATAATGCTGTGGTGTTCCAGTGGTTCTAGAGCTTCATCAATCAATCCTCCTTGCCATGGCTTGCTGTGACGAGTCAGTCCAAACACTGGAAAGTTGGCACCATCATAAAACTATCATAAAAAGCCACAAACAATTTGCACTTATGAGAAATGAAAGGGAGCAGTAGTTAAATGTTAAACGTCATGGGATTGAAGTGCTCTGTGGGTGATAGAAAAATGAAATGAAAGAAAAACTAAATGAGCATCATTAAACGAAAATAACAGCTACACAGGCAGGTACATGCCATACAAAGGAGGCACTTCTTTCTGGCTCGTTCCATAGTGTGTGTGAGTTATTACTCCAGACTGAGTCAAATCAGGTCCTAAACATGTAGGCTTGTTTGAGAGGACTATGACGCATAGACTGAGGGGTCCTCAATTACTCAGTCTCACCTCACCTCTGCCTAAAACTCCCCCTACCTGGCGCAAACCCAACCACCCCATGCCACTCATGATTTGTAGATGTCAAATTAAGAGCCAATTAGACGCAATGGGCCTTGCAGTGTAACATTTATTACCATCAGGATTTGATTAAGCACCAACAAGATTTTTACTCTGATTGTTCTGTCAGAGGGTATAGCCGAGCTCTGATGGTTGTTCACAGTTTCTACACACAACATAAACCTTTAGTAATCAGCCAGTGTAACCAACATAAAAAATACTATATTATACTATGGTCTAAATACTGTAGTATTAATATATTTATATACTGTATTATTCACTGTAGTTTTTTTGCAGACTGTAGCATACTGTATTATTTACAGTTAATTAACTATAGTATAAATACTGTAGTAAAGAAATGTGTAGTACATACTGTAGTAATTAATGTTGTGTTTTTGCAGATTGTAGTATACTGTTGTATAAACTGTAGTGCTTCTGCAGACTGTAATATACAGTACTATAGTTTTTGCCGTATTGTTTTTGCTGGTGTTACTGTAGGATTTACTATAGTGTTTTTTTTATACTATCTTTGACATAGAAGGAGGCTTTCTCCTTGAGGAAACCTGCTGGAGAAATACTAAAAGAGTACATTTTCCATAACCTGTAGATAGATGTAATTATATAGTATTTACTATAGTTAAAAAAGTGCAGTATTTACTATAGTTTTCTACGTGAATAATACACATGACTGAGGGGTACTACAGTGTGAAGTATAGTATTCTATAGTAACCTGTAGTATTTTTACAGGTGGAGAAGTTTATTTTGCAGACACTCTCATCCAGAGCAACGTACATGTGCCGTGCGCAATGGTATGTCACAGATTTTTCACCTAGTCGGCTCAGGTATTCAAACCAGCAACCTTTTGATTACTGGCCCAATGCTCTTAACCGCGAGGCTACCTGCCACCTACTTTATGGCCTTTTTTAGTGTTGCACAAACGGTTGTGTAGAAATTGTGTAATACGTACTAAAAGTGTGGAAAATAGAGATAAATGATTTGGAGCTTGTGCGTTCCAGATCGCACAAGCCAAGGCTGCCTACTTAAAAGGTGAGTAGTGGCTGATCCTCTGTCAATGTTCAGCTATGAATGTGTCGCTCACGCACATGCACACACACATGCACACACAAATGCTGTTTTCCTTTAAATCCGCTCAGATGAGTATTGTTGTAAACATTACAGCTGTTCTTTAAGTGGACTGTGCCCCTGTCTGGCAGTAAATGACAAAAACAAGAAAACTATCTAGTTGCTTAATTAATATATGGAGTTTTACTTGTACAGATGTGGAGAGGTCTGGCCGTAATAAAGAGATGCTCTGCTTTTGTGACACCACACCCCAAGTTCTGTATGCTCTAGTTTTGTCTAATCTTGATAATTGTCCAGTCGTGTGGTCCAGCGCTGCAAGGAAAGACCTAGTTCAGCTGCTGCTGGCCCAGAACAGAGCTGCACGTTTTGCTCTTCATTGTAATCAGAGGGCTGATATACAACGCCTCTCCCCTATTTGACCTAGATAGTTTGTGTGTATGCATTGATATGTAGGCTACCTGTGCCTTTTGAAAAAATGAATGTAGATGTGCCCTTGAGCTGTTCTTGTCTATTGATGTTCTGTATTATGTCATTCTGTATTGTGTTTCATGTTTTGTGTGGACCCCAGGAAGAGTAGCTGCTGCTTTTGCAACAGCTAATGGGCATGCTAATAAAATACCAAGTACCAATTTGCAAAGATTAGTGTTAACTGCAGGCTTAACCTTAGTGGAAGGAAGTTTCTAACAAACTTCACCAATGGAGTGGAGCCGAGAGCAGGCTTTGTGGAATCTAGCTCAGACTACATCGATTTGCCCATAGTCAATACTTAAAAAATAATAATAATTATGAAATGCCCACCTTGTACCCTTGTTTGTCCTCTATAGTTGTGTGCCTTTCTTTGTTTGCTGAAGTCCATACCTTTTTATGAACGTTAATCAAATATCACAGCTGACTGTTTTCTTGTTGAGATTCAATTGGCACCTGCGCACTTGCACTGAGTTGCCATCTTAGAGCAACAGCAATGAGCAAACAGCCAATGTTTGTGTTTGATGAACGTTTAAAGAAAAAGTATGGATCTCAGCAAACAAAGGCACACAACTACGGAGGACAAACACACAGTAAGTACAAGGTGGGTGTTTCACAGCTTTACACTCTGCCTTGACCCACCTGGACAAAACCAACACCTATGTGAGAATGCTGTTCATAGACTCTAGCTCAGCATTCAATACGGTCATTCCATCTAGGCTGGTCACCAAACTCCATGGCCTAGGGATCAGCCCCTGTCTCTGTAACTGGACTTAGGACTTCCTAACCAACAGGCCCCAGTCTGTCAGGTTAGACAACTTCACCTCCTCAACCCTGAACCTGAACACCGGTGTGCCACAGGGCTGCGTGCTGAGCCCCCTCCTGTACTCCGTCTTCACCCACCACTGCGATCCTGTACACGGTTCCAACACCATCGTAAAGTTCGCAGACAACACCATGGTGGTAGGGCTGATCAGTGACGATGACGAGTCAGCCTACAGGGAGGAGGTCAAACACCTGGCTGCATTGTAGGCTGACAACAACCTGGCCCTCAATACAAAGAAAACCAAGGAGCTCATAGTGGATTACAGGAGGTCTAAAAGCTGCAGCCATGCCCCAGTTCTCAATGATGGCACTGAGGTGGAGCATATGCCCAGTTTCAAATTCCTGGGTGCCTACATCTCTGATGACGTCTCCTGGACCATCAGCACCTCAACCCTGGTCAAAAAGGGTCAGCAGCGCCTGTACTTTTTGAGGAGGCTGAAGAAGGCCCACCTGTCTCCCAAGATCCTGGTGAACTTTTACCACTGCACGGTCGAGAGGATTCTGACTAACTGTGCCACAGTGTGGTTTGGCGAATGCTCTGTGGCTGACCAGAATGCCCTGCAACAGGTGGTGAAAACCGCCCAGCACATCACTGGGGCCCAGCTCCCTGCCATCATAGACCTACAGCGCAAGCAGTGTCTGCGGCATCATCATCACCATGCCACAAATGGTTTCCCCCCTACCATCAGGCAGGCGGTACAGGTCTCTATGTTCCTGCACTAGCAGGCTCAAGAACAGTTTCTTTCCAGCTACTGTAACCCTGCTGAACTTTCTGTCACAGCACTAGCCATATCCACCAGCCCACCACTTAGTACTGCCTCTCAGGGACCTTGTTGTACTACTCTCTTTGCACTCTTCATGGCACTACTGAACTCTGACATTGCTTTGCAAAGTCAGATTAAAACCTCTCTGGGATAGCCGCTAGCGGGACATCTGTCGACAACTTCCGGTGAAATTGGAGGGCGCGCAATTCAAAGAATAATCATACAAATGATGGATATTAAACATTTTGGAACATACAATTACCTTATATTGGTTAAAAGCTTAACTTCTTATTAATCGATTGTCCGATTTACAATAGGCTTTAAAACGAAAGCATACCATGCGATTGTTTGAGGACGGCGCCCCACATCAACATATTTTTCAACCAGCACAGGCTTCATAAAATCACAAATAGCGATTAAATAATCACTTACTTTTTTAAAAACTTCCTCTGTTTGCAATCCAGTTGGTTTTTCTTTGGATTTTCTCCTACCATATCAATTGTGTTAAAGTCTCATGCATTATTTTTAACTTTTCTACAAACTTCAAAGTGTTTTCTATCCAATGCTACCAATTATATGCATATCCTGTCTTCTGTGCCTGAGTAACAGGCCGTTTACTTTGGGCACCATCAGTCAGACAGGAAGTGGAAAAAATAGGGGCCTAGACATTATTCAGTTGTCCATATGCATGTCTACCTCGGTAACCTCATTGCTGCTATCTCTGCATTTCAGCTGTGTACCTCCTTGCACTTACAATTTGCATTCTTCTCACATTAAGACTTGTCATTTGTACTTGCCATTTGTACTTGCCATGTGTACTTGCCATTTGTACTTGCCATTTGCCTTCATTGCACATTTATACATCCCACTTAATAACATACACTTGTACTGAATGGTTTTGCTTATACATTTTTTTGCACTCTTTTATTTGCACTTCTGGTCTGATGCTAACTGCATTTTGGTGTGCTGTACTTGTTCAATGACAATAAAGTTGAATCTGATCTAATCTATAAATTATTATTGACCTTGGACAAATCGATGTAGTCAGAGCTAGATTCCACAAAGCCTGGTCTCGACTCCACGCCGTTGGTGAAGTTTATCAAACACACCCTTCACCATGGAGTGGAATTTAGCCTGCCAGCTTAACCCCTACCTGGTCATTAGACATGGACAAACCAGTTGGAGATCACATGGCCTGCAAATAAATAAATAAAACGATATGCTGTGTACCCTGTGTCTGTTGAAATGGTTTTTGTTGTGTCCTAAAAAGTTACAGAACTTGTTTTCAAAAGAGAGAGGAGTGGAGAGGAAGGGAAATAGAGAGGGGTGGAGAGGAAAGCAAGGGAACGAGAGAGGAGTGGAGAGGAAAGCAAGGGAAAGAGAGAGGAGTGGAGAGGAAGGGGAATAGAGAGGGGTGGAGATGAAGGCTCAGGAAAGAGAGAGGAGTGGAGAGGAAGGCACAGGAAAGAGAGAGGAGTGGAGAGGAAGGCAAGGGAAAGAGAGAGGAGTGGAGAGGAAGGGAAATAGATATGGTTGGAGAGGAAGGGAAATAGAGAGGGGTGGAGAGGAAGGCACAGGAAAGAGAGAGGAGATTGGAGAGGGGAAGGGAAATAGAGAGGGTTGGAGTGGAAGGCAAGGGAAAGAGAGAGGAGGTTGGACAGGAAGGGAAAGAGAGAGGAGTGGAGAGGAAGTGAAATAGAGAAGGGTGGAGAGGAAGGGAAATAGAGAGGAGTGGAAAGGAAAGCAAGGGAAAGAGAGAGGAGGTTGGAGAGGAAGGAAAATAGAGAATTGTGGAGAGGAAGGGAAATAGAGAAGGGTGGAGAGGAAGGCAAGGGAAAGAGAGAGGAGGTTGGACAGGAAGGGAAAGAGAGAGGAGTGGAGAGGAAGGGAAATAGAGAGGGGTGGAGAGGAAAGCAAGGGAAAGAGAGAGGAGTGGAGAGGAAAGCAAGGGAAAGAGAGAGGAGTGGAGAGGAAGGGAAATAGAGAGGGTGGAGTGGAAGGGAAGGAAAATAGAGAGGGGTAGAGAGGCAGGGAAGAAAGAGGAGTAGAGAGGAAGGGAAATAGAGAGGGTGGAGTGGAAGGGGAGATAAAGAAAGAGGAATGGAGAGGAAGGGAAATAGAGAGAGGTGGAGAGGAAGGGAAGGAAAATAGAGAGGGGTGGAGAGGAAGGGAAGGAAAATAGAGAGGGGTGGAGAGGAAGGGAAGAGAAAGAGAGAGGAATGGAGAGGAAAGGATGAGAAACAGAGAGGAGAGTAAGTGAGAAATAAAACGAGATGTAGAATGATTCAGTGAATCTCCATATCAGATCACTAGACTTATTTGCTCCATCAGAGAGCCATCATACATTTAAAACAAGATACTTTTAGAATTTTACTCAATAAGTATTTTATTGGGTGATTCATTTTCTATCAAGGTATCTTTACTTTTACTCAAGTATGACTTTTAAGTACTTTTTCCACCACTGGTTAAATACCACAATAACAATAAGCAGTGCTGTGGTACAAGCCTGGACATGATGTTTGCATTATAGTACAGCACATAAGAGCAAATGCAATGGGTACAGATTAGTGTTAACTGCAGGCTTATTAACCCCTACCTGGTCTACATTAGACATGGAGAACCCAGCCTGAACATAGACCATTTAAACACTGTGTACCATGTGTCTGTTGAAATGGTTTTCATTGGATCCTTCAAACTTCAAAAACTAAGAAAGAGAGAGGGGGAGAGGGAGGGA
Source organism: Oncorhynchus masou masou (assembly GCF_036934945.1). NCBI lineage: Eukaryota > Metazoa > Chordata > Actinopteri > Salmoniformes > Salmonidae > Oncorhynchus > Oncorhynchus masou. The sequence continues at coordinate 22,899,196 of NC_088242.1, read as the reverse complement.
AGATAAAAAGAGACGGGTGGAGAGGAAGGGAAGGGAAAGAGAGAGGAGTGGAAAGGCAGGGAAGATAAAGAGAGGAATGATGAGGAGAGGAGGGGAAACAAAGACAGAGTGGAGAGGAAAGGAGAATAAAGAGAGAGGGGTGGAGAGGAAGAGAGGATAAAGAGAGAGGGGTAAAGAGGAAGAGAGGATAAAGAGAGAGGGATAAAGAGGATAAAGAGAGAGGGGTAAAGAGGAAGAGAGGATAAAGAGAGAGGGGTAAAGAGGATAAAAAGAGAGGGGTAGAGAGGAAGAGAGGATAAAGAGAGAGGGGTAGAGAGGAAGAGAGGATAAAGAGAGAGGGGTAAAGAGGATAAAGAGAGAGGGGTAAAGAGGAAAAGAGGATAAAGAGAGAGGGGTAAAGAGGATAAAGAGAGAGGGGTAGAGAGGAAGAGAGGATAAAGAGAGAGGGGTAAAGAGGATAAAGAGAGAGGGGTAGAGAGGAAGAGAGGATAAAGAGAGAGGGGTGGAGAGGACGAGAGGATAAAGAGAGAAGGTAGAGAGGAAGAGAGGATAAAGAGAGAGAGGTAGAGAGGAAGAGAGGATAAAGAGAGAGGGGTGGAGAGGAAGAGAGGATAAAGAGAGAGGGGTGGAGAGGAAGAGAGGATAAGAGAGAGGGGAGGAGATAAGAGATAAAGAGAGATGGGTGGAGAGGAAGGGAAGGATAAAGAGAGAGGAAGAGAGGATAAAGAGAGAGAGGAAGAGAGGATAAAGAGAGAGGGGTGGAGAGGAAGAGAGGATAAGAGAGAGGGGAGGAGAGGAAGAGAGGATAAAGAGAGACGGGTGGAGAGGAAGGGAAGGGAAAGAGAGAGGGGAGGAGAGGAAGAGAGGATAAAGAGAGACGGGTGGAGAGGAAGGGAAGGGAAAGAGAGAGGAGTGGAAAGACAGGGAAGATAAAGAGAGGAATGATGAGGAGAGGAGGGGAAGACAAAGACAGAGTGGAGAGGAAAGGAGAATAAAGAGAGAGGGGTGGAGAGGAAGAGAGGATAAAGAGAGAGGGGTGGAGATGAAGAGAGGATAAAGAGAGAGGGGTGGAGAGGAAGAGAGGATAAAGAGAGAGGGTGGAGAGGAAGAGAGGATAAAGAGAGAGGGTAGAGAGGAAGAGAGGATAAAGAGAGGGGTAGAGAGGAAGAGAGGATAAAGAGAGAGGGGTGGAGCGGAAGAGAGGATAAAGAGAGAGGGTAGAGAGGAAGAGAGGATATAGAGAGAGGGGTAAAGAGGAAGAGAGGATAAAGAGAGAGGCATAGAGAGGAAGAGAGGATAAAGAGAGAGGGTGGAGCAGAAGAGAGGATAAAGAGAGAAGGTAGAGAGGAAGAGAGGATAAAGAGAGAGGGGTAAAGAGGAAGAGAGGATAAAGAGAGAGGGGTGGAGAGGAAGAGAGGATAAAGAGAGAGGGGTGGAGAGGAAGAGAGGATAAAGAGAGAGGGGTAAAGAGGAAGAGAGGATAAAGAGAGAGGGGTAAAGAGGAAGAGAGGATAAAGAGAGAGGGGTAAAGAGGAAGAGAGGATAAAGTGAGAGGGATAAAGAGGAAGAGAGGATAAAGATAGAGGGTAGAGAGGAAGAGAGGATATAGAGAGAGGGGTAAAGAGGAAGAGAGGATAAAGAGAGAGGCATAGAGAGGAAGAGAGGATAAAGAGAGAGGGTGGAGCAGAAGAGAGGATAAAGAGAGAAGGTAGAGAGGAAGAGAGGATAAAGAGAGAGGGGTAAAGAGGAAGAGAGGATAAAGAGAGAGGGGTGGAGAGGAAGAGAGGATAAAGAGAGAGGGGTGGAGAGGAAGAGAGGATAAAGAGAGAGGGGTAAAGAGGAAGAGAGGATAAAGAGAGAGGGGTAAAGAGGAAGAGAGGATAAAGTGAGAGGGGTAAAGAGGAAGAGAGGATAAAGAGAGAGGGGTAAAAAGGAAGAGAGGATAAAGAGAGAAGGGTAAAGAGGAAGAGAGGATAAAGAGAGAGGGGTGGAGAGGATAAAGAGAGAGGGGTAAAGAGGAAGAGAGGATAAAGAGAGAGGGTAGAGAGGAAGAGAGGATGCAGAGAGAGAGGTGGAGAGGAAGAGAGGATAAAGAGAGAGGGTTAAAGAGGAAGAGAGGATAAAGAGAGAGGGGTAGAGAGGAAGAGAGGATAAAGAGAGAGGGGTGGAGAGGAAGAGAGGATAAAGAGAGAGGGGTGGAGAGGTAGAGAGAATAAAGAGAGAGGGGTGGAGAGGAAGATAGGATAAGAGAGAGGGGAAGAGAGGATAAAGAGAGAGGGGTAGAGAGGAAGAGAGAATAAAGAGAGAGCGGTGGAGAGGAACAGAGGATAAGAGAGAGAGGAAGAGAGGATAAAGAGAGAGGGGTAGAGAGGAAGAGAGAATAAAGAGAGAGCGGCGGAGAGGAAGAGAGGATAAGAGAGAGAGGAAGAGAGGATAAAGAGAGGGGTGGAGAGGAAGAGAGTATAAAGAGAGAGTGGTGGAGAGGAAGAGAGGATAAAGAGAGAGGGGTAAAGAGGAAGAGAGGATAAAGAGAGAGGGGTGGAGAGGAAGAGAGGATAAAGAGAGAGGGGCAAAGAGGAAGAGAGGATAAAGAGAGAGGGGAGGAGAGAAGAGGAAGGGAAAAGAGAGGAGTGGAAAGGAAGGGAAGCTAACGAGAGACAGTTGGAGAGGAAGGAAAGTTAGACATGGAGAAACCAGCTGGCGAAAACATGGCCTGAAAATAGACAAATAGACATAATTATGCATTATGTACCATGTGACTGTTGAAATAGTTTTCATTGTGTCCTAAAAAAGTAAGAACGAGAGAGGGGTGGAGAGAAAGGGAAGAAGATGGGTGAGGAAGGGTAGAGAAAGAGACAGGAATGGAGATGAAGGGAAGATAAAAAGAGAGGGGGGAGAGGAAAGGAAAGGGAAAGAGGATTGGAGAGGAAGGGAAGAGACAGAGGGGGGAGGTGAGGAAGTGAAGTTAAAGATAGAAGAGTTGAGTGGAAGGGAATTTAAAAAGAGAGGAATGGAGTGGAAGGGAAGGGAAGATAAAAAGAGAGGAATGGAGTGGAAGGGAAGATAAAAAGAGAGGAATGGAGTAGAAGGGAAGTTAAAAAGAGAGGAATGGAGTGGAAGGGAAGGGAAGATAAAAAGAGAGGAATGGAGTGGAAGGGAAGATAAAAAGAGAGGAATGGAGTAGAAGGGAAGTTAAAAAGAGAGGAATGGAGTGGAAGGAAAGATAAAAAGAGAGGAATGGAGTGGAAGGGAAGATAAAAAGAGAGGAATGGAGTGGAAGGCAAGATAAAAAGAAAGGAATGGAGTGGAAGGGAAGTTAAAGAGAGAGGAATGGAGTGGAAGGCAAGATAAAAAATAAAGGAATGGAGTGGAAGGCAAGATAAAAAATAAAGGAATGGAGTGGAAGGCAAGATAAAAAGAGAGGAATGGAGTGGAAGGGAAGAACCCCCACTAACAAATCAAGATCAGCCCTTCCCTCACCGATCCACATGATCCACAATCTCATTCTAGGGCTGCTCCCTATTAACCCATTGTATGTAGTATAGACTATATTTAATTGTTTTAAGAAGGTCATACCAAGGATCATTAAGACCCCTTGAAGTACACCAAAAATTTCTAAACAAATTATTTGATTAAAAAATGTATTTGGCCTCACTGCTATAAACCCATCCAAACGCACTGATTAACAGATTCACTACATTGAACAACACATTTCGCACCCCAAAAAAATCTAAAAGAAGCTTGTTCCTTACAAACCACTTAATGTAAATGTACATTGAGACATTAAGTGGTTTATGTTGCTGCAGTGATAATGTGGCTCAGCTGGTAGTGCATGGTGCTTGCAAAGCTAGGGCTATGGGTTTGATTCCCACGGGGGAGCAGTGCAAAAAGGTAAAAAACAATGGATGCTGCATAAAAGGAATGAATATACAATTTCAGTTTTCACCAAGAAATAAATTGCATTTGCTAAGTATTTCAAGAAACGGGAAAACATTTATCAAGCAAATATTTTTATATCCCACAAGAATGATCAGATTAACTGTTTTGTGCAGATAATTATCAGACTCAAGCTACAAGCGCTCCCTCCCCCAAACTACTTCCTGAGGCTGTATGTTTTTCCATGGTAGAAGTGGTCAGAAAGTGCATATTAGCATATTAAATGTACGCAAATCATGAATGCTTTTAAAAATGTATATATTTATAACTTTCCAAATAAACTTTATATTTCCATGGAAATACATGGGTAGCCATGAGAAAGACATCAATATGACAACAAAAACAAACAAACAAAATTCTCTCTCTCTCTCTCTCTCTCTCTCTCTCTCTCTCTCTCTCTCTCTCTCTCTCTCTCTCTCTCTCTCTCTCTCTCTCTCTCTCTCTCTCTCTCTCTCTCTCTCTCTCTCTCTCTCTCTCTCTCTCTCTCTCTCTCAGTCATTTGTGCACGAAGAGGCCACCATGGCTGAAGACAATCTCCACTGGAACACTGGAGGCAGGCACTGCCAAGACCCTGATGGCCTCTCGGGACAGTGAAGGAAGAGCCTTCCTGTTCATTGCCCAGAACAAGAGGGCATTTTGCCTCTTACAGTATGCTACAAACAGCCCTTCTTCTTGTCCAAGTCTATGGTCCTCTCGCTCTTCCTCATCAACAAGAGGCACAGCTTGCTCAGTTCATGCAGCATCTTGCAGAATCAGTTCTGACAAAACATGTAAAAGCATAGCAGAACCAAAAAGGCTGGTTGCAAGTTGCAATCGATAACCAGGTCGGACAGTATTGCGTTGTTGATAGCTTTCTGCTGTGGATGATTCATGCTGTACTGCCCTACATGGGTGTCCATGAACTGTGAGATTGGAGACAATTATGGTTCACTTGTGACACTTTTCTTTGTCTGGTATTGTTCAAATCTGTAAGAGGTAAGCATATTAAACAGAAAAAGGGGGAGGAAATAATTGAGTAGTGGCAGTAGCACAGCACCGCTATGGGGCGCAATCGGGCAATGTAGGCTTGTACACAATTGCCCAACCTTAACACACACACACCCTCTTTGTGTGTGGTTACGGTTGTCTAACATATGTCAATGGTTTTAGGGAGTAACAGTAACATCAGGAAGGATTTAGGCTACCAACTGCCTAGCCAGTCGAAGCTCAATTTTTGGTGCAATCATGTTCCTGCACTGACTGACTGTGTGGAGGCTCAATGATTTAACGTTACGTTAGCCTACATGCTACACTAGCAAAGTTATACAGTATATGGCTGTCGGCTATATGAGCCACGACTTACCGTTCTTTGTGCAGCTTCAAATGTCAAAAGTTTTTGCGCCTCCGTCTGTAATTTTCTTCTCGCATTTTTGAAGTTGCAATCCGTTTTTTGTTGACTACAGCATAGTCTTTTTATTTTTGAAAATAATAATTTTGATATCATCTTTCCAAGGGCTCCGTCTGAATTTGTCGTTCCTCTGCGCTGCCACGCACTACTTTTTCTCCGCTGGCACAATTTGATTGACTGCTGTCTAATTCAAACTGTAATCCGTTAAATGAAGAGTTGATGTGCTGCACACTTTTTTTAATAGCATCATTTTTTATATTTGGGCTTACGTCAAGTCAGTTCGAGTCAAAAGGCTCAAGTCTGACTCGATTCCAAGTCATGTGAGTCGAGTCCACACCTCTGGTATCCCTTCATCAATCTACACACAATACCCCATAATGACAAAGCAAAAACATTTTTTTTATGTTTGCAAATTTATACAAAATAAAAAATGGGAAAAAATCCCATCATATAATAATTCAGACCCAGTACTTTGTTGTAGCACCTTTGGCAGCGATTACAGCCTCGAGTATTCTTGGATATGTTCCTACAAGCTTGTCACACCTGTATTTGGGGAGTTTCTCCCTTTCCTCTCTGCAGATCCTATCAAACTCTGTCAGGTTGGATGGGGAGCGTTGCTGCACAGCTAATTTCAGGTATCTCCACAGATGTTTGATTGGGTTTAAATCTGGGTTCAGGCTGGGACACTCAAGGACATTCAGAGACTTGTCCCGAAGCCACTCCTGCAATGTCTTGGCTGTGTGCTTAGGGTCGTAGGTTTCCTTCAGATGTGACGCTTGGCATTCAGGCAAAAGAGTTTAATCTTGGTTTCATCAGACCATAAAATATTGTTTGTCATGGTCTGAGTGTATTTAGGAGCCTTTTGGCAAACTATAAGCGAGCTGTCATGTGCCTTTTACTGAGGAGTGGCATTTGTCTGGCCACTCTACCATAAAGGCCTGATTGGTGGAGTGCTGCAGAGATGTGTGTCCTTCTGGAAGGTTCTCCAATCTCCACAGAGGAACTCTGGAGTGACCATCGGGTTCTTGGTCACCTCCCTGACCAAGACCCTTCTCCCTTGACTGCACAGTTTGGCTGGGCGGCCAGCCCTAGGAATAGTCTTGGTGGTTCCAAACTTCTTCCATTTAAGAATGATGGAGGCCACTGTTCTTGGGGACCTTCAGTGCTGCAGAAATATTTAGTTACCCTACACCAGATCTGTGCCTCAACACAATCCTGCCTCGGGGCGCTATGGACAATTCCTTCAACCTCATGGCTTGGTTTTTGCTGTGACATGCACTGTCGACTTTTGGACCTTATATAGACAGGTGTGTGCCTTTCCAAATCATGTCCAGCCAATTGAAATTACCACAGGTGGACTCCAATCAAGTTGTAGAAACATCTCAAGTATGAACAATGGAAACAGGATGCACCTGAGCTCCATTTCGAGTCTCATAGCTGTCATGACTGTCCTGTGAGCATCACTATGGGTCAGAGCAGCTTGGCAATGATTGCCAATAGCCAGACCTTCTCTCACCCACAGAAAAGGGGAGGAGGGAACTGGGCCGGTTTGACAGTTCACACCTTGTTGTAAATTACAAGAGAAGGGGCGATTTTTTGCTCCCTTTAGTATCAACCAAAGGAATGTCTTTGTTTCACAGAACATTTTCCCCACAAAACTCTAAGACGGTCAAAAGTGGATACTGGAACAATATTTCTAGGATAACAATGTGGGGAATATTCAGTGGGAAGCTATAAAAAACTGATGTCATATGGGTTTTCATTTTGGAATGTCATTAAAAATTGTATGGACGAAATACTGTAACTTGGAAAGTATATCTGTCAAGTTTCCATCCAATGCGTTGTGAATATGATATGAAAAATTATGAAAGGATTTTTGTTAAGAGTGGAATGGGATTTTAGGAGGGTAAAATAATCTAACTGCTATAAACTGTTCATAGTAAGTAGCAATGCCCCAAATTTGGTCAGAGAGCGTGTCAGACTGACGGAACAATCCCCTTTTGACAAGAGTGCATAAAAGGCATTGCCAACTAAATTAACATCAGACCAGGAAACGTGTGTCAGTAGCTACATGTTTGAAATGGGATAGAACTTTGAACCTCAACACGAGGTGAAGGAATAAACTCACTTTTGTTTAGACAAGAGAGACGGCGAGCTGCAGCTCATGTTCATCGTGGGATTGAATCCTGAATAGTCAACACAATGTGTAGGCGAGAAGCTCACCTCCCAGACAATCACCGAGACAGCTCATTAGCTGTCTCGAGTCAGATATCGAGGAAAGTGACTCTAACAGGGACCATCCTACTTCGCTTCAAAGCATCCCATCCTACTACAAGTCTCAAATCACCGTATTCTCTGACTATCATCTCCAATGGGAATTGTTGATATAGCTGGCTGTCTTCCAGAGTTAACAACAGTGTAAGAGATGGGAAAGGGGTGACCCCTTTCAGATAATCAGTGCCATACAGCTTGCCACTAGAAGGACAACAACCTTCCTAAAGAGGACTGGTTCTGACCGGACAAAGGCACCCACACGTAAATAAGTTAATGATTTCTTATTCCAACCGGGCAGCGGTTCGTGTGCAAACTATATGATCAATTTGAGAATAGTTCTGAAATGTATTGGTGATACGTGTCTTTTTCACTCTCTCTCTCTCCCTCTCCATGTCGTGGTGGGGAAAGCCACCATATTGTAAAAGTCCGCTAGGGACCTTTGTCTCATTGTATTAAGTGTGTATGTTATCCTGTTATCGCATTTTAGTTAGCTAGTAAATAAATAATTAAACCAATTAGTGTTGCACTGAATAATGAGTAAGGATGGGTTCTTTGCAGATGCATGACTGTTCAGAATGATGGTATGATAAGAGGTAATGATTAATAAGATGACTGTTTATTGATGAAATCGATATGAACCTTGTAGAGTTTAATTCGGGAGATGGTAACTCTTTAATCAACCTCTTCTGTGGTGACCCAAATCCTAATGATTTAATTGTTACACGATTAATTTAATCAGGGAATAATTAAACATAGTTAGAGTGGATTAAATAAATAACAGTCATCAGATTGATGAAAGTAAAGCCACAACATAACAAAGGGTATGAATACGTATGTATATATGGTATTTCTGTTTTTTATTTTTAATACATTTGCAATTCTGGGGTATTGTGTGTAGATTTCTGATGAAAAAAAATGCTGTAACATAACAACATGTTAAAAAAGTCTAGTTGTCTGAATACTTACCAAAGGCACTGGTAGGGGTAAAGTCGCTAGGCAACAGGATATGTAATAATCAGTAGCAGCAGTATATGTGTTGAATGAAAAGAGTTAGTGCAAAGAGGGTCAATGCATATTCCGGGTAGCAATTTGGAAAGCTACTTAGTAGTCGTATGGCTTGGGGGGTAGAAACTGTTCACAGTCCTGTTGAGTACAGACTTGGTGCATTGGTACAGCTTGCTGTGCCGTAGCAGAGAGAAAAGTCTCTGACTTGGGTGACTGGAATATTTGACAATTTTTAGGGCCTTCCTATGACCCAACCTGGTATACAGGTCCTGGATGGCAGAGAGCTTGGCCCCAGTAATGTATTGGGCCGTACGCACACTACTCTCTGTAGCACATTGCACTGTATAACTTTTTGAGGATCTGAGGGCCCATCTCCTGAGGCGAAGAGGCATTGTCCTGCCTTCTTCACGACTGTGTGGACCGTGTTAATTCCTTAGTGATTTGGACACTGAGAAACTTTAAGCTCTCGACAAACTCCACTAGAGCTCCTGTAAATGTGGATGTGTGCGTGCTTGGTTCTTCGTTTCCTGTAGTACACGATCAGCTTCTTTGTCTTGCTGATACTGAGGGAAAGGTTATTGTTACTGACCTCCTCTCTATAAGCGGTCTCATCATCGTCTGTGATCAGGCCTACCACAGTCGCTTCGTCAGAAAACGTAATGGTGGTGTTGGAGAATGTGCGCGGCCATGCAGTTATGGGTGAACAGTGAATATAGGAGGGGACTAAGAATGCACCCCTAAGGGGCCCCGTGTTGAGGGTCAGCGTGGCTGATATGTTGTTGCCTACCTCACTACCTGGGTGCGGCCCATCAGCAAGTCCAGGATCCAGTTTCAGAGGGAGGTGTCCTGCTCTTAGTGATGAGCTTGGAGGGCACTATGGTGTTGAACGCTAGTATATGAACAACATTCTCACATAGGTGTTCCTCTTATCCAGGTGGGAAATGGCAGTGTGGAGTGCAATGGAGATTGCGTGATCTGTGGATCTGTTGGGGCAATATGTAAATTAGAGTGGGTCCAGTGTGTCTGGGATGATGGTGTTGATGTGAGCCATGACCGGCCTTACAAAGCATTTCATGGCTACAGATGTGAGTGATACAGGGCGATGGTCATTTAGTCAGTTTACCTTGGCGTTCTTGGGCACAGGGACTGTGGTGGTCTCCTTGAAACATGTAGGTATTACAGACTGGGTCAGGGACAGGTGGAAAACGTCAGGAAAGACACCCTCAAGCTGTTCAGCACATGCTCTGAGTACGTGTCCTGGTAATCTATCTGGCCCCCGGCTTGTAAATGTTTAAAGGTCCTACTCACATCGACTATGGAGAGGGAGATTGCATAGTCATCCGGAACTACTGGTGCTCTCATGCATGGTTCAGTGTTGCTTGCCTCGAAGCGAGCATAGAAGAGCTTGAGCATAGAAGGCATTTAGCTCGTCTGGTAGTCTTGTATCACTGGGAAGCTCACAGAAGGGTTTGCCTTTGTAATCTGTGTTAGTTTGCAAGCCCTGCCACATCCAACGAGCGTCAGAGCTGGTGTAGTAAGATTCGATCTTAGTCCTCCACTGATGCTTTGCCTGTTTGATTGCTTGTCGGAGGTTGTAGTGGGATGAGTGTACCGGTCCTTAAAAGCGACAGCTCTAGCCTTTAGGAATGAGTTTGGGAAACCCTGGGTTAACTAACCCTGGCCTTCTACCTACTCTCCTCCTCACCTCTCCTCCCTCTGCTTTAATTTATTACAGTCCAAGATCAGGATGAACCAACAGAAAGAATACGAATCAGGACTCAGGACTTCATTCTTTATTATTCTGATTATAACAGTGGTCAGTCTTGTCCCCTTCTTTTCAGGACGTACCCTTGTTTTCAGGCCAGGCCTGGTCTTTTTAAGAAGTTGCCTTCTTATTCATTCATTCCCTGTGTTGACAGGTTGGAGAGCTGAGTTGCCAATCAAACACCCAACCCTGGACCCTTAATTTTTCCCTCTTGCCCTCTGTTTGTTACCAGAATCCGTCACTCTGAGGACAATGGAACAAAAGGGTGCTGGTCTGTTGAAGGGGTGGCGTTGGGTAGAGGGATGTGGAGGGATGGGTGGATGGATGTACTATAGGGAGCTAATGGTGTAACCCCTCCATTCTCTGCCCTCTCAAAGCCCAGCTGAGGGGTTAATGGTGGGTTGAATACCTGGTCCGGACCTTTTTCTGAGGCTGCAGTAAAGGTGGAGATGGGGCTCTCTTTGTGGCCATTGTGTCAAAGTGCAGAGACATACAATGGGAGATTAAATAAAGCTCTGGGCTTACCTCTATAAGGAGAGACAGGGAATGGTCAAATGTTTCATGTGCACTGGGGTGTGTGTCCTCTATTAGATCCCACTATCGTAAATATTAATTCTGTAAATGACAATATGTGAACTAAGCATTTACCTAATAGTTTTAGGAACAATTAATCATTCCATATTTAGTTACATGTGATTAAGAATACTCAATTACATTAATTTGCATTCCCAAATTAATTCGACATTACCCCATAAGACTCTAAGCCCTGTGTAACAATCCGGGTGTCGTGGGTGTGGAGTCAAAAGCAGGAGACAGAGAGTACAATGCTGTGCTCTTTAATGCACTAAACGCACCTCAGGGTGCTAACAATGATCACGGCCCCAAAACACAGGGAATGTCAAAATGACGATTCAAAAAAGGCACGACTAGGAACTAACACGTTCCTCTGATACATAGCAGAAGGTTACAAAGAATAATCACGCACAACAACCAGGCGGGCCGGCTGTCTAATAAAGACAAACTAATCATACACACAGGTGCTACCAATAAAAATACAAGGAGGGGGAGGAAAGACAATCAGTGGCAGCTAATAGGCCGGTGACGACGACCGCCGAGCGCCACCCGACCGGGAAGGGAAACCACCCTCAGTCGGACTCGTGACACCCTGTCTAAGGTGGGAGAGGGGGGTTCTACAAAGCTATATGGAATTGTGTTAATTAAGAAGGTCAAACCAAGGATCATTTAGCGATTTCATTAAGAATTTAAAAAATATATATTTAAAATAATTATTTGATGAAAGAAATGCTTTGGCCTTACAAATTAGCCCACATTAGCCCATCCAAATGCATTGAATAACAGATTCACTACATGGAATAACTGTTAGTCCCCCCACATTTTTTTTTAAGAGTCTGTCCTACAGTTGAAGTCGGAAGTTTATATACACCTCAGCCAAATACATTTAAACTCAGTTTCTCACAATTTAATCATAATAACAATTCCCTGTCTTATGTCAGTTAGGATCAGCAGTTAATTTTAAGTAATGTGAAATGTCAGAATAAAATTAGAGAGAATGATTTATTTCAGCATTTATTTATTTCATCACATTCCCAGTGAGTCTGAAGTCTACATACACTCAATTAGTATTTGGTAGCATTGCCTTAAAATTGTTTAACTTGGGTCAAATGTTTTGGGAAGCCTTCCACAAGGATTCCACAGTAATTTGGGTGAATTTTGGCCCATTCCTCCTGACAGAGCTGGTGTAACTGAGTCAGGTTTGTAGGCCTCCTTGCTCGCACACACTTTCTCAGTTCTGCCAACAAATGTTCTATAGGATTGAGATCAGGGCTTTGTGATGGCCACTCCAATACCTTGACTTTGTTGTCCCTAAGCCATTTTGCCACAACTTTGGAAGTATGCTTGTGGTCAATATCCATTCGGAAGACCCATTTGCGACCAAGCTTTAACTTCCTGACTGATGGCTTGAGATGTTACTTCAATATATCCACATAATTTTCCACCCTCATGATGCCATCTATTTTGTGAATTGCACCACTCCCTCCTGCAGCAGAGCACCCGGACAACATGATGCTGCCACCCCCGTGCTTCACGGTTGGTATGGTGTTCTTCGGCTTGCAAGCCTTCCCCTTTTTCCTCCAAAAATAACGATGGTCATTATGGCCAAACAGTTCTATTTTTGTTTCATCAGACCAGAGGACATTTCTCCAAAAAGTACAATCTTTGTCCCCATGTGCAGTTGCAAACCGTGGTCTGGCTTTCCTATGGCGGTTATGGAGCAGTGGCTTCTTCCTTTCTGAGTGGCCTTTCACATTATGTCAATATTGGACTCGTTTTACTGTGAATATACAGTGGGGAGAACAAGTATTTGATACACTGCCGATTTTGCAGGTTTTCCTACATACAAAGCATGTAGAGGTCTGTAATTCTTATCATAGGTACACTTCAACTGTGAGATTTTTAAGTAATTCATTTGCATTTTATTGCATAAAAAAAGTATTTGATACATCAGATAAGCAGAACTTAATATTTTGTACAGAAACCTTTGTTTGCAATTACGGAGATTATACGTTTCCTGTAGTTCTTGACCAGGTTTGCACACACTGCAGCAGGGATTTTGGCCCAGTCCTCCATACAGACCTTCTCCAGATCCTTCAGGTTTCGGGGCTGTTGCTGGGCAATACGGACTTTCAGCTCCTTCCAAAGATGTTCTATTGGATTCAGGTCTGGAGACTGGCTAGGCCACTCCAGGACCTTGAGATGCTTCTTACGGAGCCACTCCTTAGTTGCCCTGGCTGTGTGTTTCGGGTCGTTGTCATGCTGGAAGATCCAGCAACGACCCAACTTCAATGCTCTTACTGAGGGAAGGAGGTTGTTGGCCAAGATCTCGCGATATATGGCCCCATCCATCCTCCCCTCAATACGGTGCAGTCGTCCTGTCCCCTTTACAGAAAAGCATCCCCAAAGAATGATGTTTCCACCTCCATGCTTCACGATTGGGATGGTGTTCTTGGGGTTGTACTCATTCTTCTTCTTCCTCCAAACACGGCGAGTGGAGTTTAGATCAACAAGCTCTATCTTTGTCTCATCAGACCACATGACCTTCTCCCATTTCTCCTCTGGATCATCCAGATGGTCATTGGCAAACTTCAGAAGGGCCTGGACATGTGCTGGCTTGAGCAGGGGGACCTTGCGTGCGCTGCAGGATTTTCATCCATGACGGCGTAGTGTGTTACTAATGGTTTTCTTTGAGACTGTGGTCCCAGCTCTCTTCATGTCATCGACCAGGTCCTGGCGTGTAGTTCTGGGCTGATCCCTCACCTTCCTCATGATCACTGATGCCCCATGAGGTGAGATCTTGCATGGAGCCCCAGACCGAGGTTGATTGACCATCATCTTGAACTTCTTCCATTTTCTAACAATTGTGCCAACAGTGTTTGCCTTCTCACCAAGCTGCTTGCCTATTGTCCTGTAGCCCATCCCAGCCTTGTGCAGGTCTACCATTTTATCCCTGATGTCCTTACACAGCTGTCTGGTCTTGGCCATTGTGGAGAGGTTGGGGTCTGTTTGATTGAGTGTGTGGACAGGTGTCTTTTATACAGGTAAGAATTCAAACAGGTACAGTTAATACAGGTAATGAGTGGAGAACAGGAGGGATTCTTGAAGAAAAACGAACAGGTCTGTGAGAGAAGGAATTCTTACTGGTTGGTTGGTGATCAAATACTTATGCCATGTAATAAAATGCTAATTAATTACTTAAAAATCATACAATGTGATTTTCTGGATTTTTGTTTTAGATTCTGTCTCTCACAGTTGAAGTGTACCTTTGATATAAATTACAGACCTCTACATGCTTTGTAAGTAGGAAAACCTGCAAAATCGAGAGTGTATCAAATACTTGTTTTCCCCACTGTAGATACTTCTGTACCGGTTTCCTCCATCTTCACAATATCCTTTGCTGTGGTTCTGGGATTGATTTGCACTTTTCGCACAAAAGTACGCTCATCTCTAAAAGACCGAACGAGTCTCCTTCCTGAGCGGTATGACGTCTGCATGGTCCCATGGTGTTTATACTTGCGTACTATTGTTTGTACAGATTAACGTGGTACCTTCAGGTGTTTGGAAATTGGTCCCAATTATGAACCAGACTTGTGGAGGTCTACAATTTTTTTTCTGAGGTCTTGGCTGATTTCTTTTGATTTTCACATGACGTCAAGCAAAGAGGCACTGAGTTTGAAGGTAGGCCTTGATATACATCCTCAGGTACACCTCCAATTGACTTGAATTATGTCAATTAGCCTATCAGAAGCTTCTAAAGCCATGACATCATTTTCTGGAATTTTCCAAGCTGTTTATAGGCACGGTCAACTTAATGTATGCAAACTTCTGATCCACTGGAAATGTGGTACAGTAAATTATAAGTGAAATAATCTGTCTGTAAACAATTGTTGGAAAATGTACTTGTGTCATGCACTAAGTAGATGTCCTAACCGACTTGCCAAAACTATAGTTTGTTAACAATAAATTTGTGGAGTGGTTGAAAAACGAGTTTTAATGACACCTAAATGTATGTAAACTTCCGACTTCAACTGTATATGTGAGAGCCCAGCTGAGGGGTTCATGGTGGGTTGAGTGCCTGGTCTGGCCCTTTTTCTGAGGCTGCAGTAAAGGTGGAGATGAAGCTCTCTTTGTTGCCATTGTTTCAAAGTGCAGAGACATACGAAGGGAGATTATTAGAAGAGACAGGGAATGTTCACGTTTGTCATGTGCACTGGGGTGTGTGTCTGTGGGACGGGTATGAATAGGATTTGACACATTACAATGCTAGGACCCGAGGAGACATGTTGGACATTTACAGTAAATCAAGGTTCTTCATCATTCTCCATAAGTCCTCTAATGGATCCCACCATCGTAGAAATGAATTCTTAAATTACAATACGTGAAGTTAGCATAGGCCGAATAGTTTCACTAATAATTAATAATTCCATGTAAAATTCCATGTGATGGGCCTCCTGGGTGGCGCAGTGGTTAAGGGCGCTGTACTGCAGCGCCAGCTGTGCCATCAGAGACTCCTGTGGCGGGCCGGGCGCAGTGCGCGCTAACCAAGGTTGCCAGGTGCACGGTTTACCCTCCGACACATTGGTGCGGCTGGCTTCTGGGTTGGATGCGCGCTGTGTTAAGAAGCAGTACGGCTGGTTGGGTTGTGTATCGGAGGACGCATGACTTTCAACCTTCTCCCGAGCCCGTACGGGAGTTGTAGCGATGAGACAAGATAGTAGCTACTACAACAATTGGATACCACGAAATTGGGGAGAAAAAGGGGTAAAATTCACACAAAAAAAAAAAAATATATATATATATTTTTTTACATGTGATTAAGAATCCATAATTCCATTCATTTGCATTCCCAATTTAACTCGACATTAATATCACCCTCGGATTACATCGTTTTAATGAAGTAAACACTGGTAGGAATAATTAAAGGGTAATTTTCATGAATCAACTGATAATCATGATTCCCTGTTCTCTCCGACTTTAATTACATTGGTGTAACAAGGCCTCTTGCTGCATTCGTTAATGTAACCGATTATCTTTCCTCAGCGTAATATGGGGATTTTCTAATTTACTGTAAGAACATGAGGTTGAGTGTAGAGTGAGTAGAGCGTGTGTCGTCCCAATAGGTACCCTATCCCCTACGTAGTGCACTACTTTTGTCCAGAGGCCTATGGGTCCTGGTCAAAAGTAGTGCACTGTATAGGAAATAAGGTGTCATTTGGGATGCATCTTGGCAGTCAGGCAGGAAGGCGCTGGCGCTGCAATCTGCTCCTAATAAGGTGATTACTTTCTTGACTATGTGTTAATAACCTCTGGAATCAATAAAGCGTGGAGGGAAGCTCGTTTCTCTCCCTCCACTCGCTCCAGGGAGAGGGTGGTTATGGGAATGGAGAGGGTGGTTATGGGAAGGTGTGAAGCACCACTACACTATGGGAAGATAGTTCTTAGTGGAAATATATTATGCTTAATGGTCTTATAGGATGGTCTAATAATTTTGAGTGTAACAATTACAGCTGTTCTTATGGGCATGAGTGAAGCACTATTACACTATAGGGAAGAAATAGCAGAGTCAGAGTACATTATGCTTAGCACTAATAGTCATACAGGACATTAATTACACTTTATTTGGGGCTCAGTTGGTAGAACATGGAACTTGCAATGCAACGATTGTGGGTTCAATTACAGGGGCCACCCCTATGTAAAATGTATGAACACCTGACTGTAAGCAGATTTGAATAAAAATGGCATAAATTATTTTATCAGGTTCTCACCATACTGATAGCATGTTGTCACGAAGTGACTTTCATATACAAGAAGATTGAGTGTGAATTGCAACTTGTTAAACCAAGTGGGTCTATTGCATTAAATCCTGATCTTTCTTCCTACAACTCAATTATAATTTTCCACTGTGCTGCTTAGCCAAACTAACTCAACTTTAATACCACACGTGTACAGTACAATGGACAGACATGTCATTCAGTCTAGGGATTCAAAACGCTTTGTTCATTTATCTACCCAGCCTGTCTCGAAAGGAAAGTAGCTGAAGCACAAATCAAATTGGCTCTGCAGAGCTGAAGATCATCTCTAGCTAAATCACGTTGAACTTTGAAGTTGTGGAGAGGAGAAACGAGGAGAAAACTGATTAGCTAAAGCTCCCTCAGCATGAGGGAAATTAAAACCCTCTGAGATCTCCTCAGCCAGGGCCATGTGACAGGATATGTGTCCAAAATGGAACCCTGTTCGCTATATAGCGCACTACTTTTGACCAGAGCCCTATGGGGTAAATAGGGAAATGGTGACATTTGGGACACAGACAGAGTTTAGGGTCAGCATTTAAATAATCTCTCATTTACCTACCTGGAAATTGGACTGCTTTGTGCTCAATTGACGTGAGACAGGCCATTTCATGTCAGTGAGCGTATAAGGAAGGGATGGGTGGACGGAGGGAGGGAGGGAGAAATGGAGGTGTACGTTGATTGTAGAAGTCCCTTTCATCTTCAGTCCCATTCCTTATTTCTCTTCTTTCTCTCTTCTCTTCTTTCTTCTGACTCAAGGATGTTGGTGGTGTTTGGCTTCCTTTGGGTCTGTTAGCTTTGCATTACAACCCGTTTCTCCTTCTGAAAACAAAGTGGTCAGCCTCATAGCAGAGAATTTTAAACCAACAACAGAACAGATCAAGAGCGTTTTCAGAGATGATATTCTTCTTTTCATCTGGGTGTTAAATCCTTTTTCTCTTTTTGCCTTTTGTTGCTCGTATGGAGCCCCTCTACTACTCTGTGCCACATCAAACACTCCCCGGTTTGTGGAGAAAGATAACATTTCAGATGTCAAGCAATGACAAAACAACAGGGTTTGTCTGTCTACTGTCTACTTTTCCTTCAGAAACTCACAGTGCTCTCTCTCAACATATCATTTCACAAGGGGAGTACCCCACTGTTTTTGGCTAGCTAACTGGGGCCTACAGGGGAGGTGACAACGGTCAGCTAACATAGATGCAGAGAGAAAGGAGAGGTTAAGTGAGACTGAAAGAAGCGCACACAGACAGAGACATTACAAAGGCAGAGAGAAAGAGAAAGAAATGGACATGGGTGGAATATCGAAATATCTCCGCACCTCCTTCCCTTCTCCCCTCCTCCTCCCCTTCTCCTCTCTACCAAAGCTGTGGTGGTTATCTATCTGTTGAATGTTTGTTCCTCGTGTGTTTGAGGGGATTTGAGGGGACAGATTAACTAATCCCAATTTTGAACATGAATCAGCGTCCAGAGGCTTCCTGGATCCAGAAAGTCTTTCTTATGATAATGGTCCAATCGGAGCGGAGAAGCGGTCCGCTGATGAAAATGCCACTGAGCTTATCACAGTGGGACAGCTTGGTGCTGCGGTGGGGTGTGTTTGCATGTGTGTGTGAGAGAGGGAGACAGAGACACAGAGACACAGAGAGAGAGTCTCTTGGGTGTTAGATTGAACAGGTGCTCGTGGGTGGGAGGCACCAGGGGTCTGCACTCCATGAGTTGCATGTGACCAATTCCTACTCTGGGCAGAGCTGTGTGTGTGTGTCAGTCTTTGTCCATGCTAATTATAATAAGGATTTGATACTGAATGAATGGGTCAACAGCATGGGGGACAAGGTGGAAAGTAGTTCGCTATATACAGAATAGGGTGCCATTGAGAACACATCCTCTTTCAGTACAGTGAAGGCATTAGGCCAGATTAGGTGGGAGGCAGGGGGCACTATCTGTCAGTCTGCAAGTTTGTCTGTCTGTCTGCTAATGTGCCAGTACCAGTGGAGAGACAGTGGCTGCAGGCCCACTGGACACACAGCTGTTACTGCTGCTGCTCTCTATGTAGGCTCACAGGCTCCATCCAATTGTAGATGGCATGTTTATAAAATGTGTGTGTGTATCTTTGTGTGCATCTATATTTACTCTTGTCTGTGAGTGTGTGATGGGGTGTGTCATCTTCTCTTCCTACACCGCCCGATGTTACAGGAAGGCCATAAAGATCATCAAGGACAACAACCACCCGAGCCACTGCCTGTTCACCCCACTATCATCCAGAAGGCGAGGTCAGTACAGGTGCATCAAAGCTGGGACCGAGAGACTGAAAAACAGCTTCTATCTCAAGGCCATCAGGCTGTTATACAGCCACCACTAACATTGAGTGGCTGCTGCCAACACACTGACTCAACTCCAGCCACTTTAATAATGGGAATTGATGGGAAATGATGTAAAATATATCACTAGCCACTTTAAACAATGCTACCTAATATAATGTTTACATACCCTACATTATTCATCTTATATGTATACGTATATACTGTACTCTATATCATCTACTGCATCTTTATCTAATACATGTATCACGAGCCACTTTAACTATGCCACTTTGTTTACATACTCATCTCATATGTATATACTGTACTCGATACCATCTACTGTATCTTGCCTATGCTGCTCTGTACCATCACTCATTCATATATCTTTATGTACATATTCTTTATCCCCTTACACTTGTGTGTATAAGACAGTAGTTTTGGAATTGTTAGTTAGATTACTTGTTGGTTATTACTGCATTGTCGGAACTAGAAGCACAAGCATTTCGCTACACTCGCATTAACATCTGCTAACCATGTGTATGTGACAAATAAAAATTGATTTGATTTGATTTGACCCTCCGCTCCTGAGCAACAGGGGATATTCCTTCCGAATGTGGCCATCCGTGCTGCTATCCCTCGTGTAGTTGCTAACCTTTCCCAGCCCTGCCTGGCTGCCTCCCTGTGCCCAGGGCTCACTAATACGAGGCCATTATCGCTGAGGAGTGCAGAGGTCTGAGCAGGGACTGAGTGGAGAGCAGACTGCAGAGCAGACCCCAGGAATAACCACATTAAACTAGTGCTAGTCCCCAGTCTCTATATCTGTCTCCCCTCCCTCTCTCTCTCTCCCTCCAGTGCTTCTCCCTTTTCTTTCACTCTCTCAATCTCCATCGCTCTCCTCCCTTCATTCACTCTTAGCCCCTTCCCCATTCTCTCTCTCCCTCCTTCTCTCTCCTTCTCTCATCTTTCCAGTGATGTCAGGCAGGCAGTGTCAAGCCCTCGTGGCACTGGCAGAGGGGAAAGAAAGTGGGACAGCCAAGGCCCTCGAGTCTGATGATTATGTGCCCCCCAGATATCAATCCCCCCCTCATCGCATTGGAATGGCATGTGGACTGTACCAGTACAGCAGAGCAGGAATCCATGCATGCGCTCACTTCTATATGTGTGTGTGTGTGTGTGTTTGTGTGTGTAAATGCAACATGGCCTCCATACTTAAAGATGAGAGCATGCATTACATTTACGACCCTGAGGTTGGTTTACATAGTGTGTGATATATTATTGTGTCATAATTACACACCACGTCATTAACAGTTAGACTTTCCCTTTCCAGGGAGAACATTAAAGACAAAAGTTTGCTAGGGTAAATGGTTGTTGGTATTAGAATGTCAACTATTGCACTTCTGTAGCTAAAGGTCAAGACATGCGATTTAAGCCCTCCAAACTCTAGATTAATTTGTGTAGGAATGGACACGGACAAAGCTGGTTCTCTTTATCTAAAGGAAAAGTTCTGTTACCAAGTATTTCTGCGGTGAATGGACACTGTAGAGCAGAGCTCTGAACTCATTTCAACTACATATAGCACTCTTTTTATTCTCCCCCTCTTTAATTCTCTGCTTCCCAATGTTCTCTTCAGAGCGTTTCGGAACTTTAAATCCCCTTCTTCCTTTTACAAACTGAGAGAGGGAGAACGAGAGAAAGTGGAAAAGAGAGCGAGAGAGAGTGAAAGCAAGAATGCACTTTTGATGACTTTCATTTGTCCTGTCAGAGTTCGTTTGCATAGGCTAGGTTTTACACCACTAATAATAGCTATCACAGTGGGGATAATTCTTCTGGAGAAACTATAAAGTGGAATGAAGGAGAGCCACACATGGTGCTGAACGTCTTTGAACTGTCTCCCCCGTCTTACTGCTGTTATCAGCAGAACTCACAAAGCTGGGGCTCAACACTTTTGAGTAAAGGAGTCTTTACCCACACATGCACATAGCAGCATGCACACTTTGTGTGTGTGTCTGTAGGTGTGTGTATGTCTGTCTCTCTCTCTCTGTGTGTGTGTGTGGTTGTATATAAATGAGTGTGTGTGTGTGTGTGTGTGTGTGTGTGTGTGTGTGTGTGTGTGTGTGTGTGTGTGTGTGTGTGTGTGTGTGTGTGTGTGTGTGTGTGTGTGTGTGTGTGTGTGTGTGTGTGTGTGTAACTGTTCACATGACTCAGACAGTTGGCCCTGATTAGGATCAAGCCCAGATGAAAAGGGAAGTGCTCTTTCAATGCTTCATGATTAGTCTGATAGATAAATGGATGCCAGCCAATGCTGTTGTTGGCACAGAAGACAGGTGTTTCACTGTCAGGACCGGTTTAATGGAACAGTGTGTGTGTGTGTGTGTGTGTGTGTGTGTGTGTGTGTGTGTGTGTGTGTGTGTGTGTGTGTGTGTGTGTGTGTGTGTGTGTGTGTGTGTGTGTGTGTGTGTGTGTGTGTGAGTGTGTGTGTGTGAGTGTGTGTGTGCCGTGTTGAGAGAAAGGATGCAGGTCTACAGTGTTTATTCGTCACACCCTGCCATGGCTGTCCCCTGAAGTTGGAGCACTCATTAATCACACTGCCTCAGTTTCCACACACACACACACACACACACACACACACACACACACACACACACACACACACACACACACACACACACACACACACACACACACACACACACACACACACACACAAACTAACAAACAAGCATATGCTTCTACCTGTGGCAGCATGCCAGAAGGACTGCCCATACGTGACAGAAGAC
Organism: Oncorhynchus masou masou; assembly: GCF_036934945.1. Classification (NCBI taxonomy): domain Eukaryota; kingdom Metazoa; phylum Chordata; class Actinopteri; order Salmoniformes; family Salmonidae; genus Oncorhynchus; species Oncorhynchus masou. Next base: position 22,877,390 of record NC_088242.1, on the reverse strand, counting down.
CAGCTACTCAGGCCAGCCGCAGTCCCTGTCCCCTCCTACAACACATGTGACACCTGCCACAACGGGTCTGTCGATCAGTCAGAGTTACTGAAACCAATCCTCTTACACACCAGGCTCCAGTCACCCAAAACCCACCGCTCCTCTGCCCTTACAGTCCCCTCAGTCATCCAAAACCTTCCACTCATAACCACCCTTACACCCACCGCCAGTCACCCAAAACCCCCACACTTTCAACCCCCCTCAGTCACCCAGTCCAGGAACTACAGTCAATCCGACAGGACACCTGGAGCTCTGAGCTCACCGGGTCCTTAGAGAAAACCAACATTAAAACCTTGAACACCATAGCTGCTCTCCATCTCCGCCTCTCAGGCTCCCCTCGCACACTAGAAGGGCCTTCTGATCACACACACACACACACACACACACACACACACACACACACACACACACACACACACACACACACACACACACACACACACACACACACACACACACACACACACACACACACACACACACACACACACACACACACACACACACACACACACACACACACACACACACACACACACCACCCTCCGCCCCGCCTCACCCAGACAACTCAGGGCGTCAACGCCTTGGGATAATCCTCATCAATCATCAATTACCTCACATCTTGATTTGTCAAGTCAAACATAAACATTTGTACACTTTTGCTTCGTTGCACTCGCCCCCTCAAGCCCCCTTTTCTTTTCCGCTTTCAATACGGACCATTCTCTGCGGTGCTGCCCCATTTTATCACAGTACAGATGCATGTATCAGAGAGGGAAAGAAAGAAAGTAAGAGTGAGAGAGAAACTTCTCAGCACAGTGCAGTGTGGTCAAGGCCGCAAGCAGGTGTGAAAACAAGCAGGGTTTGGAGGGAGTGAGGGAGGGAGGAAGAGATGGGAAAGGATGGAGGGAGGGGTAGCGTGTCCCTATGTTCCTGTTCAGGCTATGGGGCCCAGGATGTGGCTCCTTCATGCTGGAGGAGCCCATTAATCATTCCCATCCACAGACTGTCCCCCCCCCCCACACACACACACACAAACATGAGCATACACACACACACACCCGCCCGTGCATAAAAGCATGCATGCACACACACGTATGTCCACACACACACACGTTGCCCTGAATCAATCCCAACACGCTTCACAATCACACCCATCCACCCACTCACCCATCATCTATCCATCCACCCACTCACCCATCATCTATCCATCCACCCACTCACCCATCATCTATCCATCCACCCACTCACCCATCATCTATCCATCCACCCACTCACCCATCATCTATCCATCCACCCACTCACCCATCATCTATCCATCCACCCATCCTGTGATAAGGCTTGCCAGTTTCTGACAAGCAGCAATCAAAGTAGCGTCTTCTGTTATTCTTTCTGCTGGCTGGCTGGCCAGAACAACAAATTACACAGGCAAAACAAACAGCAGCAAATGATAAATAAACTGTGAAATGTAATGGCGAGACAGAATGGAGGAATCTCAGAAGAAACAAACCTGATTTGTCTACAAACACATTGTTCCATGACGGAGTACCCTATTCACCTCAATGGGTGACAGAGAGAGGAGAGCGGAAACTCCGTGATAACCTGACGGTGGTGTGTATGAGCTGAGAAGGCTTTTGTTTTTGGTTCTGAGGTTTCTGTTGGATCATCCAGGCTGGTACTTAGGTAGCAAAATGCGCAGCTCATTGAATTGAAAAGGTATTGTCGAATATACGGTGCCTTCGGAAAGTATTTACATTTTGTTAAGTACATTTTGTTACAGCCTTGTTCTAAAATTGTTTAAATTGTTTTTTTATTCTCATAAATCTACACACAATACCCAATAATGACAAAGCAAAAACAGGTTTTTAGAAATATTTCCTAATTTATAAAACAAATACGGAGTCAGGCGCAGGACACAGAACTGGGTAAAATAACATACTTTACTCTGAAGAATATACAGCCAATAAATCCACACAGGGATAACAAACCCTAACACAAAAGACTAACACAAAACCAGGAACAATCACGTACAAAACATAATGAGAACCAGTGTTAAATAGGGAAATAATAATAACGTAATGGGACCCAGGTGTGTACAATCAAGACAAAACAAATGGAAACAGAAACGTGGATCGGTGGCAGCTAGAAAGCCAGTGACGGCGACCGCCAAACGCCGCCTGAACAAGGAGAGGAAGAAGAAAAATTACTTGTGTCATGCACAAAGTAGATGTCCTAACCAACTTGCCAAAGCTATAGTTTGTTAACAAGAAATTTGTGGAGTGGTTGAAAATTTTGATTTAATGACTCCAACCTAAGTGTATGTAAACTTCTGACTTCAACTTTATCTGCAATATTAAAGCTGATCGACCCCGCCCCCCAAAAAAACTGACTGCTCTGCGTTATGAGAGGTTAGGTGAGGACAGCAGGCATGCCACTCACTCACAGACGACAGTCTGTGTCTGTAAGTAAAGATAGGCTCTCCTCCTCACTTCTCTTTATAAAACACTACTTGAGGAGATAATCGATATCAGCATTGACAGGGACTCACTCTCTCTCTCTCTCTCCCCCCTCCATCCCTCTTTTATCTCTCTCCCTCTGATCCTGTACATCTCTATCCCAGCACATTTGTAGTGATGAGATCCACAGGCCCAGCTAGGTCCCTGGACGTCCGAGGTTGCCATGGTGCTGTGAGGCCACCTAAACAGAGAGCTCTGTAAATATTTTGTGATCTAATTAAGTTTGATTTTGTGTATATATATGTATATATATATGTATATACATATATACACATATATACACATACACATATATACACACACACACACATATGTATATATATGTATATGTATATGTCTACATATATATGTATACATATGTATACATGTGTATGTATACACACACACACACACACACATTATATTATATATTAAATATATATATATATATATATTTAGATAGATAGATCCATGGCAATGCAAGACTGGCAAATCATATGTATATATAGATAGATAGATAGATAGATAGATAGATAGATAGATAGATAGATAGATAGATAGATAGATAGATAGATAGAACAGTTTTTATTTGAAACATAAAGACATGTCTGAGGCTTAGAGACTGTTGAAGAGGGCAGAGGATCACTAAAGTTTTTCCACAATGGTTTATTTCATGTTGGTCTATCCCTGTTGACTGCAGTGAGATTCATGCACCCACCCTAAGCTTGGTAGAAGCATAGATGTGGTAAAGAAGTCAATGGAACTCAACCCAAACAATGGAAATGCCATGGGAACGCGTGGGGGAAAGATCCCGAATCTCCTCGTGCATTTCAGACTATGTTTAGATACAAATTGGAGTATATTCATGTCATCATCAACAATCAACTGAATTAAAGTTTTTAAAAAGACTGACAGTACCACCACTGATTTCTCTATGATAGCTATGCTGCCAGCTTATACGAATGGGAGTTAACATTTAGAAGTTACTTATTCTAAACCTGAAAAGGGGCTACTTCTAAATGTTATGCAGTGAAAATTGCCAAATATATTCAATCGGATTTTATTACCACATTGAGGGCGTGTTATAATATATAAATCATGATTGATTTGATGAATATCCACATCCAGATTAGTTAAATATCCAGGTGAGGAAGGTGCGCATGACAGTGGACACAGGATGTGACCTGTTGGACTTGCACCTGCCTCCGTGGATGACAGTGGAATATCTTCCACCCAGAACTGTCAATTTCAGGGTAACTGAAATTGTATTTTTTGTTGTTTTAAAAGCGTATTTTAGATTCTAGCTTTACAAATGACATATATGATTATTATTAGATAAAGCCCAGATAATAAATACTGTGGAGGCTCTGGATTCTATGGAGCCGACCAAGGCCACTGAAGCAGCATGGGTTCCTAGATAGGCACAGGGCTTTGTCAGCCCACCCCAGCCGCACCCAAACCCAGCTCAGCCCTACAGCTCCCTCACAGCCCTGCAGAGACAAAGGGATGATCATAGCATAGTATGTGATGAACATCTACTCATTTCAGCCTGATTCCAGACTATGATCTTGCTCAGCCTCACTAAACCCCCCCTCTGGTACTTGTACCACTATAGAATACACTGTATTTGTGAACAACTCAAATACCTATTTCCATGGAAATTAAATGGTGCCATTTTTCAGAGAGGTGAGATACCCAGAGGACAAATGAAAAGAAAACAATGAGGCTGTATGAGCTGTATAATCCTGGAGGGTACTACTGTTTCCAAAGCTACCACTAGGGGGTCTCTACTCCACAGGTTCCTTCTCTTGCTCCAATAAGACCTCTTCCTTCACAGTATGAACAGTCAGTGCATTCTAACCAGAGTCCAAATAGAAAGGATTAAATCATGAACCGTATTAGAATGAGTGTATTATTCCTACGGTATTCTAATGATAGATCAATCCGGTCTTGACAAGGTGACAAAAGAAAGGAAGAGGGAGAGAGAGAGAGAGAGAGAGAGAGAGAGAGAGAGAGAGAGAGAGAGAGAGAGAGAGAGAGAGACAGGGAGAGGTAGAGAGAGAGAGAAACAGGGAGAGGTAGAGAGAGAGCGAGAGAGCGAGAGAGAGAGAGAGAGAGAGAGAGAGAGGGAGAGAGAGAAAGAGAGAGAGAAAAAAAACATCTTAAAGTCAAGGCAGAGCAACCACAGTTCCCCACATCAATCAGACATGTGCCATTGGGCTGGTTCTCATTATGTGTGAGAAGAGGGCTTGTCTTCTTTTTTTTCTTCTCTCAAAGAGAAGAAGATGATTACTGTACAAAATTGTCTTCCCGAAAAGACAAGACACAATTAACAAAATGTAGGCTACCATACATGTAGCTGTTTCATGCAACTGAACTGACTAAAAAGATTGCGTAGGTAAGATGCATTTTACAGCGTCTCTTCTAGTATGATTCTAGAAGTTTCTTTGCATTGTGTTGTTTTGAGATATGCGTCAGTTGTAGAGATCTATGTAAACAAACATTGCAGACGCAGGAGGCTGTCATCAACATTTGAAGTTACAGGGTTGTTCTTTGCAGATTCTTTGCCGACTTTTTTTTGTTGCACTATCAAGAGTTTATCATCACACAGAGGCAATTGCACTGTGCCTTTCTGAAGATGAGGCCACATCCTCCATGATCTCGAGATCAATGTCACACATTGTCTTTGTGAGCAAGGGAGGGAGGGAGCTCCGAATAAGAAAGCAGGGTAAGGGGAGAGATACATGTGAAGGGGAAAGAGTGGGGGAGAGAACAATGAGATAAAGAGGAAGTCAGAAGGAGAGAAGGAGAGAAGGAGATAGCGATCTCAGAACAAGAGAGAGTGAGAACAGGAGAGAAATACTATCCACATGAAAGATGCAGAGTTGTGTCTGTGTGAAGCAAGCAGAAGTAAACAAACAAATAAGAAAGGCAAAGGGAATCTATTCCATTTGATTTGCTCGTCTGATGTCTGCGAGAGAGAGACAGCGAGAGAGAGAATGAGAGAGAGAAGGGGGATATCTCCTCCTTTCAGGAAACAGTACATCTGCAATACAGTACTTTGAGCACAGAGACCTTCAACATCGCCACACTCCCCTCCTTTATTCCCCTGGTTTGTTTTCAAATTCCTGGGATACTGAGCTGACACGGGCAGCAGAAACACAGTGAACAGACGCTTTGGGTTTTTAATAATTGGTTTGCCCAGCAAAGCAGTCTCCTGTCAGTGTGAGCCCCGAGGGTCATTTACTGCAGTTGCCGGTTGGGTTTGAAGAAGAGAGAAAAATAGACAGAGATGGTCTTGTTCATTGTGATTTGGAGTGAGATGAAGGTAAAAAAAAGGTTAAAAGAGGCAACTGTCTCCAGAGCTCTGATGGCTGCCCTCCACTTAGAGACAACATCTGCCATTAGTAAGTGGAGCGCTAGGGTAGAGCAGGGAGGTACGCATTACGCAGGGAGGGGGTAGGCCTATGGGGGGCACTGTATCGGGGGGGGGGGGCACATATTAGGCTTGAGAAATGGATTTCTGGGGGCAATGTACGGGAGGGGGGTCACCGTAAGGAGTAGGGGAAAGCCTGGGGGGCATCGTACAGGGGTTCCACCATGTCCGGGAGGGACATTCACTGTCACTAATTGTTTCCCACTTAAGTGAACCAAAGCAGCCATCCTGGCGGTGACGAGGGCCCCCAGTTGGAATATTATTTGGCTGTCAGATGAAATCTAATAATTATCACTCCTGGAATGCTTACTAGATGACTGAGCCCTCAGCAAGAGAGCCTGTCGCTGGGTAAAAATGTGATTTCCCTTATGTTAGGTTAGCATAGCACTGAGCTACAGTTCAGGCCTTTTCAGATGTGTTGATGCAAAAAGGGGAAGCTAATCCATTAACCCATGGTTTAGATCAGAGAGATGGATCAATAACTGTTTCTCTTGCTTCCCCCCCCCTCTCTCTCAAACAGTCTGCCGTGAAAATCACACTTGATTAACAATGTAAGAAGTATTATACTGCAGTTTGGATAGAACCCAAGCAGATCCATGATTGGAAATGATGATTTAGTTCATTATCATCAACTCAAATCGGAGCTGATATGAATTCATCAACAGCATCAACAACATCCTCTCTGTGAACTGTGGTCCTGTGTGGCTCAGTTGGTAGAACATGGTGCTTGCAATGCCCGGGTTGTGGGTTTGATTTGAGGAGGACCATTATGAGGATGTATGCACTCACTATTGTAAGTCGCTCTGGATAAGCACGTCTGCTAAATTACTCAAATGTAAACCGAAGAAAGAAAAAGTAGAAACCATGCAAACAGAACCCAAATAGAAAATGATGAATCTGTTATTAATATGTCAACATACCGTATGCGATGAGAGGGGAAAAACACACCCCACCAGCTTAAACTCAATTATCTTTTTTCATTGTTACGACTTTCACAACAGTCACCATCAAACAGGATTATGGGAATAGGACTGAACTCATTGCCTTTGATCTGCCAGATTACAGTAAATCTACCACGGCACTCCGCAAAATGAAAAGTTGAAGGAAACTCAGAAGGGGCCCGCTATCCAAGCCATTCCGGGACTAAGCCGAATTCTTCCCCTTTCGCCTCTGCGCTTCTAAGAGATTTGGTATGGCTGAGATGTCTTGGAGCAGCGAGAAGACACAATCAGAATGCTCTCTCGATATTATGTCAGGCAATGGATAGGAGAGAGGAAAATATATTTATATATATAGGCGTACAGAGGCCCATTATCGGCAACCATCACTCCTGTGTTCCAATGTCACGTTGTGTTAGCTAATCCAAGTTTATCATTTTAAAAGGCTAATTGAGTGATGGTTGCTGATAATGGGTCTCTGTACGCCTATATAGATATTCCATTAAAAATCAAAGTCATTTACAACATGAACAATGTCTACACTGAATTTCTGATCAATTTGATGTTATTTTAATGGACAAAAAATAAGCTTTTCTTTCAAAAACAAGGACATTTTGACCCCAAACTTTTGAACAGTAGTGTATAGAGAGAGAGAGAGAGAGAGAGAGAGAGAGAGAGAGAGAGAGAGAGAGAGAGAGAGAGAGAGAGAGAAAAACTAAACAATTCAAGATCCCCAGAGTAGCACATAAGGTACTGTACATGTTGGATCCAGCCAGAGGAAGAACAAGATTAAAGCCTGTCTGCTCATCTAAGTCCTCTAGATAATAATTGCTAATTAAGTAGAGAACAGTGGAGGAGCTGAGAGCGCTCACTGTGCTAATCACAGAACAAATGTCTCTCTCACTTTCTCTTTTTGACAGCATGTTCACTTAGCCGACTGCTACTGCTCTCTTAGCAGAACAAAACTATTTCCTGTCTTTTCTCTCTCTCCCCAGACACTATAATGAGGCCTAAGCATGACTATCTCACACTTTAAGAGCCTTGGAAATCCTTCAGCAATCGTCAAAATGAACCTCTCTCTAGAGTAGGCCATGGATTAATCTTAGAGGAAAGAGAAAGAGAGAGAAAGGAAAGAAAGAGAAAAAAAGAGCGAGAGAGAGGGTGAGAGAGAGAGAGAGAGAGAGAGAGAGAGAGAGAGAGAGAGAGAGAGAGAGAGAGAGAGAGAAAGGGAGAGAGAGAGAGAAAGAGAGAGCGAGAGAGAAAGAGAGAGAAGGAGAGAGAACAGAAGGAAGGAAAGTGAGGAAAAAAAGAGCAAGAAAGAAAGAGAGAGAGAGAGAGAGAGAAAGAGAAAGAGAGAGAACAGAAGGAAGGAAAGTGAGGAAAAAAAGAGCGAGAAAGAAAGAGAGAGAGAGAGGGAGAGAGAGAGAGAGAGAGAGAGAGAGAGAGAGAGAGAGAGAGAGAGAGAGAAGGTTGTCTCCTGTGCCAGAGAAGTGAGTGAAGTCTATAGCTGGAGAGTTCATTAATACCAAGTCACTAACACGTCAACACACCCACACCTATTAACCTTTATTTAACCAGGGGAACCGATTGAGACCAGGGTCCATTTCCAAATGGTGCCCTGAAAACAATAGTTCAAGCAATGTGAATAACTATTCATGCATGATCACTACATATTACAGTTACAACATTTCAAATAAATCAATTACATTACATTTAAAAGTGCAGTAGAAACAAATATATACAATCAATCAAAACAAGTGCAGTTTTCATTGGTAAGTGTTATTATTGTTATTATTGTTATTATTATTGTGTTATTGACTGTAGGTTTGTTTATCCCATGCGTAACTCTGTGTTGTTATTTTTGTCTCGCTGCTGTGCTTTATCTTGGCCAGGTCTCAGTTGTAAATGAGAGCTTGTTCTCAATTGGCCTACCTGGTTAAATAAAGTGAAATCAAAAAATATCAGAGCCCTAAATTCACCTTTTGGGAACAAAGATTCACGTTTTTGAGTGACCTGTAGGTCTTTCCAGGTCTGAGGGGTATAGTAACTGAAAGCAGTCTTCCCCAACCTTGAGGTGACCTGTGAAACCTCTAATACCAACCAGACTTGAGAGGGCGTATTCTAGTTACTAGATTTCCACATTAGAAGTGAGGTGAGCGAGTATGGAAGTTTCTGGAGAAGTGCTTTATATACATTCAACAAAAACATAAATGCAACATGCAACAATTTATTTAATTTTATTGAGATACAGTTCATATAAATTCACTAATCTATGGATTTCACATGAATGGGAATACAAATATGCATCTGGTGGTGAAAGACACCTTTTTGAAAAAGGTATGGGCGTGGATCTGAAAACCAGTCAGCATCTGGTGTGACCATCGTTTGACTCATGCAGCGCGACACGTCTCCTTCTCATAGAGTTGATCAAGGCTGTTGATTGTGGCCTGTGGAATGTTGTCCCACTCCTCTTCAATGGCTATGCAAAGTTTCTGGATATTGGCTGGAACTGGAACACACTGCCGTACACTTTGATACAGAGCATCCCAAACAGCTCAGTGGATGACATGTCTGGTTAGTATACAGACCATGGAAGAACTGGGACATTTTCAGCTTCCAGGAATTGTGTACAGATCCTTGCAACATGAGGCCTGCATTATCATGCTGAAACATAAGGTGATGGTGGCAGATGAATGGTATGACAACGTGCCTCAGGATCTCGTCACGGTATCTCTGCATTCAAATTGCCATCGATAAAATGGAAATTGTGTTCAGTGTCCGTAGATTATGCCTGCCCGTATACCATAACCCCACTGCCACCATGGGGCACTCTGTTCACAATATTGACATCAGGAAACTGCTCGCCCACACAACGCCATACACGCTGTCTGGCATCTGCCCAGTACATTTGAAACCAGGATTCATCCACACTTCTCCAGCGTGCCAGCAGCCATCGAAGGTGAGCATTTGCCCACCGAAGTCTGTTACGATGCCAAACTGCAGTCAGGGCAAGACCCTGGTGAGGATGATGAGCACGCAGATGAGCTTCCCTGAGACAGTTTCTGACAGTTTGCACAGAAATTCCACAGTTTCATCAGCTGTCCGGGTGGCTGGTCTCAGATTATCCTGCAGGTGAAGAAGCCGGATGTGGAGGTCTTGGGCTGGTGTGGTTACACGCAGTCTGTGGTTGTGAGGCCGGTTGGATGTACCTCCAAATTCTCAAAATTAACATTCAATTCTCTGACAACAGCTCTGGTGGACATTCCTGCAGTCAGCAATTGACATGGAGAAAAACATACAATTGTTTTTATCAACATTTAGCACTTTTTTAAGATTGGTGAGCGATTCTTGAATTGAGTCAAAGCCAAGCTGAAGGTTGCGAATGGCCTGCTGCACTGAGGGGACACAGGAATAAATAACTGTGTCATCCGCACAGAGATGTAAACCCAGATATAAATCAACATTAGTAATGTAAATAGTGAACAGCAAAGGGCCTCATTTTGAGCCTTGTGGCACTCCATTGGTTATGTCAAGAAAAATTGACTGAACTATATCAACAGATATACATTGACTTCTTTTGTGCAGGTAATATTTGAACCAGACACAGGCCGCTTGGTGTAGGTCAGGAATGGCCAACTTTGATGAGGGTGAACTTATCATGAGGGGCCGCAGTGGCTAGTGGGTTGTGTACCCGCATCCATTTTACAGGTACTTTTGCCATGGGATGGAGGCGAATGTTTGCAAATTTTGTATTATTACTTCTGAACAATGGACCCCAACCTAGTCTGTAATGTTTACTAAAAACAAAAGCTGACGAGCTAATTGAGTGATTGCTGATGCACAAACAAATTTCAAAATTGCACCTTGTGTATGCCATTGTTCTCACTCTCAACAGTAAGTTGAGTAACAGTAAGAACCCGACTTTGTGGCTGCTTATTTTTGGGGATTTAATAGCCTTCCATAACTTAGCGCCAAGAGGGTCAGAAATGGATTTAATGAAATTTGATTTAGCCCTTTTTATGGAAGCAGTAAATGTGTTTCTAAGTTGTCTGAAGGTGAGCCAGTTAGCAGAACTACCAGAGTGTCTGGCTTCAGACCAAGCTTTGTTCCTTAGCTGAATTAACTCAGCAAGTTCAGGCCTGAACCATGGGTTGGCTCTATCTTTAATTCTTCATCTCTTCATGGGAGCATGTTTATCAGATACAGAGATGAACGTACTAAAGAACTGTTCAAGGACAGGTTCCGCTTCCTGAGTGTCATTAACAATAAGTAAGCCTCAATGGTAAAAGTTATGTAAGAACCCTTGCTTGTGGAAGTGTTTAAAGTTTCTCTCAGTGATATGGCAACTTTGTGTTTCTGGTGGCGGAAGAAACGCACACCTATATAGGCCTGGTGCTGGCTAGCGGAGTTGTAACGTTGCCTTCGGTGGAAGGAGAGGAGGACCAAAGCGCAGCGTGGTATGTGTTCATGATCATATTTATTTTAACTCCGAACACTAAACAAAATAACAAAGAGAATGAAACGAAACCGAAACAGTTCTGTAAGGTGACGAAAAAACACTAAATAGAAAATAATCACCCAAAAAACATAGGTGGAAAAAAGGCTACCTATGTCTGATTCTCAATCGGAGACAACGAACGACACCTGCCTCTGATTGAGAACCATACTAGGCCAAACACGTAGAAAATAGAACATAGAAATAAGAACATAGACAACCCACCCCAACTCACGCCCTGACCAAACTAAAACAAAGACATAACAAAGGAACGTGACAGGAGTAGAGGGCTTGAAAAAGAAAAGGAGAGCCACACTGCAATTTAATAACAATGTTTTGATTACAAAATTAATGCTTTTTTATACGTTACATTTATATCTATAAATCGACCAATAAAATCAAGCCACAACCAGCCATGATTACAGACACAACACACACAGTCATGATTACAGAATCTGTGTGTCCTTTCAAACTCTATATGAACTACAATAAACTGGGTGGTTCGAGCCCTGATTTCTGATTGGCTGAAAGCCATGGTATATCAGACCATATACTACGGGTACAACAAAACATTTATTTTTACCGCTCTAATTACATTGGTAACCAGTTTATAATAGCAATAAGGCACCTCTTGGTTTGTGATATATGGAGAATATACCACGGCTAACGGCTGAGTCCTAGCACTCTGCTTTGCATCGTGCGTAAGAACAGTCCTTAGCCAGGTTATATTGGCAATATACCACACCCCTTCGGGCCTTTTTGCTTATGTGAACCACATTTATACCCTAATGAAGACAGCTTGGCTGTTGGTGTTAAATTATTGCATCTGAGCTCCTAGAGTGTGCGGCTCTCCTTTTCTTTTTCAACTTTGCGTTTCTGACAGACTATGGGACAGTGATCACTGAGGTCCATAGCAAAGGGAGCTGGAGGGGGTGAGGGAGAGAGGAGGGGAGGTTTATTTGTCAGTACGAGACCAATCAGAGTTGATTTAGCAGGATTCTTTACATTCAAACGAGTGGGCTCAGAAATCCGTTGGACTAAATTACAGTTGTGTAAAGTAATACATAATTATATTGGGGGTATCTGTACTTTACTTTACTATTTATATTTTTGACAGCTTTTACTCTTACTTCACTCCATTCCTAAAGAAAAGAATGTACTTTTTACTCCATACATTTTCCCTGACACCCAAGAGTACTCGTTACATTTTGAATGCTTAGCAGGACTGGAAAATGGTCTTATTCATACACTTATCAAGAGAACTCTACTGCCTCTGATCTGGCGGACTCACTAATCGCATGCTTCGTTTGTAAATGATGTTTGGGTGTTGAAGCGTGCCCTTAGCTATCCGTAAAAAAAATAGTGCCGTCTAGTTTGCTTAATATAAGGAATTTGAAATGATTTATACTTTTACTTTTAGCTTTGATAGTTAAGTATATTTTAGCAACAACATTTACTTTTGATACATAAGTATATTTGAAACCACATATCTTTAGACTTTTATTCAAGTAGGATTTTACTTGGTGACTTTCACTTTTACGTGAGTCATTTTCTATTAAGTTATCTGTACTTTTACTCAAGTACGACAATTGGGTACTTTTCCCACCACTAAATGAAAATCAATACATACTGATTGAAGACAATCAGACGAGGGAGTAAGCAAATTGAGATGGCAAAGCAAAATGTACTAATAGGGGAATGTAGCTCAAAAGGATTTAGATTGAAGCAATAAGGCCCAAGGGGGTGTGGTATATGTAAATGTACCAGGGCAAGGGGCTGATCCTCGGCACGACGCAATGCAGAGTGCCTGGATGCAGCCCATATCCATATACCACAAATCCCAGAGGTGCCTTATTGCTATTATAAACTGGTTACCAACGTAATTCGAGAAGTAAAAATAAATGTTTTGCCATACCTGTGGTATATGGTCTGATATACCACGCCTGTCAGCCAATCAGCATTCAGGGCTCGCACCACCCAGTTTATAATACTGATTTTAGCACTTCTGGAACTTAGATCATTTCTAGCAGATGAATGGTACGACAGGGTAAAACAAGGTGTAGTCAAGTGTGGTCAGGGTGAATGACGAAGGAGCTGGAAACCATTCAGACAATCATTTTGTCTCTAGACGGTGACATCACAGGAACGTTGTATAAACACACAGGTCTTTCCAAGAACCCGACATCGCCCTGGCCCCGCCGTTGTTACTGCTGCAGGATAAACAGGTCATCTGTCTCAGGGTTCACTAATTGGCACCCCCCTTGCTCAGACACACACACAAACTCCTCGCCCGGCAGGGTCTAGATGGTGATGGTCAGAGGGGAGCAGCAAACGGCAGGCTTGTGTAATGACCAAATCAATGACCTCATGTTGCCGACGGTAGCAAAATGGCTGCCAGAGCCAGAATCCAGGTGGAACTGTGACAGTGCCAGCTGACGTGTGCGTGTAGACTTACATTTACTGTACTGTACACAGCGACACCCAATCATGTGCAAACACAAACACATATGCACACACGCACAAACTCACACACACACTCACGGAAGTAAAGTCTGTGTGGTGAACAAAGGCTGCTTTGCCCCCCCCCCCCCCTCCCGCCTGGCGAGCCGTCGTGATTATTTCATAGCAGTTTACTAGATGTAAGATCTAGGGAGCAGACAACACCTCGGCTGCACCTCAGAATCCCCAGCGGACCAGAGGGTCCCGTTGGCGAGCTGAGACGCGACTCAGAGCAGAGCTAGAGTGCCTCATTTTCCATGCACACTCTCTCACACACACACACACACACACACACACACACACACACACACACACACACACACACACACACACACACACACACACACACACACACACACACACACACACACACATTGATCTTTCTCCCTCGCTCTCTCTCTATTCACAGAACATGGAAAAAAGCCCAGGTGAAGGTAATGTTTTGGCTCTCCTTCCATTTAACTTTCTCTAACTGCACAATCCATAAATTCTCCTTCCCCTCTCTGATCATAACGTCTGTATTACCTGTATAATGTATTACCTATGGCATCAATCTCCTCACATCAAGTCATGCAGCACCAGCAGGCTGGCTTCTTATAAGCCATACATCATTACCTTTGGACAAAAAGCCAATCCTATTTGGAGCATGACATCTCTTTATTTTCAGACGTTCAGGGACGGCTGCGGTGTGTGAGTGTGTGAGTGTGTGTGTGAGTGTGTGTGTGTGTGTGTGTGTGTGTGTGTGTGTGTGTGTGTGTGTGTGAGTGTGTGTGTGTGTGTGTGTGTGTGTGTGTGTGTGTGTGTGTGTGTGTGTGTGTGTGTGTGTGTGTGTGTGTGTGTGTGTGTGTGTGTGTGTGTGTGAGTGTGTGAGTGTGTGAGTGAGTGTGTGGTGGAGTGAGTTTCAGCTGTAGACATAGATGCCCCGACTAAGCTTCTATAGACTGAATGTACAGTATACAGTAGCACATATGCATAAGCATATAAAATGGTCAGACTGTCACAACCCCCCACAGTATGAACACCCCAACTAAACGCAAATGCCCTCAGGAAACCTACATGTGTGGAGCGATACACATTTACAGTACATTTCAAACTGTATGAGGACAAAACCCGGCATACGTTTCCTTTCAACATCAAGCTCTGTCCATGTCAGATCAGATAGCATGGCGGTTTACTTTGCCGACTGCATAATAATATTGGCCATAGAAAAAGGGTTTTGCTTTGAAAGGGGACCGTGCTTACTGGTATTTAAAACACAAATATGGGTTGTTAGTGCTGAACACCTGTATGACACGTAAATGCATGTGAATGAGTTCATGTGTGCATGTGTGTGTCTGTGTCTTAATGTGTGTGTGTGTGTCTCTATTCGTATCTATGTGTGAAAGAGACATTGGTAGCCATAGAGAATGGCTTCTATCTAACAATAGGTGGCTGGCTAAAAGGCATCCATCCCCCTAGCTTGTGACGGTGAGAGTGAGTGATAAAATACAAAGATATATATACCGTGGCTGGCAGGCTGTGTGTTTGGGGCCTTAATCCAAGGCAGGCGGAACAGCCAAGTCCCTCATAAGGGTTCTTTTCATGCCACTCTGGGGCCTGGTGCTTTCTGGGGGCCCGAGATGAGGGGAGGCTAGGCCGGGGGGGACAAGGTACCCCTCAATCCTCCCCCACACTAATCATCCCCCTGGCACCCCTTTGTGAGGCTTTTCCACTTTGATTTCATGTTTGCCCATCTCATGTCTCTGAGAAGGGGAGAGCAGGAACATTCCACGAAGCACAAAGCCCCCACACGCAAGCAAACACACACAAGCATACCTGAACAGTCACGCACACACGCACACACGCACACACACACACACACACACACACACACACACACACACACACACACACACACACACACACACACACACACACACACACACACACACACACACACACACACACACACACACCTCATTACACCCCAGCTCGGTAAAGGAAAAGAGAAGCTTGTTCCAGTTCTCCTGGAACAAAGGCCTTATTCTGTGGTGGTTTGTGTTCTGGGGATGTTCAGGGGCTTTTCTGGGGGTCTCAGGAACTGCTACGATCTGAGGGGGTTGTTGGCTGACCTGTCGCTGTAGCCACTTGTTCAGGGGAGGAAAGAGAGGATGACGGGGTGGATGACAGTTGAAAGGTTACAGAGGGTGCTACATGTAACAGTAGCTCTATCCGAGTCCTCTCCCAAGCCGATGACACCCAGCGAGCCAGACATCCATCTGTCCACCCAGAGGGACAGTCCCCCCAGCCCTGAGCCTGTTCTCTGGCTGGGTGTCCCTTTGGGTTCCCCCAAGGAGCTCCAGAGCTCCGGGTGTTGGTGTAGCCACTGAGGTTTATAGACTCCCTACTGAGAGCATCTCCTTAATGCAGACAATGGGGTGCATTTATCCCAAGGCTGACCGTGCTGACCTCCTAAACTCACTCCCCTGCTAGGGAACCAGACTGGCGGCTCTTTTCACAGGGCCTTTCAGCGGGCCGCACAAAGCAGCCGGGTCCACAGGCAAGCAGGCCTCACTCACACATTTATATACTCACCTCACTCACTTATTCACATATTTATTTATACCCTCACACACTAACTCAGAAAACCTCAACAATAGGCTACTTGCAAGAACGTGCACATCAAAACACGCATTTGCACAAACATTTTCAATTTTCAACAAGCTACCTCCTCGCAATCTTAAAAACACACAGGGCTATACTTTTACACATAGCCTACAAAACAGGCCCAGATGCACGGACCAGAAACATGGATGAGGTAGGTTTATAGCAATATATAGATATGCAGAAATTCATTAAATTCATGCCCAAATAAAAGGTGTGTTCACACTTCACAGACATCCACAATATCACCCTCAGTCATACACACACAGTCTGTTTATTATCAAAACACATTCTTTGTCCTCTTTTTACATCCTCCATGCTCTTCCTATCCTCTATCCTTGTTCTCTCTCTTTTCAAATACTTCTCCCTCTTTCATTCTCACTTCCTTTCCCCAGTTTGTATTGTTTTTTCTTTCCCTCATTCCTCTTCTTTTCTTTCATTCGCTGGGTTTTAATTCCAACCCCCACCCTCAATGCACATTAGCTATCTCTACTGGAGTGTGTGCGCGCTCGTGGTGCATGCGCACGTTTGTGCGTGCATGTGTGTGTTTGTGTGTGTGTGTGTGTGTGTGTGTGTATACTGTATATGTGAGCTCACGCATTTGTGTGCGTCTGTATATGCGCTTGTGTGTGTGTGTGTGTGTTTGCGTTCGTCCGTGTATGTATGTGTGTGTGCATGTGTGCGCCTGTTTGTGTGTATGTGTGTGTGTGTCTGAGCGAGTGAAGGGGGGCTTCCCCTTTCTACTTTAGTTTATGTGCGTATCCTTTCGAGGACCCCTGCCGCGAGGAAGAACCTTCTTTTCATCCCTTTTTGCATTCGAATGCATCCTATACACTCTCTAAAACCCCGTTAAATGGGAAGAAAAAGGAGAGAATGAAATGAGTGACTGATAGACGTCTTTGTTCTCCAGCTTTAGCTTCTTCTCAGGACTTCCATTTATTTGCGTCTTTTTCCACTGAAAAGAAACAGTATCTTTATTTCTGAGAATGTGGCATGTCGAAGAAGGGGGGTGGGGATAAGCCCAACCCTTCAGGTCTGCTGCGGACTCAATCAGTCAGCTGGAGATGTTTTTTTAAATACGATTTTCCTGTGTATATATATATATATATATATATTTATATATATATATACACACAGTTGAAGTTGGAAGTTTACATACACTTAGGTTGGAGTCATTAAAACTCGTTTTGCAACCACCACAAATTTTTGGTTAACTAACTATAGATTTGGCAAGCCGGTTAGGACATCTACTTTGTGCATGACACACGTAATTTTTCCAACAAACTTTTACAGACAGATTATTTCACTTATAATTCACTGTAACACAATTCCAGTGGGTCAGAAGTTTACATACGCTAAGTTGACTGTGCCTTTAAACAGCTTGGAAAATTCCAGAAAATGAGGTCATGGCTTTAGAAGCTTCTGATAGGCTGATTGACATCATTTGAGTGTATTAGAGGTGTACATGTGCATGTATATCAAGGCCTGCCTTCAAACTCAGTGCCTCTTTGCTTGACATCATGGAAAAATATAAAGAAATCAGCCAAGACCTCAGAAAGAAAATGGTAGACCTCCACAAGTCTGGTTCATCCTTGGGAGCAATTTCCAAATGCCTGAAGGTACCACGTTCATCTGTACAAACAATAGTATGCAAGTATACCCACCATGGGACCACGCAGCCATCATACCGCTCAGGAAGGAGACGTGTTCTGTCTCCTAGAGATGAACGTACTTTGTTGCGAAAAGTGAAAATCAATCCCAGAACATTAGCAAAGGTCCTTGTGAAGGTGCTGGAGGAAACAGGGACAAACGTATCTATATCCACAGTAAAACGAGTCCTATATTGACATAACCTGAAAGGCCGCTCATCAAGGAAGAAGCCACTGCTCCAAAACCGCCATAAAAAAGCCAGACTACGGTTTGCAACTGCACATGGGGACAAAGATCGTACTTTTTGGAGAAATGTCCTCTGGTCTGATAAAACATAAATAGAACTCTTTGGCCATAATGGGGCAGCAAGGTAGCCTAGTGGTTAGAGCTTTGGACTAGTAACCGGAAGGTTGCAAGTTCAAACCCCCAAGCTGACAAGGTACAAATCTATCATTCTGCCCCTGAACAGGCAGTTAACCCACTGTTCCTAGGCTGTCATTGAAAATAAGAATTTGTTCTTAACTGTTTTGCCTAGTTAAATAAATAAAGGTCAAGGTAAAATAATGACTATCGTTATGTTTGGAGGAAAAAGGGAGAGGCTTGCAAGCTGAAGAACACCATCCCAACCGTGAAGCACGGGGGTGATAGCATCATTTTGTAGGGGTGCTTTGCTGCAGGAGGGACTGGTGTGCTTCACAAAATAGATGGCATCATGAGGAAAGAAAATTATATGGATATATTGAAGCAACATCTCAAGACATCAGTCAGGAACAACAAAGTCAAGATATTGGAGTGGCCATCACAAAGCCCTGACCTCAATCCTATAGAAAATTTGTGGGCAGAACTGAAAAAGTGTGTGCGAGCAAGGAGGACAATCCTGACAAACCTGACTCCGTTACACCAGCTCTGTCAGGAGGAATGGGACAACATTCACCCAACCTATTGTGGGAAGCTTGTGGAAGGTTATCCAAAACTTTTGACCCAAATTAAACAATTTAAAGGGAATGCTGCCAAATAACAATTGAGTGTATGTAAACTTCTGACCCACTGGGAATGTGATGAAAGAAATATAAGCTGAAATAAATCATTCTCTCTACTATTATTCTGACATTTCACATTCTTAAAATAAAGTGGTGATCCTAACTGACCTAAGAAAGGGAATTTTTTATTAGTATTAATTGTATTAATTGTGATAGTATTAGTATTAATTGTAATAGTTTAAATGTATTTGGCTAAGGTGTATGTAAAGTTCCGACTTCAACTGTATATACAGTGCATTCGGAAAGTATTCAGACCCCTTGACTTTTTCCATATTTTGTTAAGTTACAGCCTTATTTTACAAATCATAATAATTGTTTTTCCCCCCTTGTCAATCTACACACAATATCCATTGATAGATTTTTAGAAATGTTTGCAAATTTATAAAAAAAACAAACAAACTGAAAGATCATATTGACTTTAGTATTCAGACCCTATACTCAGTACTTTGTTAAAGCACCTTTGGCAGCGATTACAGTAACAAGTCTTCTTCGGTTTGACGCTACAAGCTTGGCACACCTGTATGTTCGATCAGGTTCAAGTCCAGACTCTGGCTGGGCCACTCAAGGATATTCAGAGATTTGTCCCAAAGCCACTTCTTCGTTGTCTTGGCTGTGTGCTTAGGGTCTCTGTCCTGTTGGAAGGTGAAATTTCGCCCCAGTCTGAGGTCCTGAGCGCTCTGGAGCAACTTTTCATCAAGGATCTCTGAAATTTTCTCTGTTCATCTTTCCCTCGAACCGGACTAGTCTCTCAGTCCCGGCTGCTGAAAAAGATTCCCACAGCATGATGCTGCCACCACAATGTTTCACCGTAGTGATGGTGCTGCCAGGTTTCCTCCAGACGTGACGCTTGGCATTCAGGCCAAAGTGTTAAATCTTGGTTTCATCAGACCAGAGAATCTTGTTTGTCATGGTCTGAATCCTTTAGGTACCTTTTGTCAAACCGCAAGCGGGCTGTCATGTGCCTTTTACAGAGGAGTGGCTTCTGTCTGGCCACTCTACCATAAAGGCCTGATTGGTGGAATGCTGCAGAGACGGTTGTACTTCTGGAAGGTTCTCCCATATCCACAGAGGAACTCTGGAGCATTCTTGGTCACCTCTCTGACCAAGATCCTTCTCCCCCGATTGTTCAATTTGGCCAGGCAGCCAGCTCTCGGAAGAGTCTTGGTGGTTCCAAATGTCTTCCATCTAAGAATGGAAAGGCCTCTATGTTCTTGGGGACCTTTAATCCTTCAGTTTTTGTTTATTTTTGACCAATTTAATTTAATACAATCATAGCAAGGTACTGAATTGTTACCCAGAAATGATTTGATATTAAGATAAAAATGGCAGCATTGGACCTTTAAAGATAAATCAATTGATTTAGGGTATTTTTAGGATACTTCATAGCAACAAACACAATGCATATAATAGTGTTGTGTGCATAAAATATGCTAAAAAATACATAAAATCATAGAATATTTATTATATTACTTTCTACAGATACACCATTGAGATCATCCTGTCCAGCTGTATCGCCGCCAAGTATGGTAATTGCACCGTCCGCAACCACAAGCTATGCAGAGAGTTCTGCGGTCAGCCCAACGCATCACAGGGGGCATACTGCCTGCCCTCCAGGATATTTACAGCAGGGTTTCCAAAAATCGGTCCTCGGCCCCCCCACCCCTGGATGCACGTTTCTCTTCTTGTCCTAGCACTACGCAGCGGATTCTGATAATTAACGCTGAGTGATGAGTTGGTTATTTGAATCAGCTGTGTCGTGCCAAGTGTGGGCCAAGCTGTCATCAAGGCAAAGTGCTGCTACTTTGAAGAATCTCAAATATATTTAGATTTTTTTTAACCCTTTTTTGGTTACTACATGATTCCATATATGTTATTTCATAGTTCTGATGTCTTCACTATTATTCTACAATGTAGAAAATAGTAAGAATAAAGAAAAACCCTTAAATGAGTAGGTGGGTCCAGACTTTTGACTGGTTCTGTATATTGTAAATAAACACAGAATTCACAAATTGTCACGACTTCCGCCGAAGTTGGCTCTCCTGCCCATTCGGGTGGCGCTCGGCGGTCGTCGTCACCGTCCTATTAGCCACTACTGATCCTTATTTCGTGTATCTGTTGGTTTTGTCTAATTGGTTTCACCTGTGTGTTGTTTAGTTAATTAGTATCTGTATTTATGTAGGTTGTCCCGCCCTTGTGTTTTGTGCAGGATTGTTATTTTGTCATTTCGTTTTGTCTGTCGGTGTTTGCTGTTTGTTTTTCTCCCGGTTATTCTTTTCCCTGTTTTGGAGTTTTTCACCCTGTCTTGCTTTTGGGTTGTCTGTTGTTTGTACACCGGAGAATAAACTTTATTATTCGCATTTCTGCTCTCTGCGCCTGATTCCACCCACCTTGACCAGACGTGACACAAATAGCTGACTGGAGACGTTCATTCATATTCTAGTCGTTTTCCAACACTATTCCAGGTGCTGCGAAGAAAACCTTTAAAGTTGTAAATGTTTAATATACCTTGTCAGTCACCAACTTCATTAAATCTGATTCCAATAGATGAGGCAATATAAAACTTCAACAATGAAGAAAATACTACTGTGGGGTGGATACTCATTCTCCTAAACAGGTATAAACTGCTGATATATAGCAAACTGCAGAAACTAATCTTAAGTGTTTCACAAAACACAAAAGCCTTTAATGTGTTTCTTTTGTATACAGTGACAACATTTCTCAGAAGAGGCATTGCTCATCATCCACCCTCTAGCTTGTTTCCGTACACAAACATAAACACACAAAATGAAATATGTTTTGTCTTGAAAGAAAATTTGCTTCCGGTTGGTTTTTCCTTTGAAATGTTTTCAGTTATTTTCAGCAGTGTTGAAGAGACACAGAAGAGACACAGACCGGACACAGAACAAAGCTGTGCAATATAGCAAGGGAGAGAGAAAACTGACCCACACTGATGATGGTACTGCCAAATTGCCACATTAGCAATTACGAACACTGCACACACCGCCCCCACCATGTTTGTTTACTCCGTCAGATGAGAGGCTCAGTCCTGATCAACCAACGCGAGGGGTCCCCACTCCCCAGAGAAACCTTGAGAATATTATGAAGACAATCCTTACACTGATCTATTACAAAGTGGTTTGAAAAACTGTGTCGTAGTTTTGAAAGCATTTAACCCCTGGGGTTGTTTGTATTAGCAGACTACTTTGAGGTTAGCCTTTATTGCAAACAGAGGAAGATAACAGGGCTGGGCCTCAAATGGCACCCTATTCCCTATGGGCCCTGGTCAAAAGTAGTGAACTACATTAGGTAATATGATGCCATTTGGGATACAAACAAGCTCTGGTTTTTCCCCAGCGAGGGTGAAATTGATATGTACATTTTGAGGGGGGTGACAGGGGTGTGTGGGTCTCACCAAATTTTGGGGGGGACATTTTAAAAAGCATTTCCTGTAATTCTACACAGTTTGACATTACCTATTATACCTCTTGAGAGGTAGTTTGAGGGGTATGTGGATTGGTATTTTGATGACACAGTATAAGTGGAAGGATAAGTGGAAGGCCCACACAATTCTGTTGTTGGGGTACACTCATAACATTCCAACACATAAATGTTATTTTATTTTATTTTACCAGGCAAGTCAGTTAAGAAAAAAATATTATTTTCAATGACAGCCCAGGAACTGTGGGTTAACTGCCTTCAGGGCCAAAATGACAGATTTTGACCTTGTCAGCTCAGGGATTTGAACTTGCAACCTTTCGGTCACTAGTCCAACACACAAACCATTAGGTTACCTGCTGCTTTTTTTTAACATACTTAATTAAAAACATTTGTAAGGAAACTATAGGTCATATTTTCATAGAAATCTGGAAACACTGGACAGTTCCTTTAAAGGTTGACTTTGGGCAAAACACAGATCAACGCATCATCCTACCAGGTAATTTAATTAATAAAATAAATAATGGATGAATAAGATATTTGGCAAAAGAAGTGCCATTTCACACTGATCTCTGCAGCGTCCATCTAAAAACATATCCTGTGAAATGATATCAACACATACTGGAGGAATTACTGTCTAGCTACAGGTGGCTAGATGAGCTAATGAACTAGCTACGTCGGTCATGGCGTGCATGACCAGAACAACACATCAATGAACCAGCAAAGGCACACCCCATTCCTGTTTGAAATTTGAGAAAGAGGAGGAGTTGGACCGATTTTAATGCCCGAAGTTGACGGTTAAATGTAATTTCCTGCAATTCTACAAATGTTTCCATTGATAATAACTGGATTATCAATAACTGGATTATCAATACCTGGATTATCAATGGGGGGGGATTTTTTTATTTTATGTAATGTTAAATAATGTTAGGGAGACGAATCGACCTGTCCTGAATATTGGGGAGGACATGTCCCCCTGCCCCCCATGGCAATTTCGCCTTTGGTCCCCAGTTTGTATTCAGAGCCCAGACCTAGCCTCACTTGTGTCCCAGTTGGCCTGTTATCTCATTGGCCAGGCGTATACTACAAGGAGGGGCTGGGGAAAACGTGCCCTTACCAGCCAGACACACACACTGGGTACACATGAGGTCAGCTGTGACAAGAGTGCAGAAAATGTGCAGCAGGTTGGTGAGGAGGTGCATGGAAGAGGGTGAGCGTGTGGGGTCAAAATGGTAAAAGTTGAAGCAGGTTGGTGAATTTGTGTGTGTGTGCAAGGTTGATTTGTGTGTTTGCATGTGGAATGGCAGGTGGGGGATAAGTAAGGTCAGTAGATTTTGAGAATGTTGGTAAGTGTGTGTGTGGAATGCAGTGGGCTGTAGAATAAGGGTTAAGGAAGCCATGTTATTCTAACCCTAGGAGTTAGAAGTCCACCAAATGTTACCATATGCCATCAATCTTCAAATGCACATCCAGTGTAACGGTTTTCATGCGGTGAAGGAGGAGCGGACCAAAATGCAGCGTGTAGATTGCGATCCATGTTTAATGAAAAAACGTAAAACACGAATCAATAAAAATACTACAAAACAAAAAGAACGTAACGAAAACCGAAACAGCCTATACTAGTGTAAACTAACATAGAGACAGGAACAAGGACACTAAGGACAATCACCCACCAAACACACAAAGAATATGGCTGCCTAAATATGGTTCCCAATCAGAGACAACGATAATCACCTGACTCTGATTGAGAACCGCCTCAGGCAGCCATAGACTAGCGCTAGACATCCCACAAAACCCCAAGACAAAAACACACCACAATAACCCCTGTCACACCCTGGCCTGACCGAATAAATGAAGAATAAACATAATATATTTCGACCAGGGCGTGACAGAACCTCCCCCCTAAGGTGCGGACTCCCGGACGCACATCAAAACAATAGGGAGGGTCCGGGTGGGCGTCTGTCCATGGTGGCGGCTCCGGCTCTGGCGCGGGACGTGGAACCCACTCTATAAATGTCTTAGTCCCTCCTCCTCGCGTCCTAGGATAGTCCACCTTCGCCGCCGACCATGGCCTAGTAGTCCTCACCCAGAACCCCACTGGATTGAGGGTCAGCTCGGGACTGAGGGGCAGCTCGAGACAGAGGGGCAGCTCGGGACAGAGGGGCAGCTCAGGACAGAGGGGCAGCTCGGGACAGAGGGGCAGCTCGGGACAGAGGGGCAGCTCGGGACAGGGGCAGCTCGGGACAGGGGCAGCTCAGCACTGAGGGGCAGCTCAGCACTGAGGCAGCTCAGCACTGAGGGGAAGCTCGGCACTGAGAGGAAGCCCAGCACTGAGAGGAAGCCCAGCACTGAGAGGAAGCTCAGCCAGGTGGTTGGATCCGGCAGATCCTGGCTGGTTGACGGTTCTGGCAGATCCTGGCTGACTGGCAGATCTGGAAGAGTCTGGTTGACTGGCAGATCTGGAAGAATCTGGTTGACTGGCGGATCTGGAAGAGTCTGGCTGACTGGCGGATCTGGAAGAGTCTGGCTGACTGGCAGATCTGGAAGAGTCTGGCTGACTGGCAGATCTGGAAGAGTCTGGCTGACTGGCGGACCTGGAAGAGTCTGGCTGACTGGCGGATCTGGAAGAGTCTGGCTGACTGGCGGATCTGGAAGAGTCTGGCTGACTGGCGGATCTGGAAGAGTCTGGCTGACTGGCGGATCTGGAAGAGTCTGGCTGACTGGCGGATCTGGAAGAGTCTGGCTGACTGGCAGATCTGGCTGCTCCATGCTGACGGACAGCTCTGGCTGCTCCATGTAGACGGACAGCTCTGGCTGCTCCATGTAGTCTGACAGCTCTGGCTGCTCCATGTAGACTGACAGCTCTGGCTGCTCCATGCAGACTGGCAGCTCCATGCAGACTGACAGCTCCTTGCAGACTGACAGCTCCTTGCAGACTGACAGCTCTGGCTGCGCTAAACAGGCGGGAGACTCCAGCAGCGCTGTAGAGGAGGAAGGCTCTGGCTGCGCTAAACAGGCGGGAGACTCCGTCAGCGCTGGAGAGGGGGAAAGGCTCCGATAGCGCTGAACAGGCGGGAGGCTCCGGCAGCGCAGGAGAGGAGGAAGGCTCTGGCTGCACTAAACAGGCGAGGCGCACAGTAGGTCTGATGCGTGGAGCTGGCACTGGTGGTACTGGGCCGAGGACACGCACAGGAAGCCTGGTGCGGGGAGCTGCCACCGGAGGGCTGGTGTGTGGAGGTGGCACAGGATAGACCGGACTGTGCAGGCGCAAAACCCACAAAACCCCAAGACAAAAACACACCACAATAACCCCTGTCACACCCTGGCCTGACCGAATAAATGAAGAATAAACATAATATATTTTGACCAGGGCGTGACACCAGAAACGACTGAAAATGGACTGGGAGCAGTTCTTACTCTTATAATCCCAAATTAGTGTAAACCTACCATGCCATATTTTACCCAAAAAAAGCCACAGTGTTTGTGGTATATGGCCTATATACCACGGCTAAGGGCTGTTGTTATGCATGACGCAATGCAGAGTGCCTGGATGCAGTCATTAGCTGTGGTATATTGGCAATATACCACAAACCCCCGAGGTGCCTTATTGCTAATATAAACTGGTTACCAACGTAATTAGAGCAGTAGAAATACATGCTTTGTCATACCTGTGGTATACCGTCTGATACAGTGCATTCGGGGAGTATTCAGACCCGTTCCCGTTCATTACAGCCTTATTCTGAAATGGATAAAACATTTTTTTTCTCATCAATCTCCCATAAGGAGAAAGCAAAAACAGGTTTTTAGAAATGTTTGCACATTTATGAATAAACAACATGAATACCCAATTTACATAAATTAATACCCAATTTACATAATGCGACCATTTGCTGTGAGACTCGAAATTGAGATGAAGTGCATCCTGTTGCCATTGATCATCCTTGAGATGTTTCTACAACTTGATTGGAGTCCACCTGTGGTAAATTCAATTGATATGAGATAAATTGGAAAGGCACACATCTGTCTATATAAGGTCCCACAGTTGACAGTGCATGCCAGAGGAAAAACCAAGCTACAAGGTTGAAGGAATTGTCCGTCGTGCTCCGAGACTGGATTATGTCGAGGCACAGATCTGAGGAAGGGTGCCAAAACATTTCTGCAGCATTGAAGGTCCCAAAGAACGTTGTGGCCTCCATCATTCTTAAATGGAAGAAATTTGAAACCACCAAGGCTCTTCCTAGAGCTGTCCACCCAGCCAAACTGAGAATCAGGGTAGAAAAGCCTTGGTCAGAGAGCACATAGCCACGATAACGCAGTAGTGGATTCGGGTCAAGTCTCTGAATGTCCTTCAGTGACCCTGCCAGAGCCCGGACTTGAACCCGATCAAACATCTCTGGAGAAACCTGAAAATAGCTGTGCAGCAACGTTCCCCATCAAACCTGACAGAGCTTGAGAGGATCTGCATGGTAGAATGGGAAAAACTCCCCAAATACAGGTGTGCCAAGTGTGTAGCATCATACCTAAGAATATTCGAGGCTGTAATTGCTGCTAAAGGTGCTTCAACAAAATACTTAATAAGGGGTCTGAATACTTATGTAAATATAATATTTCCAGGGGGGTAATAGATGTGAAAATTGTCCCCAAAAAACGTTTTTGCTTTGTTACGATGGGGTTATTGTGTGTGGATGTATGAGGAGGAAAAACTATTTTTTGAGGGGGAAAAAAACAAGTCTATCATGTAACAAAATTCAAGGGGTTTGAATACCTTCCGAATACACTGCATACAATGGCTTTCAGCCAAATAGCATTCAGGCCTCGAACTACCCAGTTTATAATTGTTAATAATGAATAGTATAGTACAAAATTATGGCCCCCACTAAAATAAATACAATTGACTCTTGTTTGGGGAGTCAATGTGGAATTAGTCAGTCTAAATTTTATTATTTTTCCTCATACCACTCGGCTCTCCAGCCTCATACCTGTCTTAACCTGTGATGTGGTGAGGTTGGACCCAGGTGCAGAGAAGGGACCAGACGAGGAATCAGTGGGTAAGGATAAACAAAACACACATCTTTAATCTTGAACTTACCCATCCCGTATCCGGGATCGTGAATACAGCCTCAGGCTCATTACCATAACGCAACGTTAACGATTTCGAAAAATCGCAAATGAAATGAAATAAATATGCCTGCTCTCAAGCTTAGCCTTTTCTTAACAACACTGTCATCTCAGATTTTCAAAATATGCTTTTGAACCATAGCAAATCAAGCATTTGTGTAAGAGTTTTGATAGCTAGCGTAGCATTTAGCATAGCATTTAGCACGCAAAAACTAGAAAACCAATCAAATAAAATCATTTACCTTTGAAGAACTTCAGATGTTTTCAATGAGGAGACTCTCAGTTACATAGCAAATGTTCAGTTTTTCCTGAAAGATTCTTTGTGTAGGAGAAATCGCTCCGTTTTGTACATCACATTTGGCTAACGAAACTAACCGAAAATTCAGTCACCAAAACGTCGAACTTTTTTCCAAATTAACTCCATAATATCGACCGAAACATGGCAAACGCTGTTTAGAATCAATCCTCAAGGTGTTTTTTCACATATCTCTTCATTGATATGCCATTCGTGGAAGCCTGCTTTCGTCTCAGAATCCCATGGAAAAATACCAGCAGCTGAGTTTTGCGCACCAATTTCCACGCAGGACACCGGGCGGACACCTGGCAAATGTAGTCTCTTATGGTCAATCTTCCAATGATATGCCTACAAATACGTCACAATGCTGCAGACACCTTGGGGAAACGATAGATAGGGCAGGCTCATTCCTTGCACATTCACAGCCATATAAGGAGACAATTGAAAACAGAGGCTCAAAAATCCTGCTCATTTCCTGGTTGCAGTTTCATCTTGGTTTTGCCTGTAGCTTCTGTTCTATTGCACTCACAGACAATATCTTTGCAGTTCTGGAAAATTCAGAGTGTTTTCTTTCCAAAGCTATCAATTATATGCATAGTCGAGCATCTTTTTGTGACAAAATATTGCGCTTAAAACGGGCACGTCTTTTTATCCAAAAATGAAATAGCGCCCCCATAGATTTAACAGGTTAATTAGGGAAATCATAATGACTAAATAGGACACACCTGGGTGTCGTTAAAGTCTCAAGGATGGTCTCTGCCGCCCTTTGGTGACAGGTGGAGCCATGACATAACCAACCAGGGAAGCCCTGCATTCTGTAATTCAGAGAATAAAAAAAAAGCGGGAAAAACAAAAAACTGTCTAACAAACCGCAACAAAAAGCCTGTTCACATGTTGGAAACATCTTCATCATGTGAATCAGAAGGGAAAATCCTCTTCCTCTTCCATCAGAGTGGCCAACATTGATGAAGCGGACCCCCACACAATACCCTGAGTCCAGAATGCACACATGATCAAGTTAAGACCCCCACAAAGTACCCTGAGTCCAGAATGCATACATGAACAAGTTAAGACCCCCACACAATACCCTGAGTCCAGAATGCATACATGATCAAGTTAAGACCCCCACACAGTACCCTGAGTCCAGAATGCATACATGATCAAGTTAAGACCCCCACACAATACCCTGAGTCCAGAATGCATACATGATCAAGTTAAGACCCCCACACAGTACCCTGAGTCCAGAATGCATACATGATCAAGTTAAGACCCCCACACAATACCCTGAGTCCAGAATGCATACATGATCAAGTTAAGACCCCCACACAATACCATGAGTCCAGAATGCATACATGATCAAGTTAAGACCCCCACATAATACCCTGAATCCAGAATGCATACATGATCAAGTTAAGACCCCCACACAATACCCTGAGTCCAGAATGCATACATGATCAAGTTAAGACCCCCATTCACCATAGCCCTTCCCTTCCTTTCCCAATGCAGTCTGAATAACTATATTTCCATATTTCCAAATTCCCCTCCACCACCGACGGTTGACATGGTCAAACACCAATACCCCCTCCAACCCCTTTACCACTGGTCAAACACCTCTACCTCCTCCAACCCCTTTACCACTGGTCAAACACCTCTACCCCCTCCAACCCCTTTACCACTGGTCAAACACCTCTACCCCCTCCAACCCCTTTACCACTGGTCAAACACCTCTACCCCCTCCAACCCCTTTACCACTGGTCAAACACCTCTACCCCCTCCAACCCCTTTACCACTGGTCAAACACCTCTACCCAAATCAAATCAAATCAAATTTATTTATATAGCCCTTCGTACATCAGCTGATATCTCAAAGTGCTGTACAGAAACCCAGCCTAAAACCCCAAACAGCAAGCAATGCAGGTGTAGAAGCACGGTGGCTAGGAAAAACTCCCTAGAAAAGCCAAAACCTAGGAAGAAACCTAGAGAGGAACCAGGCTATGTGGGGTGGCCAGTCCTCTTCTGGCTGTGCCGGGTAGAGATTATAACAGAACATGGCCAAGATGTTCAAATGTTCATAAATGACCAGCATGGTCGAATAATAATAAGGCAGAACAGTTGAAACTGGAGCAGCAGCACGGCCAGGTGGACTGGGGACAGCAAGGAGTCATCATGTCAAGTAGTCCTGGGGCATGGTCCTAGGGCCGCGGTTCAGTTGAAACTGGAGCAGCAGCACGGCCAGGTGGACTGGGGACAGCAAGGAGTCATCATGTCAGGTAGTCCTGGGGCATGGTCCTAGGGCTCAGGTCCTCCGAGAGAGAGAAGGAGAGAATTAGAGAACGCACACTTAGATTCACACAGGACACCGAATTGGACAGGAGAAGTACTCCAGATATAACAAACTGACCCCAGCCCCCGACACATAAACTACTGCAGCATAAATACTGAAGGCTGAGACAGGAGGGGTCAGGAGACACTGTGGCCCCACCCGAGGACACCCCGGACAGGGCCAAACAGGAAGGATATAACCCCACCCACTATGCCAAAGCACAGCCCCCACACCACTGGAGGGATATCTTCAACCACCAACTTACCATCCTGAGACAAAGCTGAGTATAGCCCGCAAAGATCTCCGCCACGGCACAACCCAAGGGGGGGCGCCAACCCAGACAGGATGACCACATCAGTGAATCAACCCACTCAGGTGACGCACCCCCTCAGGGACGGCATGAGAGAGCCCCAGCAAGCCAGTGACTCAGCCCCTGTAATAGGGTTAGAGGCAGAGAATCCCAGTGGAAAGAGGGGAACCGGCCAGGCAGAGACAGCAAGGGTGGTTCGT
This sequence comes from Oncorhynchus masou masou, assembly GCF_036934945.1. Taxonomy (NCBI): domain Eukaryota; kingdom Metazoa; phylum Chordata; class Actinopteri; order Salmoniformes; family Salmonidae; genus Oncorhynchus; species Oncorhynchus masou. The sequence continues at coordinate 22,846,478 of NC_088242.1, read as the reverse complement.
TGCTCCAGAGCCTTTCCGTTCACCTTCCCACTCCTGGGCCAGACTACACTCAATCATATGACCCACTGAAGAGATGAGTCTTCAGTAAAGACTTAAAGGTTGAGACCGAGTTTGCGTCTCTGACATGGGTAGGCAGACCGTTCCATAAAAATGGAGCTCTATAGGAGAAAGCCCTGCCTCCAGCTGTTTGCTTAGAAATTCTAGGGACAATTAGGAGGCCTGCGTCTTGTGACCGTAGCGTACGTGTAGGTATGTACGGCAGGACCAAATCAGAGAGATAGGTAGGAGCAAGCCCATGCAATGCTTTGTAGGTTAGCAGTAAAACCTTGAAATCAGCCCTTGCTTTGACAGGAAGCCAGTGTAGGGAGGCTAGCACTGGAGTAATATGATCAAATTTTTTGGTTCTAGTCAGGATTCTAGCAGCCGTATTTAGCACTAACTGAAGTTTATTTAGTGCTTTATCCGGGTAGCCGGAAAGTAGAGCATTGCAGTAGTCTAACCTAGAAGTGACAAAAGCATGGATTAATTTTTCTGCATCATTTTTGGACAGAAAGTTTCTGATTTTTGCAATGTTACGTAGATGGAAAAAAGCTGTCCTTGAAATGGTCTTGATATGTTCTTCAAAAGAGAGATCAGGGTCCAGAGTAACGCCGAGGTCCTTCACAGTTTTATTTGAGATGACTGTACAACCATTAAGATTAATTGTCAGATTCAACAGAAGATCTCTTTGTTTCTTGGGACCTAGAACAAGCATCTCTGTTTTATCCGAGTTTAAAAGTAGAAAGTTTGCTGCCATCCACTTCCTTATGTCTGAAACACATGCTTCTAGCGAGGGCAATTTTGGGGCTTCACCATGTTTCATTGAAATGTACAGCTGTGTATCATCCGCATAGCAGTGAAAGTTAACATTATGCTTTCGAATAACATCCCCAAGAGGTAAAATATATAGTGAAAACAACAGCGGTCCTAAAACGGAACCTTGAGGAACACCGAAATTTACAGTTGATTTGTCAGAGGACAAACCATCCACAGAGACAAACTGATATCTTTCCGACAGATAAGATCTAAACCAGGCCAGAACTTGACCGTGTAGACCAATTTGGGTTTCCAATCTCTCCAAAAGAATGTGGTGATCGATGGTATCAAAAGCAGCACTAAGGTCTAGGAGCACGAGGACAGATGCAGAGCCTCGGTCCGATGCCATTAAAATGTCATTTACCACCTTCACAAGTGCCGTCTCAGTGCTATGATGGGGTCTAAAACCAGACTGAAGCATTTCATATACATTGTTTGTCTTCAGGAAGGCAGTGAGTTGCTGAGCAACAGCCTTTTCTAAGATTTTTGAGAGGAATGGAAGATTCGATATAGGCCGATAGTTTTTTATATTTTCTGGGTCAAGGTTTGGCTTTTTCAAGAGAGGCTTTATTACTGCCACTTTTAGTGAGTTTGGTACACATCCGGTGGATAGAGAGCCGTTTATTATGTTCAACATAGGAGGGCCAAGCACAGGAAGCAGCTCTTTCAGTAGTTTAGTTGGAATAGGGTCCAGTAAGCAGCTTGAAGGTTTAGAGGCCATGATTATTTTCATCATTGTGTCAAGAGATATAGTACTAAAACACTTGAGCGTCTCTCTTGATCCTAGGTCCACGCAGAGTTGTGCAGACTCAGGACAACTGAGCTTTGAAGGAATACGCAGATTTAAGGAGGAGTCTGTAATTTGCTTTCTAATAATCATAATTTTTTCCTCAAAGAAGTTCATGAATTTATCACTGCTAAAGTGAAAGTCATCCTCTCTTGGGGAATGCTGCTTTTTAGTTAGCTTTGCGACCGTATCAAAAAGGAATTTTGGATTGTTCTTATTGTCCTCAATTAAGTTAGAAAAATAGGATGATCGAGCAGCAGTAAGGGCTCTTCGGTACTGCACGGTACTGTCTTTCCAAGCTAGACGGAAGACTTCCAGTTTGGTGTGGCGCCATTTCCGTTCCAATTTTCTGGAAGCTTGCTTCAGAGCTCGGGTATTTTCTGTGTACCAGGGAGCTAGTTTCTTATGAGAAATGTTTTTAGTTTTTAGGGGTGCAACTGCATCTAGGGTATTGCGCAAGGTTAAATTGAGTTCCTCAGTTAGGTGGTTAACTGATTTTTGTCCTCTGGTGTCATTGGGTAGACAGAGGGAATCTGGAAGGACATCAAGGAATCTTTGTGTTGTCTGTGAATTTATAGCACGACTTTTGATGTTCCTTGGTTGGGGTCTGAGCAGATTATTTGTTGCAATTGCAAACGTAATAAAATGGTGGTCCGATAGTCCTGGATTATGAGGAAAAACATTAAGATCCACAACATTTATTCCATGGGACAAAACTAGGTCCAGCGTATGACTGTGACAGTGAGTGGGTCCAGAGACATGTTGGACAAAACCCACTGAGTCGATGATGGCTCCGAAAGCCTTTTGGAGTGGGTCTGTGGACTTTTCCATGTGAATATTAAAGTCACCAAAGATTAGAATATTATCTGCTATGACTACAAGGTCCGATAGGAATTCAGGGAACTCAGTGAGGAACGCTGTATATGACCCAGGAGGCCTGTAAACAGTAGCTATAAAAAGTGATTGAGTAGGCTGCATAGATTTCATGACTAGAAGCTCAAAAGACGAAAACGTCATTTTTTTTTTGTAAATTGAAATTTGCTATCGTAAATGTTAGCAACACCTCCGCCTTTGCGGGATGCACGGGGATATGGTCACTAGTGTAGCCAGGAGGTGAGGCCTCATTTAACACAGTAAATTCATCAGGCTTAAGCCATGTTTCAGTCAGGCCAATCACATCAAGATTATGATCAGTGATTAGTTCATTGACTATAATTGCCTTTGAAGTAAGGGATCTAACATTAAGTAGCCCTATTTTGAGATGTGAGGTATCATGATCTCTTTCAATAATGACAGGAATGGAGGTGGTCTTTATCCTAGTGAGATTGCTAAGGCGAACACCGCCATGTTTAGTTTTGCGCAACCTAGGTCGAGGCACAGACACGGTCTCAATGGTGATAGCTGAGCTGACTACACTGACTATGCTAGTGGCAGACTCCACTATGCTGGCAGGCTGGCTAACAGCCTGCTGCCTGGCCTGCACCCTATTTCATTGTGGAGCTAGAGGAGTTAGAGCCCTGTCTATGTTGGTAGATAAGATGAGAGCACCCCTCCAGCTAGGATGGAGTCCGTCACTCCTCAGCAGGTCAGGCTTGGTCCTGTTTGTGGGTGAGTCCCAAAAAGAGGGCCAATTATCTACAAATTCTAACTTTTCGGAGGGGCAGAAAACAGTTTTCAACCAGCGATTGAGTTGTGAGACTCTGCTGTAGAGCTCATCACTCCCCCTAACTGGGAGGGGGCCAGAGACAATTACTCGATGCCGACACATCTTTCTAGCTGATTTACACGCAGAAGCTATGTTGCGCTTGGTGATCTCTGACTGTTTCATCCTAACATCGTTGGTGCCGACGTGGATAACAATATCTCTATACTCTCTACACTCCCCCTCCAAACCCTTTACCACTGGTCAAACACCTCTACCCCCTCCAACCCTCTTACCACTGGTCAAACACCTCTACCCCCTCCAACCCCTTTATCACTGGTCAAACACCTCTAACCTCCAAACGCTTTACCAAAAGTCAAACACCTCTACCCCCTCCAACCCCTTTACCACTGGTCAAACACCTCTACCCCTCCAACCCCTTTACCACTGGTCAAACACCTCTACCCCCTCCAACCCCTTTACCACTGGTCAAACACCTCTACCCCCTCCAACCCCTTTACCACTGGTCAAACACCTCTACCCCCTCCAACCCCTTTACCACTGGTCAAACACCTCTACCCCCTCCAACCCCTTTACCACTGGTCAAACACCTCTACCCCCTCCAACCCCTTTACCACTGGTCAAACACCTCTACCCCCTCCAATCCCTTTACCACTGGTCAAACACCTCTACCCCCTCCAAACCCTTTACCAAAAGTCAAACACCTCTACCCCCTCCAACCCCTTTACCAAAAGTCAAACACCTCTACTCCCTCCAACCCCTTTACCACTGGTCAAACACCTCTACCCCCTCCAACCCCTTTACCACTGGTCAAACACCTCTACCCCCTCCAAACCCTTTACCACTGGTCAAACACCTCTACCCCCTCCAACCCCTTTATCACTGGTCAAATACCTCTAACCTCCAAACCCTTTACCAAAAGTCAAACACCTCTACCCCCTCCAACCCCTTTACCACTGGTCAAACACCTCTACCCCTCCAACCCCTTTACCACTGGTCAAACACCTCTACCCCCTCCAACCCCTTTACCACTGGTCAAACACCTCTACCCCTCCAACCCCTTTACCACTGGTCAAACACCTCTACCCCTCCAACCCCTTTACCACTGGTCAAACACCTCTACCCCCTCCAAACCCTTTACCACTGGTCAAACACCTCTACCCTCCAACCCCTTTACCACTGGTCAAACACCTCTACCCCCTCCAACCCTTTTACCACTGGTCAAACACCTCTACCCCCTCCAAACCCTTTACCACTGGTCAAACACCTCTACCCCCTCCAACCCCTTTACCACTGGTCAAACACCTCTACCCCTTCCAACCCCTTTATCACTGGTCAAACACCTCTAACCTCCAAACCCTTTACCAAAAGTCAAACACCTCTACCCCCTCCAACCCCTTTACCACTGGTCAAACACCTCTACCCCGTTCAAACCCTTTACCACTGGTCAAACACCTCTACCCCCTCCAACCCCTTTACCACTGGTCAAACACTTCTACCCCCTCCAACCCCTTTACCACTGGTCAAACACCTCTACCCCCTTCAACCCCTTTACCACTGGTCAAACACCTCTACCCCCTCCAACCCCTTTACCACTGGTCAAACACCTCTACCCCCTCCCTCGATGTTCTTAACACCTCCCTCCTACGGCCTAAAAATGACAAGATGTGATGCATGTTAATTCTAAGCGACTGCATCCTCAAAAATACCTGGCTCTTT